>NW_006160024.1:3169069-3201239 GCF_000334495.1 Tupaia belangeri chinensis
CTTGCACAATCCTGCCCCAGCCACAGGGATTTCTACCCTGTCCCCACACCCAGGAAATGGCTGACAGCGTGCCTGGGGCCTCCTGGTGGCTGTGGCCTGAGAATCAATCATTAATTACTCTGCACCCCCATCCTCAGGCTTTCAAAATACAGAAACAGGAACCCTGGTCCTGGCAGGGGAAAGGAAAGGGGCCACTGGCTGTGGAAGGCAGTTTGGAAAAAGCTACAAGCAGCATTTGCCCAGTTGGTTTGGGTTGGGTTGTGTCCTGGGCACAGGGCTCTTGGGCTCTTGCCACCCTGCAGACTATTGGTGGTCACCTGGGGTGCTGGGAGGACACCCTTGTACATCAGGGATTTTGTGGAAAAAAAAAAAGGGGGGGGGAAGAAGAAAGGAAGGAGACCAGGGAGAGGGAAGGAGGGATGCACAGAGGGGATAACACAGATTACTCTTCTTTCTCTAATAATAATGTGTGTGTGTGTGTGTGTGTGTGTGTGTGTGTCTAAGTTACAAATAATGAGCCAGACCCTTTTGAACCCATTTGGGAATGAGCAAACTGAGTCCCAGGGAAGGAAGTAACATGACCAAGGTCACCCAGTCGGTAGGTGGCTGGCTCGAGGGTCAAACACGCATTAATGACCTAGGCCTTGCTCTATGTGTTGGAAATTCTTCTTTCCCCAGCTTGATTCCTCCCACTCCCCAGCACCTCCCTCCCTCTCATCAGGAAGGAAGGTTCTGGAACCCAGGGAGTGGCCAGGGTGAGGTCAGCGCCCCATAACCGGAAAACTTTCCTGCCACCAGCGAGGAGAGAAGCTCACTGGGCAGGAATGTTCTCCCCTGAGCCAGGCCCCTGCAACCCAGAGCAGCAGAGTCAGGACTCAGGAATCCTCTGGGGCCATGGTAGGGCACTGGGGTGGGCTGCCTTCCTGATAGCTGCTCCTGGGAGGGCGCCAGGGAAAAAACCCAGGCCCAGAGTTTTTCTTCAGTCTCAGAGTTGACTTTGTTCTCTGTGGCCTTGGCCTGTCAGAGGTTCCTGCTGTTGGCACAGATCACAGAACAGGGCATACCCTCCTTGGTTTCTGGCAGTGCCCAGAAACCTGATGAAAGGACCAGAGACCCTGGCGGCTGAAGCTGGACACGAGGGATGGGGAAGAGGTTGAGAAACAGAGAAGATTAGGGGATCCAACCTGTTTTTGCCCTCAGCTTTCTCTGCCTGGCCCCTGGGAGTATTCTGGCACATTCCAAGCAGAGCAATCTTGGGTGCATTGCCCATTCATTGCCCATTCCTCTAAGTGCCTTGGCTCAGTTCAAGACTGTCTCCTCCCAGTTAGACTTCTTGAATTATGTGCCAGGCCATACAAACCCTCTTTCCTTGCCAATGAAGGGGCAGCCCTGAGGGTTTAGGGCTCTGGACTCCATTTTTTTTTTTTTTTTGGAGAGGTTTTTGCTATAGGGCACATGCGCTCGCCAGACAGGCAGAGACAGACAGAGAGATAGAAAGCCGGAAATCACCCCCCAGGGGGAATGGCCATGCCACAATCCCTTCTCCTCCATTCTCCTCTTGGGATCTTGGGCACACACCCACACGCGCCCAGTGTGAGTTTTAAGTCACCGGGTCCGGGATGCGAACCGCGGTCGACTACATGGGAGTCCAGCGACATAGCCATTACGCTAAATGCTGGTCCCTGGACTCCATTTTTTTCCTCTGTGCTGCAATGACTATCCTTCCTGCTATCTGGCCTCTCTTCTAGGGTGGATATATAATAGCCTTGAGAGAATGCTAAGCGTGGCATTTCCTCCTTATAACAACAGATTCTACTGCTCTTATTTACCAATCTTACCAAGTACTGGGAACTCCTGAGTGCTCTATGTGTGGCTCCACTTATTTTTGACAATGCCCAGTGAAGCTGGAGGGGTTTTTTGTTGTTGTTGTTGTTTGTTTTTGTTTTTGTTTTTTTGTTTGTTTGTTTTGAGAGATTTTTGCTATAGGGCACATGCACTCGCCAGAAAAACAGACGGACACAGAAAGCAAAAAGTCACCCCCCAGGGAAGATGATCATGCCACTGTCCCTTCTCCTCCATTCTCCTCTCGGGATCTTGGACACACACATAAACACACACACACACACATGGCTTGACTAAGCCACTGGGTCCAGGACTCGAACTGTGGTCAACTACATGGGGGTCCAGAGCCATAGCTGTTACCCCAACTGCTGATCCCATGGAGTTTTAAGGAAACTAGGGCACAGAGGTTGCCTGTTGCAGAGTGGTGGAATCAGAATCTGAACTTAGACCCATTTAATACTTGAACTAGCATATTCTCTTTTACCTCAAGGGATAGTACCGGGGCACGGACAACAGTAATGACTCCAAAATAGCTATTAGAAAATAGACTAGAAAAAGAGTCTCTGTCAGTTTCAAAAAGCACCAGCAGCCTGTTGGGAGGTCCGATAAAGGAGAGAGTGGAAAGGAGAGCAAAGATTGGGGTGAATCTCACCCCTTCCCAACCAAATTCGTGCTGCTCTTACAAAGCACAGACACAGAACACATTTTAGCAGGGATCCCTCAGTCATCCTCCTATACATTTGCTAAACTTTGTTTTTAAAACCTCTTTCCATTTCTAGGCGTACCATCCTTTTTTTTTTTTCTTTGGTAGAGGTTTTTGCTTTAGGGCACATATGCTCACCGACAGAGAGACAGAAATAGATACAGTGAGAAGGAAAGCGAGAAATCGCCTCCATAGGGAGATGACCATGCCACAATCCTTTCTCCTCCACTCTCCTGGGCTCTTGTGCACGCACACACTCATGCCCAGCATGAGTTTCAAGCCACCAGGTCTGGGCTTCAAACTATGGTCGGCCATGTGGAAGTCCAGCGACAAAATGCTACACCATCTGCTGGCCCCATCTAGGTGTACTATCTTTATAATAAGATAGTACCTCCTTGTATTTGTCCCATACTGCTTTCCTTTGAACCTTACAGACTTTGCTATGACCCTGGTGACTTCTGCTCTCTACATCTACATTTCCTGTCCTTTATAGATTTTGATCCCATCTTCATTTTGTCAAGTACAATTACTTTCTTCAGAATTGCTCCAGTGTAAAGAACTCAGAGTTCTGGGAGAAGGGTCTTTTCCCATGTGGGTCCTGGCAGCCACCTTTCCATAATGATATGGTGGTGATGACTGTGGGGCCGTGGATCTGGTGGTCAAAGCTGGAATCCTGGCACATTATTCCTGTACTGGAGTGTGTCCTTGTGTCAATCACCCAACTTTGCTGAGCTGGAGTTTCTGAGTCTGAAGGCTAATAACGGTACTTCGTTGTATGATGTTGTGATGATGAAGTCAGACAAAGCACTTAGAGCACAGTGAGCACTCAGCAAGTGTCAATGACAGACATCTAGCCACTACAAAGATGGCAGAGAAGAGTTGCTCATAGACCTTTGTGTGATGTCACTGTCACTATACTTAGGACACTGGGAGACACTGAAAGTCCCAAAGATGGCAGTGGGGTGAGGGGACTTGGTAGAAAAAGGACTGAGGACAATCTGAAGACAAGGTCCTCCCCTCTATCCTAGGTCTCTGAGTGGATCTCCCTGGGGAGACCCAGGAGCTCAGCCTGTGTCCTCCAAGTGACCAAGACTATACTCACAGACTAGGACCTGCTTCATCACCTCATGGGCTACTAAGTTTTACCTCCTGAAAACTCTCTTCCAAGAGAGTGTTCCATGCTACTGGGACCTGTGGCTACAGGAAGTAGAATCCAGAAACTAAGACCCCATTCCTGGGAGGGGCAAGCATGTGACTTCCTAAGACTACTCTAGTCTCAGTTTTTCACTGGGTGACCTAGCTTAATTCATTAAAATGCATAAAGAATCCAAAGTCTTATCTAGCTTTCAATTTGTAGTTTATTTTATATTTTTAGTATATACATATATCATACATAATTCAAACACTAAGGATGAATGTCCCCTTTATTCTAGCCCTTAACCTGAGGTAGCCCTGTTATTTACTTGATATTTATTCTTCTAGACCTTTCCTGTTTATATCCATATGTTCTTTACCATAGAAATTATGACCTTTTTTTCTTTATTTGCCAGAGAGTATGTGTGCACATCAGAGAGAGACAGAGAGACAGAGGGAGATGGAGAGAGAGAAAGTATTTCTCAGTGAATCAAGGTCATGTCACAACCCCTTCTCCTCCATTTCTATGTCTTGTAGGGATTTGGGGCACATATGCCCAGTTTTTTTCAAGCCACTGGGTTACGATTTGAACTGCTTGGTCAGCCATGTGGGATTCAGTTCCCTTAATCACCAGGCCATGGAGTCAGTCTGACTTTCATTTTTAGGTATGTGTAGTTTAGCATAAATAGTAGCATATTGTATTATAGGTCTTACTCTACAAGTTGCTCTTATTCACTCAGCAATTATCTTGGCCATCTTTCCATACCAATACATAGCTCTACTTATAGGCAAAAATATGCATATGCTGTAATCTAAGCAACTAACCGCCTTCCAATGAACACTTATGTCTTTCCATTATTTTTCTTATCAAAATTGTTCTGCAATGAACTAACTCCATGAATATTTTCCTGGATAAAGGGAATCGTGGGAGCAGAGGGAGCACCTTTAGAATGGACCTTGATGAACTAGCTTCCCTTACCCTAGTCTGTTCTCTCTTTTCATTGCTCTCCAATGCTCCATAAAGATAGAAGGTCAGAAGGTAGTACAAAAGGGGCACCTGGAGGCCTCCTAATCCAGGGCCATGGTCATCCTCTAGGCAGTGATCAAGGTGTCCTGCGGGTTGAGGCAGGGGTCCTGACTGGAAAATGCTCTTGATCCCGAGAACATCATTAACTACCTACCGAAAAATGGAGAACACAGACGGGGTACATTGACCCCCTAAGATCCCAGGGTCACCTTCATGGCTCAAATTGGGCAACTGGATTCAGTCTTATGGTCTCCCCTTCAAAATTAAAGACATCTGTACTCTCATGCTTAGGACTCAAGCTCTCCATTCCAGAGCCCAAGGAGTTGTGAATTTCAGAAAGCACACTGGACTCAAAAGTTAGAGAGATCTCAGTTAATGATATAGCCGTAATCCAAACTGTGTGACCTCGGTGAAGTCACTCACCCACTCTGATTCTCAGGCTCCTCATACTTAGTAACAGATGTATATAATTTTCACATCTGATCAGCAGGTTGGTATGAGAGTGATTTGTAAACTGTTAGGAAGTGGATAAATATGAGGGATAATACATCTGAAGCAATTATATGATGTGTATAACATTGGGGTTCCCTTACCTGGGAAGACTTTTCTCTTTTCTTCTCTCCTCCCCTTTCATGTGTTTAGTTATATATAAACATTTGTTGAATGTCTATTAAGTGCCAGGTATTTTTCCAGGGCCTGGGAACCAGTGACAACCAAAACAAGAATCATGCACTCATGAAACAACAGATAGAAGCAGGGAGGTGTGCTGTGTGCTATGATGGGGTTGGGGTGCAGAGTGGGAGGTGTGGGAGCACAGACAGGCACCTCAGAGTCTTGGCTATTTAGAAGAAGAGATCTCTAGGCAGAGACCAGAAGGAAAGTTGGAATTAAGTAGGCAAATATAAAAATGAGAGGAGGTGAAGATGGAATGTTCTGGTAGAGGCATAAAAAATATTTCTTGTGAAGGTGTAGGGGAGCCAGACAGACTTAGGAACCTGAGTTTGGTGCAGCAGGTGATGAAGTACAATAATGGGAAGGATGGATGTTGTGTGTGTCTGTGTGTGTGTGGGGGGGTGGTAAGAGCTGAAGAAGGTATGTGGTCTAGCAAAGTGTACAGTGTTAGATCATTGAAGTTTATATAAGTGTGTTAGGAAATTTGGACTGTATATTGCAAAGTCAGGGGCTTTTAGTAAGGGAAAGGGGAAGACAGACAGGTGTTAGATAATTCCTCCTGCAGTGAGGTGAATGGATTGGAGAAGGCTGGGTTGCAGGTGGAATGTGGGGGGACTGTGCTTCTGTAGTTCTCTGGGCTGATGGGCGTACTGGGGATGGAGGGAGCTTATGATGGTACCGGGTGAGAGAAATAGTGTCATAGAGAGCTTTCGACTCTCAATTTTATCCCTGCCCAGTGGTGACAGGCTGCGAAGACCAAACCTGGTACAGGCACTGCCCTACCTTGTCTCCCCATGTCCTCCGGTGGGCTCAGAGCTCAGTCCCCCAACGTGTGATAGCCTCTGCAGGCAGACATGGCTCTTCTCACTTAAGAGCCCTCTGGCAACCAAGGGGGAAGTTTCTGTCTGATGAGATATTGGGCAAGTGAGGAAAGTGATGCTGGTCTAGACTGCCATAGACAAATGACGATGATGTGAAGTTGCTCAGGGTCTTGGATTGCAAATTCTGTTCCAATAGTGATACTGATAGCAAAACATTCCTGAAGTAAGCAACAGCAAAACTCGAACAAGACGAGGAAGATGGTGGAAAGTTATACAAGTGGTTTCTGCCTTTGATGTAGGGCTGTTAAAAAAAAATGGTAAGAATCAAGAGGCAAGAATCATGAATTTGGGGACCTTGTTGATATTAGTTTTCTCATGTTTATGAAGGGCTAAGAGAAATATTCCCTAGAATTAGGTATTAACACACAATAATGCCCTCATACCCATGTGTTTTTATTTCCACTAATGAGTGCTTAAGGACATCTTCCTTTTTAATCTCATTGGGCTGGCTCTTGCAAACCAGCATGGGTGAAAGCACTTTGAAAGCAGCATTGTGAAAGTATTCTGAAAACCCATAAGTTTTAAAAAAATATTTATTTATTTATTTTATTTGCTATTATTATTATTTAATTTGATGAGAGAAGGAGAGAGAGAGATAGAAAGAAAGTGAGAGAGCAAGCCGTCTGAGACTAGAACCATGATTGGCCATGTGGGAGTCCGGCACCTTAACCACCATGCCACCTGCTGGCCCCAAAACCCGTAAGTTGTAAGAATGCTGTGGACGAACATGACATTTTAGAGTAAATAAGTGCTATCATATGTCCATGATCACATTTAATACATTTATCAGTGTATACGTGCCTTTTTTTGTTTTGAGAGGTTTTTGCCTTAGGACATGTGCACTCACTGGAGAAGGGGAGAGAGAGAGAGAGAGAGTGAGACAGGGACAGTGAGAGGGAAAGTGAGAAATCACCCCCCAGGGGTAATGGACACACCACAGGCCCTTCTCTTCTATCTCCTCCTGGGAAATTGGGCCCTAGTTCAACCAGTGTGATTTACAAGCCAGTGGGCCCAGGACTTAAACTTTGATCAACCATGTGAGAGTCCAGCGATGTAACTGCTATGCCATCTGCTGGTCCCAGTATTTATGTTTCTTACTACTTAGTGTTACACATGTCTGTTACATAATGTTGTATAACACCGTATATGATGAATGTATGTATGCACGTGTATGCAGCGTACATATATCTAAATGTATAAAACAGCATATATGAGATTGTAATATATTCCAAGTCATGTTCAGAGGCTCTCTAGCTCACTCAGAGAAAATGACAGAATTCTTACTATGGCTTCTGAAGTCCTGCTTGATGAGCACATGCTTCCCAAGTCCTCGCCTGCCACCTCCCTCCTACATTTCCTTGTATGTTGTCCCTCTTTTATTCTGCTCTAGCCATGCCGGCCTCTTTGTTGTCTTCAGACACACCAGGCTTGTACCAGTCCTATGGCCTAGTGACTAATTGAGCTGGACCCCACCTGGCCTACTGCTCTTGGAATTCTGGCCCTGGCACTTTAAGAAGCACATCACATGCATGTGGATGACCAAAATCCCTATAGGAAGGGGAAATGGAAGAAAAGGGATTGCAGCATGACCACACCCTATTGAATGGTGCCTTCTTTCTATCTCCCCAGCTCCTATCTCTCTCTGGTGAGTGCATGCACCCTCTGGCTTATGCAACAACCAAACAAACAAAACATGCCAGGACTGCTCTTGCTCTGGGCCTGTATGCTGCTGGGTTCTGATCCAGTTAGCCTGATGCTCATTCACGCACCTCAAGTCTTGGCTCTAATATCACCTTCTTGGTTATGGCTTCTTCAACCTCTCTATTGCCAAAATCTTGCCCCAGTTTTTATTCCCATTACTCTGATTAACTTTTTTTCACCATCTGACAAATTACTATTACATATTTCACTTGTTTATCATCTGTCTCCTTCCAGTAGAAGAGAAGTTTCATGAGGGCAGGATTTCTTGTCAGTTTTGTTTACTTCTGTAGAAGAGAAGAGCAGTGCCTAGCACACTGATAATGCTCAATAAACACTTGAGCTTGTGTGAGTGTTTCGTGGCGTATGTGTGAGCAGAAAAGGTAAGACAATGACCTCATTATGATGGTGTGGTGCTAGGCTCTGGGCACGCAGCAGTCAATAAGACAATCACCGGACTGAGAGCTCAGCTGCGCATGCCCTTCATTGATTTGTGGCAGCCAGAGGCAGTAGCAGGACTTCAGCAGCCTTTCAGTCTTTTATCTGGGGATGATGCCCGCCTATCTCTTCTTCTTCTTTTTCTTTTTCTTTTTTTTGTTTTTGATCATGGGGTTACCTGAGGTCTTCCCGAGTAGAATCTCGGGGATAGCTGGACATGGCCCAGGGCAGGGGCAAGGTGTGGCTTTCTCCAGATCCTAGAGGGCAGCAGGAGACAGCCAGACCAGCCCCTTCCTCTTTGGCATCCAGTCCCACAACCATGGTTCCAAATCTCTGGGCAAAGGTCATAGCACCTGCTGCCCAGGGAGCATGTGACCACTTGAAGGCTGCTGGGTTGGAACAACCTGCACAATCAGGTCATTGTGCTAAACATGCAGGTCCTTTGCCAAGCTACGCCCCACTCCAGCACTGCCAGACTGGTTTGGGGCTTGATTTACAGGAGTCCCAAAAGGGGGAAGAATCCAAATGGCCCCAGAAGAGAATGAAGTTTCTTCTGTGAGATTCCCTCACTCTGGCCTGCTCCGAGATTCAGGAGAAGTAGGAAGAGAAGATGTACATAAGGTCCTCCTGACCTCAGAACCTGTGAGGAGTGCCAGACACTGAGTAGACCATTACCATTTTACTCTTGGGTGACACCTTGGCATTAGCCATTCTCTTCCAACATATGTTTCGGGTGACACTGATTATTCAAAGTATTTAAAGTATTAGTATTATCAAGCACTAACTGAATATTTAAAAGTCCAACATTTTTCTTTCTGTCATGACGGGGTTCAGAAATTCCCATCAGGTCACTGTCCATTCTTAGAGTATGATTTTCCTTCACGGAACTAATTCTCAGCAGACCACCAGACAAAAATCAGGGCTGCTGAACTCTGAGTGACTCCAGCCAAACTTAGCATGGCGAGATAACATGAAGAATGAGTTTCTGGAGAGGTAGATTGAGCTGGGGAGTGCACTTTCCCACTAAAACAACAACAACAACAACAACAAACATGAAAAATTGCCAGAGAACATGCGTACTTGTCAGAGAGAGATTGATAGGATGGAAGAGGGGGAAAGCACCCCATAATGAGACATGGTCATGCTGCAATCCCTTCTCCTTCATCTCTTCATCCATGCACATGTGTCTGGCATGTTTTTCAAGTCTCTGGGTCTGGGACTTAAACCATGTGATCGATCATGTGGAATCAGGTTCCCTTAACCACTAGGCCACAGGGCTGGCCCCCAGTTTTGCAACTTTTAAGCTGAGTGGACTTGGGCAAGCCATCCAAGCTCTTCAAGCCTCGTTTTCCTCATCTTTATAATGGGGATATTGATGCCTACTGTGCAGAATTGTAGCTGATTTTAAATGGAGTGAGGGCTATAAAATATTGTCCTGCACATATGTTTTCAGTACCAACCTCTGAGGAGTAAGAAGTTTTACGGGACAATTGTGTCCTGTTGACACTCAGGCAAAGCTCACTCCATAGGGCCATTTGGTGACTGTAAGAAAGCCTCCTCCTGCTTGGCTTGTTTATTATCTTTTTTTATAAGTGACTCTAATCAAGGTGACCCAGTGAGATAGCATTCAACATGACCACAGCAACCTTGATTCTAATAGGGAGGCGAATAAGGAATATTCCTTTGCCTGGTTCATTGCAAGATCCTTGAGTGCTTGGTGTGTAGTGTGTGCCGAAAAAGAGGTGAATATAAATTAAGGAGCTGAATGTCAATCAGGGCCACTTTGGGTCTCTGACATGTGTAAGGAGTTAGAGATCCCAGTCATATATTGTTCCCAATCCGTAGCATGCCTTTCCACAAAGATAGGGGAAGAGACAGTAACGGCACTTGCTTTTCCCCATCTCCCCATCACCTTGCAGGAAAGACATTGGTTGAGTCCAGGATTCAGGCATCTGAGATGCCTTTGCCATCCACCCTCCCCCGCCCATGTACACGCATGCACGTGCATGATGTGAAGGGAGATCTGGTCAAGGAAGGAGGACCATTGTAATGACTCAGCACCTACTCTATGAGCATAGAGGGTATGTTGGGTGCTGTCCAAGGTGCTCTATCGTTTTCACCATTCTTAGCTCCCTTAACTTCGAGACATTTAACTTTGCAGTTGAACAGTGTTGGGGACTTCTCGATGCCTTGAATTGTAGGACCTTTCTTTACAAGTCATTTAGTTTTTTTGAGCCCTCAACTGTGTGATAGGGGTAACTGGAGCACCTATTAATCTCTAAGAGTTGTGAGGAGATTAAATGGAAGGATGAAGCACGTGTGCACAGGGCTGTTATGGTTTCTGCCCGTGTTAGTTGTGATGATGGTGATGGAGTGAGAACTCTAAAGCCCCCTCAGATGTTATCCTCGACTTCACTGCTGCTTGGAGTATCCAGTGGCTCAAGAAAGGCCCCGAATCTGGCAGTCCTGGGACTCCTGACTCTCACTTGCCTTGGGGCCTAGGGTCAATCCCTCTCTCCTTTGACACTTAGTGTTCAGGAGTTTGAAGGTTAAGACTTTGGGGCACTGGGTCGGTGGCACGATGTCATTCTTATTCCAAAGGATAGAAAAGCCCCTGCCCTCCAGACATCCAGAGCTCAGTCCTAACTCATGTGGGCCCTGCTCTCTCAGTCCTATTCTCATCTCCTGTCCCTCTCTGCTGCTGAAGATGAGAACAGGGAGGAGGAAGGGGATGTGGAAGAAGAGCTGGCGAGAAAGGAAGAGTCCCTGGAGGGCCAGGGTGTCTTTTCCTTGCCCGCCCAAGAGCGCAGCCGACTTGCTCTAGTTCCCGCCTCCCACTGCTAGGTCTCCAGGTGCCTTTCTTTAATTAAAAGTATTTAACCTTCCGCTACACTGGCCTTCATTTGCATGGGATCCTTCCTTTTATGCAGCCTCAGTATCAGAATGAGCCAGGAGGTTAACAGAGCGTCGCGCTGCGCGTCCCGGGACACCCTGACAGAGTGAGCTCGTCCTGGTTCCTCGCGCGCCTCCCCCTGGGACTTCGCATGGCGGCGGCTGTCACCGCGGAGGGCGGGGAACTGTCAGGTTTCCAGCCCCTCCACTGTTCACCCTCCTCCGCCCTGGAGGGAGGAGAGGCGGCTCTGCAACTTCTTGTAGCTGGCAGGCGCCCAGGCCTGGCCCCCAGCCTTCAGCTGAGAAGCGCGCTTACTGATGCATCTCCTGAGGTCCTTGGAGCCAGGGCTGGTCCTCCTAAGTCCGACTGAACCAGGAAGGCAGGTGGTTTCCTGTCACCCTGTGCGCCACACTGAGCTGGGCTAGGGTGACTGTTTCAGGGAAGAACGGGTCACAGCTATTGCTGGAAGGAAGGAAAAGGTAAGATAATCTGCATTGGAGATAACACAGAAAACTACACCAGAGGCGGGAACCAGCAGCTAGCATAATGGCTATGTCGCTGGACTCCCACGTAGTCAATCACGGTTCGCGTCCAGGACCCAGTGGCTTAAAACTCACGCCGGGCGCATGTGCTTGCGTGCCCAAGATCCCTAGAGGAGACTGGAGGAGAAGAGATTGCGGCGCGACCATCCCCTCTGGGGGGTGATTTCTCGCTTTCTGTCTCTATGTCTCTCTCTGTCTGTCTGGCGAGGGCACGCGCCCTGTAGCGAAAACCTCGCCAAAAACAAACAAAC
The DNA here is from genome assembly GCF_000334495.1 of Tupaia belangeri chinensis. NCBI lineage: Eukaryota > Metazoa > Chordata > Mammalia > Scandentia > Tupaiidae > Tupaia > Tupaia belangeri. Next base: position 3,181,151 of record NW_006160024.1, read on the forward strand.
AAACAAACAAAAAAAACTACAAACAAAAAAAACTACATCAGGGGTCTAGGTGGTTAAAAACTGCAAGAGGTTACCGGGAGGGACACTGGTATGAAAGCAGGACATTGGCTGTCAGTGCCAAACCCTTACCTATTATTACTTTTATAAAAATGCTTTTGTTTAGATGCCAGAGGATGTGTGGGGTCGGGGAAAGAGAGAGAGAGACAGAGACAGAGAGAGAACTCCCCAATGGAGCCTGGTCACAGCACAGTTGCAATTCTTTTCTCTGTTTTTCCATCCCATCAGAACTTGGGGCATCCATGCACATGCACCCCACAGTTTTTTTTTTTTTTTTTTTTTTTTTTTAGGTTAGGACTGGGACTCCAAGTCCGGTTGGCTCCACATGTACTGTGTTTAACTAATGTGCTAAAGGAAGACCTTGCAATTATTATTATTACATCAGCATTTTTAAAACGAAGTTTCTGGGGGCCAGCAGGAGGCATGGTAATTAAGGTGCTGGATTCCCATGTGGTGAAGCAGTTCTAGTCCTGGACCTGGTAGCTTCAAACTCATGCCGGGCACGTGTGCGCGCATGCCTGAGATCCCTAGAGGAGAATAAGGGGGAAGGGATTGTGGTGTGACCATCCCCTCAGGGGGCGATTTCTCACTTTCCTTCTCTCTGACTTTCTCCTGTGAACACATGTATCTATGGCAAAACCTAAAAAAAAGTTTCTGTTACTAAGAAAATGGGCAAATCCTGGACCAGTCTCCCAGGTCTGTCTCCCAGGCCCGTCTTTTCCACTCAGAAGGAGAGGAAGCTGGCCATGGGGAAACAGGAGCTCTCTTCTTCTAGGTTCATGTTCTGGGATAGAAGCGAACACACAGGCTTGGGAGGCCTTCAGTCAAGGCATTGGCTTCTGACCCCCAAATGATCTGTACATCATAGTCCTAACCTCAGCAGCTGAGGAGAAGCTCATCTGAACTTTGGGTTAGCCTACTTGCTGCCCTACTGCAATCCTCTTTCATCACCAGACTGATTTCTGCCCTCTCTTGGTTCCCCAATGTCTCAGGGCGAAGGAGCGGAGCAGATGGGGGCCTGATTCTTACAGAGAAGGATAAGGAGAGGTACAGAGAGCTTTCTTTTCCTGCTCCTGTCTATTCTTTTCCCTGATTGGTCCTAGAGCCCCATCCTTCCAACTTCTAGAATTAGTTCAGCCATTTCTTTTCTTTCTTCCTTCCAGTTTTAGTTTGTTATAAGGTGTGTGCACTAGCTAAAGAGAGAGAAAAAAATCACCTTCCACAGGGGATAGAGCCACACAAAGTCCCTTCTCCTGCATCTCCTTTTGAGATTTTGTGTATGCATGTACATGTGCCTGGTGTGTTTCAAGCCACCAGGCCCGGGACTTGAACTGCTCAGTTGGTCATGTGGGATCCAATCACCTTAATCTCCATGCCTCCTGCTGGCCTCTAGCCAGTGCTTTTCTATAAAATCCTTCTTGCTTGGACTAGGACACAGGCACTGTTGTTGGGACTGGGGGTAGTCCTGGGAGCTACTGTATTTTATTTCCATGCAGAGTGTCTAACACATAGTATACACTCGATACATAGCTAACAAGTGAATGGATGTGTCTTAGATTGGGCCCAGATGTAGATCTAGACTCTCACATTAAAGACAGAGGAGAAAAGAAAAAGGACAAAAAGGGGTGGAAGGGGTATGGAACTCGTTATTCACTGGTTCATTTCTTACTAATTCCATTGTCTTCTAGAATGTGGACATGAGGGCTCTTGGCCATCAGCCCTTCCTGTGACGCTCCTGAGGGAAGCTGGCAACATGCCCTCCCATTTCACTCCCTGACGCCTCTGGAACTGAGAACCCGAAGGACCTCCTTTGCTCTCTGGGGTTAACCCTGACAGACAGTCAGTTAATACTATTCGATTGATAGGTCAAGAAGAGACAGCAGTAGAAGAGGGCAGAGCCAGCCTTGGATTCATCTTGGAGGCGGGTTTTTGGTGGAATTTCAGTAGCTTATTCTCCTTCCCCACCAACTGCTGAAGCATGTGAAAGGTGAAAGTTTTCCATTGGTGCTTTCTCAGGCATGGGCCTTGGAACGGGTTGAGCTCTTCTTTCTCACAGCCACTGTACCATGGATGTTCTGCTGACTTGGAAGAAGGGAGGAAGACTGCTTTAAATACAATGACAGTTAACTCCTCAGGACACTTTTTCATAGCATTATCTCATGTCATCCTCATGAACGATTAATGAGACTAGTGCTGATCTGTTTTACAGATGAGCAAAATGAGGATGTGATGGGCTAATCACATAGTTAAGATCACTTTACTGAGAGTTGAGAACAGGACTTGACCCAAGTCCTCCAATTTCAGAGACCAGGGGGAAGGCCATCTGGAAGGGAACTAGAGTCTGGGCAGAGGCCTTGAATCCTGAAACTTTGCCTAGATTTCCCTAATAGGACACATGGAATAACAAGGCAAACATCTTGCTTGAAATGACACCTAATATGTCTCTTCTTACTAATTCAGGCACCATGAGACTAGATGATGTATTAAGACGCAAGTACTTTTGTTGGCAGTAGAGTGACAATATCAGTCTGAAGTCCCAACATAGTTATTAGCAGACACGGGCCCATTCAATGAGCTTGCCGTCACCTAGATAGCAGAGGGCATGACCCTGAGGGGTGTCAAAAGACAAAATTACAACAAATTCAGTTTGAAGATCTTAATTGGCTTTTAGTTGTGACTCCAGAATTGAGCAGCCTTCAGAACCAAGTTCAAACACAGTCAAACAACATTTATGGATAGGAAATGGTAGTGACATACAAAGACAGTTTAATTGGTTACCGCTTAGTGTTTCGTCTTGTTTCAATCAACCTGCTGCCTGTGAGTGACTGGAGTTCAGCTGCTGTGATTGACTCAGACTCTGTTGTTTGTCATGAAAGTATACTCTAAGATTCTCAGTTAGTTTGTCTTAAGCCAGGCTGCAGTTACATAAGGATTCAAATACAGAAGCATCCTCTGGCTTAAGCTTAATTTAGTAGAGGATAGAACTTTAGGGCAAGTACAATTTGTTGGAGTGTGAGATGGCCAGAGATAGGAGTAGAAGAGAACAAGGTCAGTGAGGGGAAGGTGAGGGAGAGGCTCTGAGGTCTGTGGGAAGGCATCCCCTGAAGCTCTGAGGCCAGAGGCTGGGATCATCTTGCATAGCTCTTGGCACGTCCAGGTACCCAGTACATATCGAGAAGTCATAAGTATTAACTGACGTTCAAAGAAGAAATAGTTAGGGGACAGGGTTGCAGGGAAAGGAAAGGAGCCTGGAAGGTAGATTTTGCGTAGGCAAATTTTTAAAGGTTTGATTTATGTGAGAGAAGGAATAAAGTGGAGTGCATACATTTTGTTATAAACTAAAATCCTAGTTTTCTCATAGTGCCTTCTTGGTCTGAAAAAAAGGGGACATTTTCTAAAAGTTATAAAAATTAACATTATTAACTAAATTACATTAATTAATTAAGGTTTAATTTTCTTCCTTACTTCCTTCTTTCCTTCCTTTCTTTTTAAGGTCATTTATTTCTTCCATGAGCAAGAGAGAGGAAGAAAGAACCCTCAACATATGTGCTTGGCTTTTTCAGGGAGTCTACAGACTAGAACCCAGAATATTTCCATGGGGTCAGCCTTGTAGAGTGTTGGTCATATTTTGCTGCTGCACCATGGGTCAGCCACCATTTGACTGATTTTAGTGGTAAATATCCAACTGGGCTTGATCTGGAGTGGGTTATGCTAAGGATGAGTGAAGGTTCTGGCTTGGTAGAGTGCAGGCAGGTCCTGAGGTGAAAGGAAAGGTCTGGAAAGGTCTAAAGGGAATATTGACCCTATAGGAAGGAGGTTTGTTCCCACCCACTGTATACATGCTAGCCTGAGCAGTGACAAAGACCTTCTGGATAAGATATTCACTGAAACTCCTCAGATGAAAAAAAAATGCAAACAATTAGGACCAATTAGGTCAAAACCTAGGGGATGGTTTATATATAGTGATGGGTCATAGACCCCAAAGCCACAGATGCAACTAAGTCTCAGAAATGACTAAAACTAGGACCAAGAAGGGGTCATCTCCTCTCTCTTTTGTCTCTAACACTGGTTTATCTTTCTGTGTCACTGCAGAAAAGTTCTCTTTTCCACCAGGCAGAAGGTTTGTGGTGGGAGCTGCCTATGATGTCCTAAGACTACCCATTACAGCCTCTGGAAGTGAGGGGTCTTCTGCCTTCAGCAGAGAGAAACTGCTCCTCCCAGACTGGGTTGCTTGATATCTGGGTGCAGTCAGATCTCACTGAGGCTATTGGGGGTTCATCTTTGCAAGTGGAGATTATAGTTCTTAGAAAAAAAGGAGGTCATGATCTTTTGAGATGTTTGGACACCTAAAAGATACTTACTTAGGATGCTATTTCAGAAGGGTTGGGCTTTTTCTAAATACCCGTTTGGCATAGTTTACCAGCCCAGTATTGCTAGGACTGACTAAAACATCCTTACAGTCTTAGGTAATATTAATAGTAGTAGCACTTTTGAGATAAGGTGATGATATTCCCTCCATCCTCCTTTTGAGTCACACCCCACCTGAACAATGAGTTTCATTCTAATTACTACCTAAAAAGAAGGAACTGAGAAAGAGCAGCAGACGGGCTGGACAGCCATGTTAGACTCTAAACCACATTCACTGAGGTTGCATTAAAAGGACCAAAGCTATTTTGCCTAAAAAGAGAGGATGGGGGATAAAATAAAAGATGTCCTCTGGGGAAAGAGAATCCATGTGCTTGGTGAAAAATGTGTGGGTGTTTTGAACAAGTTAGTTTTGGTTAACTCTGAGCAGTAAGTTGGGGTCAGTTGGTCTGCCTAGCAATGGAATTGGCATTGCCTCAGGAAGCCTATTCCTATTCCTATAGCTGAGAGTATTCTTTAAGAATGGGATGGATGCTGAGGATGCTGGGTAGAAAGGACCTTTGGGATTGAGTGTTCCTAAACCTGATTGGTCATGCAATCACCTAGGGGAGTTTTAAAAATTATCCACTCCATCTAAGACCTACTGAAACAATCTTCAGCTGGGGAAAAGGGGAGAGTCTTCTAGTTTCTAGAACTTCTCTTAGGTGATTTTGATGATCATCTGGATTTAAGGACCATTGAATCAAACCACCTTTGAGGTATCTTCATATTCTCAATTTTGGTGAATTTATCTACACCAAGAGTGGACCAGTGGCATCAGTATTACCTAAAAACTTATTAGAAATGAAAAATCCTGGGCCCCAACCAAGACCAACTGAATCAGAAACTCTAGTGGTATATTTTAACAATCTGTGTTTTAAAACACAGGTGATTCTGTTGCCTGCTCAAATCTGAGAACCACTGATCTTTAGTATTTATTAGTAATTTTTGCTTCTTGTCTATATACTGAAGTTCCATTGAGCTTACTACCCAGTATGTTATAGCTGGCCTCAAAGATGACCCTCAAAGAAGAGAGGTGAAGCATCCCTGCCGCCTGTTTTCCAATATGTGGTTCTTTTCTGCATTTGATCAGAGTTGGTCTATATGACTAAGAATATGGAAGAAATGATAGTGTGTCGATTCTGAGGCCAGATTATGAAAGACAAGGCTTCTGTCCTGCTCTCTCTGGGATCATATGTCCATCTCATAAAGACATTTAGTTGTTCTCATGTAAAAGCCCACGTGTTGAGGAGCAGAGGCCTCCTTCCAACATTCGTCAAGAACCTAAGACTTCCAGTCAATAACTGTGAGTGGAGATATCTTGGATGTGGGTCCTCCAGCCCAGGTCAAAGTTTTAGATGACTGCAGGCCTGGCTGACAGCTTGACTATGTTCTCATGAGAAACCCTGAGCCAGAACACTGAACTATGCAGCTCCTGGATCCCTTACTTCTAGGAATACATGTTTGAGATAATAAATGTTTATTGTCTTTAGTGGTTAAGTTTGGGGTAATTTGTTACACAGCAGTAGAGAACTAATACTAAACTCATTCTCCAGTCTTCACTGAGAAATTCTACTCTTGGCCATAAAAGTGTTCCATTAGCAGACTGCTCAGAGACTATTTTCACAGTTAGAGAAGAAAATGGAATTTTGTCTTCGGCCTTTTTTCCCCCTAAACTGACTTGTTTTGAGCTTTGAATCTGCCTCTAGCACTGACCCTGAAATTTAGTGAATGCACATATCAATTCATTCTTGGCATTTTAGATGTGACTGTGATCAAATTTCCGGAGAAGTCTTCTTAGAAGCCAGTCAGGATACATTAGAGGTCCTCTTTTGGGTTCAGTAGATGCTTTATTGTGCTTTGGCTGGACATTCTGAATGGGGCTAGGGGTTCATCCTGTGGGAGGGGTCACATGGCCTCTCCTAGAGATATGCTAGAAAGGATGGCGATGGGGAGGGGCAGCACTCAAGGTTGGTAAGACCCACCTCTCATAGTAAAAGAAAAAGAAAAAGGTCAATCAGGTCTTAGTCCTTTCACTTCATGTGTATGTGCACATGTGTGTAGTTTTTTCCTTCTATTCACCAGCTTGGAAGTCTTCAAAAAATTAGAGACTAGGACCAGCACTGGTCAAACTTCACACATTTGGTTTGTTACTTTTCCTGTAGTTCCTGTTTCCTTTATAAGGAATGGTTCTACAGAGTGGGGAGGAGGTGATACAGAGTTGTTCAGAGCTGGGGAGAAGGGGCAGCCAACACGCTGAGATCCTGAGGACTAAAGAGAGTCCTTAAGAGGCTGGCTGGATCTGTGAAGGTCTTGGATTTCCCAGACAGTGTCCCTCTGCTGTTTCTTTCCATTGGCTGAACTCTTCCTGTAATTCAGGGAGGGGCCACCAGGCGGAGAAATGTCTGGATTACACGTTAAGATTCACATGATTTCCCCTAGGTGTAGTTAACTGAGATGATAGGGTTTCGCCATCATGCTTAAATTAAACACACACATACACAATCACGAAATACTAATTACTGAGAGTTTGTCCACTAAATGCATTGTAAATTTATCAGAGGTAATTTTCAGTAATCATGTCATCTTTTGTTGCTCTTCTTTAAAGTGAAAGGGTTGAAAGTGATTTCTAATGTCCAGACCTGAATTTCTAGTATTCTACAGGATAACATTTATAAAAGTCTCATTTTACTTATTTTTTCATTTATTATAGTTTCTTAAGGCTTTGAGGTCACTACTATATTTCACAACCCTTCCCTTCCCACAGTTTACTTGAGCTCTGTCTCTTTTAATGTCAATGACCCTGCAAAGTCAATTGCTCCAACTTCTCTTTATTTCAAAAATGCCTTTATATTTCCACTCACCCATTTTCTCTTTTTCCCTGATGTATTGAACACAAAATTTGTGTGCTTTCTTGGATTCTCTCAAATGTCTTTGTTCTCTTTCTTGTTTTGTGCCCAGACCATGCTGAGTCATCCCTCTACTTCTAGACTTGACCATGTCAGAGATTTGGTGTTTTGGTGGATGACGACTTGATGATGTAATCCAGAAGTTCAGAGGCATTTGCTTACCGCTGGGTAAATCTTGATTGGTGGGAAATAGGAGTCTGGAGGGTGATGGCCAGTCAAATTCCCCTCCCCTTTCGAGAAATACTTCCAGGTAGGGTTTCTCCTTGCAGATCTAACAGAGAAGCCCAACATGGCAAACTGAGTGGCCTGCTATGTGTCTTCTGTGTGTCTGTGATGGTTAATTTATGAGTCAACTTGAATAGATCAAGAGATGTCCAGATATTGGACTAAACATTCTCTCTGGGCTTGTTTGTGATGGTATTTCTTGGTTTAATTAGCACTTGCATAAGTAGACTAAATAAAACAGGTGATCTTCCCCAATATGAGAATTTCAACCCATTGAGGAGCTGAATATAACAAAAAGGCAGTGGGAAAATTTGCTTTTTCTGCCTGACTGCTTGATCTGTGTCATTAGTCTCCTGTCCTTGAACTGGACCTTATGCTTTTGGCATGCCTGATTTTCAGGTCTTTGGACTTGCATTGTACCTACACCACCAGTTTTCCTGGTTTGCCAGCTTGTGGATGGCAGATTTGGGGACTTTTTAGCTTCTATAACTGCATGAACCAAGTCCTTATAATAGATCTCTCTGAGTCTTCTTTGTCTCTCTCTCTCTCTCTCTGATACATATATATATATATATATATATATACACACACACACACACATATATACCATATATACACATATATATGTATGTATATATGAATGTATATATATGTATGTATATATATATATATGATTTCTATGTATTTATGCCTATGTATGTTTATGGGTTCTGCTTCTCTGGAGAACTCTAGTACAGCATCTTCGCAGTTCATTGTGAAGTTGCCAGCTGCTCAGTAATGCATTTCATCTCAAGGTTTCTGTATTCTCTGGTCTTCCTTCCCAATGATTCCTCCCCTATACTGTCCAGGCTTGCTGATATGAAGTATCAGCACTTCAATCCTTGCCTCAGGCTCTGCTTCTACAGGATCTAGGCTGAAACACTTGGCTTCAGATGACGAAGTGTCACCTTTCTTTTTGGGCCAGTTATGTCACTTGGTTTTTCATTCCAATCTCTTTCTGACTCTTCCCCACTTCATAAATCATTTTTGCCATTGCAGTGAATCCTCAACCTCTCTCTATGTATTCCTTACTCTTAGTCTATGAGCAAACTCAAGTTTTTCCTTGAGGAGCAAATGCTGGCTTTACTAAACATGTTTAATTCCACCTTTATGAACCAATTTCTTGTAAAGTTATACTTACTGCCTGTATTAGTTTTACAGAGCTTCTTCCCCATCTCCAAGTCAAGTTGCATTTTAATGCTGGGACCTTGGTCACTTCTTCTTGTCAACACTCCTCTCCTCTGGCCTCTTCCCAACCTTCATGCTTCAGTGCCCTCTCCTAAGTAGATAACAAACATATTTCTCTGGCCTGACTGTCTCCTGAGCTCAGGAAAAGCATTGCCACTTGGAAATCACAGAAGAGCCTCAAAGGTAATATATTGCAAGCACAACACTTCACACACACACACACACACACACACACACACACTTGTGCCACCAACCTCCATTCTTTATTTACCCTGTATTCACGTCAGTCTTTGTGAAACTGTTCAGAGACTTCCAGAAATACTTGTGACATTTTGAATGTGGACAGGCTCCTGAAAGAATGGGTAGGATCAATGCAGCGAAATGTGGCTTATTGCCTTCATTATGATCCCCATCTTTAGGCTCAGCCTATTGAGGCCTAAAGAAGTCTGGTCTACACCTGATTCAGCAACACTAGAACACGCATGTGCAGGCAGGCCACATAGGGGTATTAGCATTATACACTAGATGCTTGTATCCCTGCCCAGTTCATGTGTGGAAACCTTCCCAGCGAGATGGTATTTAGAGAGTGCACCTTTAGGGGTAATTAGGTCATGTGAGTGCAGTCCTCATGGTGGGACTGGTGCCCTTGTAGAAGGATATATTAGGTAACTCCCTCCTTTTACTCTTTTTCTCTTTCTATCTCTCCTTTTCTATCTGCCATGTGATGACATAGCAAGAAGATGACCATCTTCAAGTTAGGAAAAGAGCCTTTACCAAACTCCCAACCATGCTGGCACCTGGATCTCGAACTTCTAGCCTCCAGAAATATGTGTGAAATAAATGTTGTTTAAGTCACCCAGTCAATGGTATTTTTCTTACAGTAGCCCAAGCTGACTTAGACAACCAGACAACTCTAGATCTGGTTTTGGAGCAAATGAGTCCAAGGGGACATCCTTGGACACCCTTTCTTTCATATGCAGTTTGTTTGGAATATATGGCTTTAGAATTAATTCTGCATTTTTGTTTCAGAGCCTCTGGTGTAGTCAGTTTCCCATAAGTATGGCTGAATGATGAATTTATCTAAGTGCTTATCTAAGTCACAAAGCCAAGTCCACTTGCACTCAAGATCTATAAATAAGGAGCTTAGTTCCCAGACTCTGCATTCCCCTCACAGCCAGAGCCCAAGCTAGTGGTGATGTTTAGGATTCAGGCCTAGAGTAGGCTGTGGAGCTGACCTGCTCCAAATCCTTCACTTCACTGATGAAGACACAGACCTGCTGGGACACTAAGGGTCATCTACACAATACCCTGTGGGTTCTTCCTACACTGCACCTGCTCTTATTTACTTTCTTTTAGATAGAATAGCGTCAAGCTCAGATGGCTGCTCCTGGGATGGTGCTCTATGAGAGCCCCACCTGCAGTGTGTTAATAAGGGATTCAGTGTCATGGCATAATTCCATCCTGGTACATCCACACTCAGTGCCATGAAAATGCTGTCTGGTGACAAAGTATTGCACGGTATTTTGTAGGAGATTGTCCTGGTTAAATCCATGGGGTCTGGAGGAACTCAGCAGATGGAGGAGGGAGAGATGGAATGCTTAGGGGTTGTCCTGTATTGGGGAACACAAGCCTTTGGCTATCTCTATTCATATGCAACCCCAGAGTATGTTATGTTCTCAAGAACTTTGCTTGGACCTTGTAAGGGTCTGGGTCCTGGACAGCTAAACTGATGTCAGTCCACATTCAGTAGCCCTTTGTTGGGTGTCTGCCACTGGGCACTGTCTCAATGTAGCAGTTTATACACAGCAAGACAAAGAGTGTGGATTTTATTTTATCTTATCTTTTATTTTACTCAGTGTGTGTGTGTGTGTGTGTGTGTGAATTTGCATAGGCATGGGGGAGTGGGTGCCAGACTTGACCTGTAGTCTAGGCACAGGGAGCTGACAGCTCTAGGACAGGCCTTTTAAGAAACAGGCTGTGGATTCACTGAGTCCACATACAAGATTCCAGACCTCAGGTGGATCTAGGCAAGAAGGAGGCAGGCTGTAGGCATCGCAAAGAGATAAGAGATCACCTTGCACCCAACATGCAGCCTCACCTTCTCAGTTCTCTGTGGCCTTGTCCTTCTTCAATGCTGAATGCTCACTGCATTCAGACTGTTAGGTAATTACCTCACAGGCTTTGGCTTCAGTGGGATAGTAGGAGGAAATGAAGATTTTGAGGGCTGGAGTCACCCACATAAGATGCCACATGCAGTCCCAGGACATGTACCCAGGATCCTGAGGCTGCATCTTCCCTGTAGCTGCCTTTTCCTTTTTCACCTGGTTATCTGTCTGGTTTTCATCTAGGACTGCAGTGCCCAGGGGCAGTGCGTACCCCTGCATTTTCTCTAGCTCTATAATAGAAATGAAGTAAGTAGTGAAACCCTTTGCTTGTGGACCTACTATGTGCCAGGAACTTGCTGAGTTGTAACAACAGCCTTATAGAATAGATGCTGATTTCTCTCCCCACCCTTTTATTTTATTTTATTTTTTGCTAGAGAGCATATACATGCACAAGAGAGAGAAGGAGAGAGAGAGAGAAGGAGAGAGAGAGAGAATACCCTTAAACACCTTTGTCATGCTGAGATACCCTTTCCCTGGCTCTTCAGTTCATTCAGATCTTTAGCACCCATGCATATGCCTGGTACATTTTCAGGCCAAACTCAGGATCCGAAACCCCTCTCAGCCATGCACTGCAGTCCATTATGCCATGGACTGTTTCACCAAACAGGACCAAGGACACTGGTTTCTTAATGCCGCAATTGAGGTTTAACTCTAGAGGCTAAATGGCATCCTCTAAGTCACCCAGATACTCGTTGTTGCTGGGAGTTGGGATGTGGCACCAGACAGGGAGCTCCTCAGCCCTGCACAGGCCTGTGCTAGGTGGGGTGAGTGACAAGCAGCTGGCCTCTTCCACCAGCCAGCCTGGGCTGCCCGAGCAGCCTACCTGGGCAGGCGGGGGAAGACTGCACGGCTGTGGAGTGATACATGGAGAGCGTTGCCTCCTGCCTGACAGGCAGAAGATAAACAGCTCCCTGTTAAATCTCACTTAATGCTGATATTTATAAATTTATTCAGCTTGTGTTTACTGAATCGAGAGAATGCCTAATAACATAACGTGCTTCATCTCACATGTTCCTGTTAATGAGAATGCAAGTATTGCTTAAATATTTTTTTTGTAACATTTCATTTGCTTTTCTATCCCTTTACCCACTTCTCTTGTTGGCTTGGATTTTAATCTGTTGCTTAACTCTAGAAAGTTTGGGTCTCTTGGATGTCAGCAAGAAGAGGACCAAAGTGGGTCTGGGCAGGAGCCAGACCAGGGCTCCCAGGCTGTGCCCTAACCCCATGTACAGCTTACCCTGTGACACTTGGTACTCACATAATCCTGTTGCTAAAGGGATGGAGCATGCTGAGGAGGAATGGAAGTTCCTCGTATCTTGTGGCAGTTAGGGGTAACTTCATGTTTTAGGTCAGGATTGTGAAATTTGGGGGCTTCAGAGGGCCAGGGGATGGTATCCTTGGCTTTTGACAGACAAGGAGGATGGGCAAAATGACTGAGGGAATGTAGACAACATTTGTGGGGTTGCAGTGCAGCTGTGTGTGTGTATGTGCGTGTGTGTGTGTGTGTGGGTGGGCCCACCTTTCCATTAGTCTGGTCAGCTCAATACAAGTGTGTGTAATGCCTTCTCCACCCGTATCAGCCATGCTGGATGCCCAGAGTGCAGTTCTAAGATAAACTGGGTAGGCTTCGCCTATGCAGTGTGTGTGTGTGGGTGGGCCCACCTTTCCATTAGTCTGGTCAGCTCAATACAAGTGTGTTGAATGCCTTCTCCACCCGTATCAGCCATGCTGGATGCCCAGAGTGCAGTTCTAAGATAAACTGGGTAGGCTTCGCCTATGCAGGAAGAGTCCCAGGAGCAGGGTGGGGAGAGATGCAAAGAGATCAACACAGCTCAGAGGGACAAGATTAGGGTGAGAGGGATGGTCTGTGCTGGGTAGGTGGGAGAGGGAAATGGGGAGGCAAGCTTGCCCAGCCTTGGGGGCCTGGTGGATCATGAGTTGAGGGGAGGGAGGCCACCAGGCAGAAATCTGTAATCAGGATGGAGGTGTGGAGGGAGCTGGAGTTGGGAAGTAAGGCTGGAGAGGTGCTGAGCAGTGAGTGTGGCTGTGGTGGGGCATAGAGGGAGGAGAGGATGAAGGGAGGCAGGATCTGGGATGAGACTGTGGGGACAGAGGAGGGAGGCAAAGCTACTCATGGTCTTCCCCCCTCTCCATCGCCCCAGTGGGTCTCTGTTCTCCCAGTTTTATGTCCAGTCCTTATTTACTATATCCACCCAGCACCACTTTTCCTTCTTCTAATTTTTTTCCACAGGGTGCATGCACTCACCAAAGGCAGAGACAAAGAGGGAGAAAACACCTTCTCATGAAGCATGATCATGTTGCAGTCTCTTCTCTTCCACTTAACCATCTTGTTGGTTAACCATCCTTCTCCTCTCTCTCTCTCTCTCTCTCTCTCTCTCTCACACACACACACACACACATTTCCCATGTGTTTCTCAGACTCTTGGGGCCAGGATTCGAACTGACGTTCACCATGTTAGAGCTATCTCCTTTAGCCACTAGGCCCTAGTTTTCCTTCTTAATGTTTCCTTTTTCATCGCTTCTCTGAGCAACCATATCATGTAACAGTTGTATTCCTTTCAGTTTTAAAAAATCAGTAACTCTAAGTATAAAGGTTGAGTGGAATAAGTCATACTTTCCTGTCACACCTGTGCACTCCCCATCTAACCTGCTTCCCTTATCCTATAATCCCATTGATCTCCGACCCTTTCCCATCTATACTGTGCTTTTGCTGGGGAGGGAGCAGCTGTGATAAAGGAAACCAGAGTTTTGGCTCTGCCCCTCCAACTTTGGATAAGACGAGAGCCTTCTAGGGCCTCAAGACCTGAAGTTCCAGTCTTCCATCCAAGTTTGGGCAGCCCAGGGAGTTTCATCTCCTGCTGGATTGGCAGGTTGGAAGGCAGCTCTGGGGAATGCTCTCTGCCTCTATCTCATTTGAGAGACAGGACAAAGTCATCTCCCTCAGGGCCTGGCATCTTGGGGGCCAAGAGCTCATGCTTTTGACATTATCTGGGAAGCTGGGACTGGCCTTGGAACCCAGGGAACCTGAGAAGTCTGGAGCAGGGATGGAGGCTCCAGCCGGATGCCAGAGGCCCAGTTTTCCCCAAGGGCAGGAAGTAGACAATATAGCAAGTTCCAGATCTCCTCATCACTTTGTGCCCTGACAGACTCCTCTCCCTGTCTGGGCATCCCCTTCCTGTCCCATTAGAAGCAGGCTGTCACCAGATGACTAACAAACCTCTGCAGCTCCATGGCCTAACTCCCACAACCTCCAGTCCAGGTGGGCCTGCTCCCTGGGGTTCTTGCCTTCACCACCGGAACCCTTGGGGGCTAACTTGGGCAGTAGTGGGGAGGGGCAGCCTTCACTGCCAGGATCATTGCCAGTGGTCCCTCTGCCCTGCTTTCCTGAGGACCGTGGCATAGGCAGGTGACGTGGACATCAGAAGGCTTAGGTTCAGATTCCTATTTTAGGAGTGAATTGAGAAGCCTCAAGCCCAACTTCTGCCACCTCCTCTTATTTCCTGTCCCCAGTTTCAATCACCTGCACCCTCTTCTGCTCACAGCTCTCAGGCCTATCAGGATGGTCAGCCATCCCAGGTTCCTCTGTTCTGCAGCAGCAGGAACTTCCTCTGACACCCCCCTTCTAAGCCTCCCTCTGGGCACAGTTCTGTTTGGGGTTCCTTCAGGGGGAGGGGGAGCAGGACAGGGGCTCATCCCTTTCTTTTGTGCTGCCTCTCCCTCCCACTTCCGCTCCCCTCACTGCTCCGGGTGACCTTTCACCCCTCCCTTGGATGTCCCTCAAAGGCAGCTCCTGTGGTTAATAACTTCGGCTGGCAGCCTCACACAAAGCCAGGGCCGGAAACCATTGTCCTGGGGACAATGGCTGAGCAGCCCAATAATGAGGCGGCCACAGTGTTGTCTGACATCCTAGGTTGCCCTGGCAAAGGAGGAGGGGCAGTGGGGCTGCCATGCCCTGGCCTCCTGGAGCTGAATTATTCCCCTCGCACATGGTGGTTCCTCTTTCTGAGAAGGCACCAGGCACCTGTGCCCTCCAGTGGGCTGCATTTCCCTGTGAGTGCACGGTGGGTGGATGTCACCCCAAGACCACAACAGACACCATCACTTGGGCTCATTTTTCCACACTTGGATCCTGGGGATCAGGAGTCAGTCAGAGTGTCCTAGTATGGCAATCAACTGGTTCTGGCAAATTGATAAGGGAGGGGAGATCCCAGCCTGCCACACTCTAGAAATAACTTGTGCTCTGGAGTTAGCAGGCATGGGTTCAAGGTCTCCCTTCTAGCTGTGTGACCTTGGGGATGCCTGCTTGACCTCTCTGAGTCTCCTCTCACCTATAAACATGGGTATGGGATAGGGGCCAAGCATGGGACTCTCAAAAACCACCTCAGCGGTGAGTATCTGCAGTCTCCAAGAGGCTGCCATGCCCTTGCCCCACGTGTGGGTGACTTAGACTCTCCTGATTGTGGGAGTGGCCCTGCTTCAGGAATAGTATAACTCCTTTTAATGCAGGTTCATGGCTCGCAGTCTGAACCAGACTGTAAATTATGAGAGATATAGGATGTTGCAGGCTGCTCCTGTGTCTCTCCTCCTTCTGCCCTCTGCACAGTGCTTGGGCACTTGGGGTGGGGGTGGGGAGAGCCTGATGAAGCCACAAAAATTGATTGCTGACACCTGCAAAAGGCTTTTGAGTAGTTTTCAGTCTTGCTGCCCTCTAGAGTTACCCAAAGAAATATCCAAGAATCCAGACCTCATTGAGCGGGGCTGTGGCATTGGGAGTGTGTGTGTGTGTGTGTGTGTGTGTGTGTGTGTGTATGAGAGAGAGAGACAGGTGGCAGTATTTTAACATAGAGAGAAAGAAACACCATTTTGTATCCTTAAAAAATATACCAACTTACATTTATGTTTAAGCACAGCCCTGCTTTATGGGGAGAAATGGACTATGTTTTAAGTCAGTCTTGATACTCCTGAGTACAGTTTTATTTATTACAGCTTTACTGTTAAGTGAAGGATTTAGGTTTAAAGATAGTTGTATTTTTAAATCAATTTTATTAAAGGGTAATTTGCATATACCACAATGCTCCTATTAGAAGAGTGTCATGCATGAATTTTGACAAATATATACATTTGTGTAACTACCACCCCAATGGAGATATAGAATAATCCATCACTCCAGGAAGTTCCCTCGAAGGCATGGGATTTTTTTGTTTTTAAGAGAGTTTTTTTTTTTTTTTTTCTATATGGCACATGTGCTTTCTGGAGAGACAGAGAGACAGAAAGTTCTAAATAACACTCCAGGGAGGATGGCCATGCCACAGTCCTTTCTCCTTCATTCTCCTCTTGGGATTTTGGGCACACACGTGCATTCACCCAGTTTGAGTTTAAAGCCTCCAGATCCAGATCTTGAACTGCCGTCGATCATATGGGAGTCCAGTGATGTAACCACTATGCCACCTGCTGGTCCCAGGCATGGGATTTTAAAAGCTTCCCTGGTGATTCCACCATGCAGGAGAGTCCAAGCACAGAAATCTGATGCTTGTGTTCTGACAACCTCGCTCTGGAATCTAAGAGCAGCTGTCTAGGACAGCACTCCTCTCCCTTGAGCATGCACCATGCACCTGTGGATCTGGTTAAATGCCCAGTCTGCCCTGGGGTAGGCTGAGACTCTGCATTTCTAACGGGTTTGGACCACACTTTGTGACTCTGGTCCAACTCTTTCATTTTGTAGAAACTGAGACTCACAGTGTTGGTGTAGGTGACTTGCAGTCACTGGTGGTAAAGCTCTTGGGCTAGTGACAGTCATTTTCTTCTGTCCTTCAGTCCTTCTCTTTTATATCTCTACCATAAACCTGAATCCCAAAGAATAGGGACAGCCATGATACTATCGAAACTATCTCTTTTTTTCCCTTCTGAGTATTGGCAGTTGCCTCGGGCCACTCCCACCTGCTCTGTACTGACCTGAGTTATCTTTGCGGGGAAGGCCCTCCTTTGCCTGCTTCTCAGTGATCTCCCCTTTGCCTATCAACACCTACTTTTTCTGATCCATTCTATTCCGCAGTATGCATCAAGCCAATGAGCAGGTGTTTATCAAGCAATAGCATTGGACTGAGCCAGATCATGCCCTTGAGAAAGGTCAGCCAGAAGCTGTGATTAAGTTAGCAGAGAAGGCAACTGAGTAACAGGAAATGTGAGCAAAGAGACACCTTAGCAATCCCCAGATGAGTTTCCTCATTTTGCAGGTAAGTTTTAGGAGAAGCAGTTCGCGCCTACTCCCAGTAAGGAGGTGCTCATAGGTTACACCTCGCAGAAGACGTGGGATTTGAGAAGGATTTTGAGCAAAGTGTACAAGAGGCTGGGAGGACAAGGCAGGCATCCTGGCCAAGGGTAGCAAGGATGCTGATGGAAAACACCCCACATTCATGGGGGATTGAGAACAAATCATGCTGATTTAGCTGCCAGGACAGCTCAGGTTGCCAGAGAGACATTACTGCTGGCACATAGGAGATGGTGGCTCAGTCCTCCTTCATCCTGGTCCATGCTGAGCATTGCACATGGGGCTGGACTTCTAGGGGCACAAGTGGGAGTATCTGGGCTAGTCTGTGAATTAGGTCCTATATACTCCAGCACTAGGTCTGGAGTATAGAAGCTGTTTGGTCTGGGAGGTATGTTCACACATTAGAAAGGCAATCACTTACAAGACTGAACTAGTACTATTGGATTTAGAGAACGGTAGGGTTCATTTCAACCCTGCAAAGTACTAGCTCCTAACATCCTTTTCTCTCCTGGAAATAGATCAAACCAGCTCAGGAGGAAGAAATTTCAATCCCTGAATGTGGACAGCTGAGACTGGATGAGGACCCAGAGATGTCAGACCTGGAAGCACCCTTGTTCAGTCCCTAAAAGCCCAAAGGAGAGAAGCTAGTCATCTTGGGGGGCCTTATGTTCATTCCTCTGAGATTGCCCCTGCAGCAATTTCCCCTGTAGCCCCTGGCTCTGAGACATGTTTCATTTGCCTCCAAGAGGAACAGGCACCTAATTTGCCTCTCAGAATAGACTCATGTCCAGAATTTATTGTGTAGAGGCAAGAGCATAAATGACTGTTTAGGTTTAGGAAAAAGATAGCAATGGATTTAATCAAGTTGTATCTGAGGGGTTTTCAGGTACCTGAAAAAGAGATCTGGAATATAAGAGGTTAGTGTTGAAGGTATGAATATGGGAGTCAAAATAAGGGAGTGAGGCTTATCTAGGGTGATTGTGTGGCTCCAGATTAGTGCAGGTGAACGATTTGTAGTGATTTGGGGAGGCTCAAGAGGGAGTGAAATTTGTTCATGACCAGTTCTGGGAGTGGGTTTCAGCCCTGCCCAGGCCAGCTTGTGTCCTTGAGAACACCAACAGAAAGTTTCCTCTTTACACAATGCGGAAATTGTCCTTGAGATATTGAAAGTTTCTTCTAGCTTAGACACACAAGAATTCAAATTCTAAGAGTTTAGGGATTTGATCTAAATTCCTATCAAACAGTAGACATAGTGCTGAGCTGGGCCCTCAGGGCAAGAGCAGGGTTGGTATATAGAAGAGCCATCCCTGGATAAACTGGGAGGGCTTTGGGGAAAGGAAGCAGAGGCAGGTGATAGTGCGATTTGAGGGGGAGAAGGAAAAACTGGGTTGTCCTCAGTCTCCTCAGTCAAGCATTGCAGAAGCTGTGCCTGCCTGCCAATTGTCTGCCAATCAGACTGAGAACATCCCCACAGGACCTCACAAGGGTTGCCTGGTCCATGTTCCACAAAGCAGGAACAACTGCTGGCTAATTACACAGGCAGGAGGTGAGCAGTGTGGCTGTCTCTGGAGTTAATTCACAAGGAGCTGCACCTTCTGCAGTTAGCTCCTGGCCAAATATAGGGGGAAACTTTTCAAGTCTCTGCAGGTTGGGGCCATAGGGTTTGTCCACCCTAAACTTTGCCCCTTCAATTATCACCAGGCTTGCTCTGTCTTGCTGACACTCCACTTGACAATTACTATCTGCTGGGAGGGAAGAACTTGGCCCCTTGGCCAGTTCTGTTGAAGAGAAGGGGAAGCAGTAGATAGACAGGGCCCAGCATGTGGGTACCTTGCAGCTCATCTCTTCAGCTCAGAGCTTTCTCTGGGAGAAGTGCCCAAACTTCAGTATGAGGGCATTCTTAGGAGACAATGAACAGCTGAAAACCCCTTCTGATCAATAGGCCTAAGGGATGCTAGGATCCAGCATCAAAGTGGAGAATATTTAAGGTGGAGAATACAGGATCTTAAACATCCCCTTTCTTCAGGATCCTGAGCACTCTTTGCCACTGATCCAGACTGGCTCAGAGTATACCTCACCCCCCCAGACCATGTGATTGACATGTGAGATGAACCCTTGACCATGTCTGGACTAGAGGGTTAAACCCAACAGTAGAAAATGACTCTTGGTTTTCATATGTGGTATGTGTTTCTGGCAACTGCACAGCATCACCTATAAATGTCACTTCTGCAGGTGGGTAAGAATGGCATGAATAATTCAAAATGTCTGATAGTCCTGTTGTCACAATACCTGCAGGAAAGTAAATGCTTAAATGGTCCTTTAGAAATTGATGACAGAACATTATTCATCATCACTTTTCTGCTTAATTTCCTGAAACAACAATTTGAAATCACATGGGAATTCAAACAATTTTGGTTGACCCTTAAGGACATTACAAGTAACTGGTACTTATTAAGAACTTTTGGAGAGACAGAGAGAGAGTGTGAGATGGACTCGATGCCACAATCCTCCAGCCTCCATAGGTTTTTGCCATAAGCGTAATGGCTATGTCACTGGACTCCCACGTAGTTGACCGGGGTTCGTGTCCTGGACCCGGTGGCTTAAACTCATGCCGGGCGCGTGTGCGTGCGTGCGTGCCCAAGATCCCGAGGGGAGAATGGAGAAGGGATTGCGGCGTGGCCATCCCCCCTGGGGGGTGATTTCTCACTTTCTATCCCTCTGTCTGTCTCTGTCTGTCTGATGAACGCACGCGCCCTATAGCAAAAACCTCTCAAAAAAAAAAAAAAAAAAAAAAAAAAACTTTTGGAGCCAGC
>NW_006160024.1:3201561-3216257 GCF_000334495.1 Tupaia belangeri chinensis
ACTCTAAAAAAAAAAAAAAAAAAAAAAAAAGAACTTTTGGAGCTAGCAAGTGACGTGAAGGTTAAGGTGCTGAATTCCGTATGGATAGCTACAAGGTTCAAGTGTTGGACCCACTGGCTTGAAAATCATGCTGGGCTGTGTGTGTGCATGACCAAAGTCCCAAAAAAAGACTGGAGGAGAAAAGATTAAGGGATGGCCAACCCCCTTGGGAGTGATTTCTCACTTTCCCTCTCTTTCTCGCTGGAGAGAAATAACTAAATAAATACCCAAAAAACTTTCAAATGAATGAAAGAAATTAAAGCTCTTCCAGTTTTTTCTAACATTACCAGTGTTCTATACTTCTTCCTGAAACTTCCAGTCACTTAAAAAGCCCTTTTCAATGGACCAGCAGATAGTGTACTGGTTATGTGGATGGACTTCCATGTAGTCAACCATGGTTTGAGTCCCAGACCTGGTGGCTTAAAACTCACACTGGGTGCCTGTGCGTGTGTGCCCAAAATCCCAAGGAGAAGGGGTCTGATTTCTCATTTTCTCTCTGTGTCTCCAGTGAGCACACATGCCCTATAGCAAAAATCTCTCTCTAAAAAAAAGTTCTTTTCAAAGGCAATCAGTCTCTATAAACCACCAGACATTGGTGATGGTTATCTCACAAATGGGAGCATTCTCCATGCCTGCCAGCCCAGTCACCTACCTTTCTCTGAGAAGCACATCTTTTTCAGAGTGAGGCTTTTCAAGAAGGGTGCAGTGATCCTCCCACTGGGTGACAGTTACAGCTGTCTCCCATTCCTGTTGCCCCACATACCAAGGTGCGTGGGGATGAGGTGGAAGGGACACCCTGGACAGATGTATTGGTCACTAACTTTGTAAACTGACTTTTATGAACAACTCAGGTCTATCAATATCTCTCTTTCCTGTGTATTCACTCGACTCTTTTCGGTATGTTTTCTTTCCTAATTGTGTTCGCTTTGTAAAATCAGACAACAGTTCTGAGATGCTTTGTAGGGGAAACAATTGTTGTGAGGTTGGATATAAGTGATCAACCAGCTGGCACGAGGGAACCAACTGCACCAATGCATGTATGTGTAGGTCCACCTGCAAGGGCCCAGCATATGGGTAAGAAACATTCCTATATTTCCCTGAAAAGAGCCAACAGCCTTGGTTTGTTTGTTTGTTTGTTTGTTTGTTTATTTATTTATTTATTTATTTATTTATTTATTTATTTATTGAGAGGTTTTTGCTTGCCGGAAAGACAGAGAGACAGAGAGACAGAAAGCGAGAAATCATCCCCCAGGGAGGATAGCCACACCACAATCCTTTCTCCTCCATTCTCCTCTCAGGATCTTGGGCACACATGCTCATGTGCCTGGCATGAGTTTAAGCCACTGGGTCAGGTACTCGAACCACAGTCAACTATATGGGAATCCAGCGACATAGCCATTACATTAACTGCTGGTCCCAGCATTCCTTTATTTTTAAAGGGCACCAGGGACTCTGGTTGATCCTGGGTTTGCTGCAGCCTTCCCCTGTCCTGCCTAATCTGGGCCCCAAGGACATCATCCCTGAGTAAAAGGAAAAAGGTGGCACGTTGGTGAGTGTGAGGAGTGGCATGGAGGACAAGGAACACTTTCTGCAGAAGGTACCAAACAGCACTGAATTCTTCATGGCTGAGGTGGAAGAGGCACGCAGGAGCATCCAGTCCAACATCCTCATTTCAATAATAAGAAAGTCAGATTCAGAGTGGATTATGAAGCCAACAGAGCTCGTTTTTGAAAAAGCTAGGACTGCAGTCAGGTATCTTAACATGCACAGCCTAGCTTGTCCCAGTGTCCTGTGCTGCTCCAGCGTGGACTATGAATGTCAGACTGAGGTTCCCCTGAGAGCTTCCACAATCTCTGTGAAACCCCACAGTCTCAAGGCAGGGCAGGCAAATGGAGACGCTGATAGAGTTTCTCAGTAAATGTGCTTTCTCTGCCTTCTCTAGAGCTACATTTCCAATGAACTGGAAGACTCCATGCATTTCAAATAGTTTTAAAATAATGTCATTTAATCCTAAAGAACAATTTGGGGGCAAGGCCATTATTTCCATTTTATGGGTGAGAAAACCAAAGCCCTCCAAGAGATGGTGCATGTCTTATTCAAAGTCACACGGGTAAATGGTGAAGTGGGCATATATATATACCTGGGCCCTTGGATTCTCTTGCAGGTCATCCAGGTGAGTCCCTGCACTCCTTAGTTATGTGAGACAGCCTGTGTAGACAGTCAGGGACAGTTTCTCAATGGGAAGAGGGACTAAGGGTTATAATCTGTTTTAAGGTGTAAGACTTGATCACATTTGAACTTTTACTGGCCCGAAGTACACATTTTGCTTCCTTCCGGGAGTTTAAGAGTTCAAGGGACATACTGAATTCTGATTGGCTAATGGGGGATTTCTTCTTATATACTAAAAATAAAAATCTTGGGCTAGTTGGTGGTGCAGGGGTAATGCAATGATCTTTGATGCTGGACTTACACAGGAAGGCACGTGGTTCACACCATGGGGCATGCCAGGTATGCATGTGTGTTCTGTGATACTGGCTGGTTGAGGGTAGGGGAGGATTGTGGTTGGGGGTGCCTCTCTTTCTCTTACTCTTTCTAACTCTCTTGTTCAAAGAAGCCATAAACACACAAAGAAGATTTGTTATCATACTAACTTAGGTTTGAACCCAGCCTGCTTAAAAGCTGTGTGGCCTCTGTTTTTTCACAGGGAGATGAGCATACAGGAAATTTACTATGAAGTATTTCTGGGATCTAAACCTGTGGGAGAAGGGAAGGAAGCTGGGTTGGCAGAGAGGGAGAAGCTGGATAGCGATGGAGTCTATGCAGAACTCTGCTGCTGGATGGCTCTGTGGAGTTGTCCTGCCTTGGGACGAGGGGCCAGGCTTTTAAAGCCCCATAGCAACCATGTATTATATATGAAACTTGACTATGAGTAAGTTGGCTCTATTCAGTCAAGGGAAGTTCCAGAGAGGTCTGAAAGCTGGGCAATGTGGTCTTTCATCTTGAAGGGGGTTGGGGTAAAACAGGACAGGCCCTTGGGTGAAGCAGGACAGTATCCACTTTAGTATTTTAGTATTATTTTAGTATTGTTTAGCTGCCCACCTTTCAGGTAAATCTGGGGAAGCAAAATCCACAGATCTCACAGGAAGCTTAGAGAAGTAGAGAGAAGGAACCCTCCCAGAGAACTTGCTTTCATTCAATCCCCCAGCCTGGCCATCTTTCTGCACAAGCATGGAAGCGCACGTGTGTGTGTGTATGTGTGTGTGTGTGTGTGTGTGTGTGTGTCTGTGTATGCACATGTATATACATCTGAGTGTCTGCCAAATCACCCATAAAGTTTTCAGAACAGAGCCATGTCTAATACGAGAGGGGAAGGTCTTCAAAAGTTCATGGAAAATGCGTTGGAGGGACCAGCAGTTTGCGTAATGGCTATGTCGCTGGACTCCCACGTAGTCGACCACGGTTCGCGTCCCGGACCCAGTGGTTTAAACTCACGCCGGGCGCGTGTGTGTGCGTGCCCAAGATCCTGAGAGGAGAATGAAGGAGAAGGGATTGTGGTGTGGCCATCCCCTCTGGGGGGTGATTTCTCGCTTTCTGTCTCTATGTCTCTCTGTCTGTCTGGCGAGCTCACACGCCCTATAGCAAAAAAAAAAAAAAATCCTCTCAAAAAAAAAAAAAAAGAAAATGCGTCAGATACAAAAAAACTACACATGAATCTAAAATATTTTTTGCACCAAAATACACTCTTACTTTAATTCTATTTTTCCACAATTTTTAAAAATTACCCTCGTATTTCTTTCTCATTTCCCAAATAATGCCTTTGTTCTGTGTTGTGGACCACAATGACTATTTAATAACATGATTTAAATGTAACTATATGGAAGAGATTATTATAGTGTGTGGAGGGGACTGTGGGTGCCACAGGAATAGTCATTGTGCTGGGTGCTCTATCCGTGATTGCCTTTCATTCTGAGAACGTACCATGGTAGCTACTGTTCCTATCTACTTGACACAGATTAGGGAACTGCAGCTCAGAGCAGTCAAGTCCCAAGACTAAACTGACCCAACTGGTAATTGGCAGAGCTGAGACTCCCCCAAGCCCAAGGCTTGACTCAGGCCATCACTTTTTTTAAGAATTTATTTATTTTTAATTTAAAAATTATTATCATTATTCTTTAATTTTGAACAGAGAGAGACAGACAGACAAAAAGGGAGGGTGAGAAAGAAAACCACCAGGTTTGGGACTTGAACCAGGGTCAGCCATTCAGGAATCCAGCGCCTCAACCATCACACTACCTGCCGGTCCGTGTATGCTGATATTTTATTCTTAATCTTTTTAAAAATTTATTTATCTAAAGACTTAAAAATCATTATTTAATTTAGTTTTATTGTTATTATTTTAAAATTTGACCAGAAAGAGATGGGGTGGTGGGGAGAGTAAGAAAGCAAGCCACTGGGTCTTGGATTCAAACTGCAATCTCCACGTGGGAGTCCAGCACCCTAACTACCACATCACCTGCTAGCCCCTTGCTCTTTATCTTGAAGCTCCTTCTTGTCAGGAAAAAGAAGGTGGATCTGGGCATCCCATGAAGAAATAAAAGCAGAGTTGTAAAGTTAAACTGGCTTGTGCCAGCCCACAAGGGGACTATAGGGAGCGGTGACCCCTTCTGTTTATCTTAAAGGGGGTGGTGTGGGAATGGAGGCAGTTTGGGAGTTGAAACAAGTTTGTGAAGGAGGTTGTGGAGACTGTCTTCCCTGGAGACCACTGCAAATAGGACACGGCAGCCATCAGTGGCAGGAATCAGTGGTTCACTGCTCATCAGAAACCAGGGTGGGCTGATAAAATATGGCCCCAGATCAGCCCAGCTGTCCCACTTCTGGAAGATCTGCTTCATGAGAACAGGTGCTTGCAGACCAGTATAGCTGGAGGTGGCCAGTTATCTAGTCATCTTAAATGCCTTTATTTCTCTTTTAACAAGCGAGTCTCCCTGGTGCACTTAAAACTGGGCTTGGTTCTTCCTGCTGTAGGAAGTGGTGTGTGCCTGTGTACTGTGAGTGCTACTCCTTTTCTGGCAGGGACTATGAGGCTCTCTCTCTTGGTGTTCTCGTTGTCCTGAACTCTGTGACTTGTCTGTGCAGGTGTGCATCATGAAATCTTGACCTTCTTTAAGGCTTTCATCCTGATTCTTTTATCTGGAGACTCCTGGTCTTTTCTGCTCAATTTTTCCTATATTCCCAGCTCTGGGTCCATTGCCTCTCTGATGCTTTACCTCCTACCCTTTGACTGGACCTTGTTTTACTGAAGGGCTTCCTTTGGTTTGCCTTCTGTATGCATCTTACACTAGTAATTTGGGTTTCGTCTACCCTGAATTTTGCATAAAGTAGCCCTTGGGCAAGGAACCCAGACATACACTTGCATCAGTTCCCAGGATGCAGAAAGGACAGGAGGTACAGGGGCTGCCAGATCTCATTCACTGACCCAGTCCTTATCATTTACCTTGAGTTTCCTCTTCTGTAAGTGGGGACAGTCATGCCTACCTTTTGGGTTGTCTGGCACATGCTTTGAAGATGTTTCTCAATTTAAGACAGCTGCTGTTGCTGCTGCTGCTGCGATTGTTACTATCCTGTGACTGTGGAATCCCTTGAGTGCTGAATGATGAGAGAGATGACAAAAGAGAAGAAGCTCAGCCCTACCAGAGAGACAGAAAGAGGTCTTTCTCAGGGCACAGAAATGGAGTTCTGGGGAGGATTACTCTGCTGCTACTGTTGCTGCTTCTGCTGCTGTAGACTTCACATGAACCTCATGTACCATGGGCTCTAGGGTCTACTCTTTTGGGAGCTGCTTCTTATAGATCCTAAACCAGAGGCCTGGAACTCTCAGGCCATTACTAGGACTCTTTTAAAATTTAGGTGGTCTTACCTCCAATGGACCTTTCTCCATGATTACCAGATTGCCTCCAACTTCTGAGAAGGGAGAATAAAAGTTACAAAGGAACTTGGGGGTCCAGGCATTTTTCGTAGAAAGGATGCATACATCATCCTTAGGATTCCCTGATAAGCCACTCAGTATAGCCTAAGACCTTGCACATCTACACTGGAATGAACCAGTATAGGATGCTATTACCAGGTGAGTAATTAGAAACAATGCATCTGAAAGTATAATATACTGGTTTTTGTATTCACCTTGAATGGTGACTTCTTGAAGAAATGGGATTGAGTAGGGGATATAGAAGGAGTAGACCTCTGGGGGACTGGAGAAGGATGTGGGCATGTTCAAGGACTCTTGAGGTTGGTGGCACTGTTTCTTTATGACATCTAATTCCACCTTCCCTCTCATTGATTCAGATGGATCACTTGCGCATTGCTCTTGCATTTATCAGTCATGATTATGGTCCATTTTTGGCTCACAAATAGAATGACTAGAGGGAGACGGTGGAGAGAGAGAAAGAAAAGATTAGAGGGGAAAGGTGAAGTGAAAGGGAAGGACAGACACACACAAATTTATGTGAATAATCTAATCAATAGTTGATTTGGTAAATGAAATGAGTTGGGGTCTCTTGCTGTGCTTGATCTGAAGGAGAGGGAAAAAGGGAAGGAAAGTGAAGTGTACCCTTGGGAAAGCAGTGGAGGAAGAACAGAGAAATGTGCAGGTAGTCTGTTACCTGTGCTTGTCTTGAAGGGTGCTGTTCACGCAGGACATGTGGGCTGGGAAGATTAGTGGTGGGGAGTGGGCAGCTAGCAGAAGGAAGAGATCTTTGTGGGGTCAGGTGTTTATAATTTGAAGTTGTATACTCCTGAAGGTAAGGGTCATGTACTGGAGGAAGGCATTGTGGTGGGGGGAATATACAATTCTTCTTCTTATTAGACGGGTATTACTATAGTTTGGTTGTGCCCACTTCAAATTCATATGATCAAATTTGATTGTGATGGGTCTAAGAGGTGCAAAACTTAATCTGACCGTGAGGTTAAGAGGTGGGGCCTTTGGGAGATGACTAGGATTAAGGTCATCAGAGTGATGGCATCCTGGTAGGTTCAGAAGGAGAAGGAATGAGACGACACACAAATACAGATATAGGCACACATGCTCTTGCTCTGTCTCACCATGTGATGCTCTGCTCTACCTCAGGACTCTGCACTGAGTCCCTACCAGCAAGGAGACCTCCACCAGATGTGGCCCTTTACTTTGGACCTCTAAACCATGAACAGAGTAAACCTATTTTCTTATAAATCATCCAGGGTCCAGTTATTAAGCAATAGAGAATGCACTAACATAGGTGTCATACCATTGTATATCAACTGATTGATGAATATTATTTCTTCACCCAAAATATGTGAATTGGACTCCCACTATGTTATAGTTTCTGGGGCACAGTGATGAGTATAAATAAACATATCTCTTCTCAGGAGCTTGGAGTCCAGTGTAAGAGACCAACATGAACGAAATAATCACACACATATATGTAAATCTGCATCAGTGATAAATGTGATCAACCATGGGAGGATTTGGCTTCGTCCTTCCTGTTTGAGGCTGCTCTAAAAAAATGATGCTTGAACTGAGATCTGAAGGACAGCAGGAGCCGAACAGGCGAAGGATGGACAGAGTGGGTGGCAGGTACAGAGATCACAAGAAGGGAGGAAGCTTGGTGAGAATGAGGCTTTCCAAGAAACAAGGAGAGCCTAGGGTGTGGGGCTCAAGAGGTGGACCTTATTCAGGAGTTACAGATGAGGAAAGCGAGGCTCAGAAAGGTTTAAGTAATTTGAGCAATAACAAACAACACAAAAGAATAAGAACTGTATTCAGTTTTCACAGCTTGGAAAGCCCGAGGACCTTAGTTTTTCACATATTAAGCCCTTTGTTCAGTATGAGTGCTTGGGAAAGACTGCATTATTATCCTTCATTAAAACATTAACCAAATTATGTATTGCTAATCAAGCATCTAGAATACACATAGAATACCATGTTATATCTTATACTAATAGGAGTGTCAATTACATATGTACATAATAACCAGTAATATCCATGTTTAACTTCCTGACATATGTTTCTGGAGCATTTCTGGTTATTATGATAATATAATAGCAAGAGTAACTACAACTATAGTAAGTAGCAAAGAACACCTGCAGTAGCACAGGTAGATTAACATAGTGCAACTGTCTGCAATGTTTTCTGGGATTATATACTTGCAGATCATGGTCCAGAAAATAAATCTCTAAGTTGAATTTGGGTAACTCAGAATCTGTAGGTAACCCAAAGAATTCCTTCTTCCAGAACCAAATTTGATGCATTTACACATTTGTATAACAAGTTTTCTTTAAGCAGGGCCTCCCTGTAATACGTTGCCAAGTCCTCTATATGCTCACATTTGAGGGGTAACTTTTGTGTATTGTAACATCATTTTAGCTGTCTTCATATGAGAAGATGGTGGGTGTGTAGATCGAAACATATATGTACACTTTTCTTAACCTATAGCTACCACATAGGATCTACATCTAATGTTATATATACCTACAATGACTTTGGCTTTCTGCATTAATTGGGAAGCCTTTTTGGCACAGGTGATACAGGATGATGGAAGCTGGAGGGCTCCCCTAGTTCAACCACATGCAGCATTAGTAATGAACTTCCCTCTTGCTGGCAGGATGTGCCTTGTGCTAAAAGTCACTACTCACTGCAGGCTAAATTGTTCTGCATTTGGTTTCCCAGGATGCCTGCTCTCACCTTGACTATGTGTGGGTACTTTTACCTCTGACTCCCAAACTCATTGTCTGTCTCATGCTTTTTTTTTTTTTTTTGAGAGTTTTTCTTTCTTTTTTAATTTTTTTCTTTACTATAGGGCATGTGTGATATCTCCGAAAGACAGAGAGAGACAGAGAGACAGAAAGCGAGAAATCACTCCCTGGGGGGATGGCCATGCTGCAATCCCTTCTCCATTCTCCTCTTAGGATCTTGGGCACTCATGCACATGCACCTGGCGTGAATTTAAGCCATCGGGTCTGGGATTCGAACCAAGGTCGACTACATGGGAGTTTAGTGACATAGCCATTACGTTAACTGCTGATCCCTCCTCATGGTTTTGACTGGGCTTGCCACTCAAATCCATCTTTCACTTTTCTCTTATCAACATCTTATCTTTCCTATTGGATGAGTAAAGTCGCTGATAATTCAGTGTGAGGGCTGCCAGGGTAGACCTGGCCCAGGTGGTAAAAGGAGAAGGGGTCTAGATGTTGGAGATAGAAGTTTAGAACTAGGTAGACTTGTTTTTGAATCCTGGTTCCACTAGTTACCAGCATATGGGATCATCAAGTTATTAAGTCTCTCTTCCCTTAATTATAAAATGGTGAGAAAAAATTCCAGTCTTATAAGGTTTTTGTAAGGATGTAGTGAAATAAAATACATAAATCATCTGGCACATAGTAGGTGGTAAGAATGTCTGAATCTGTTTTTGTGTTGCTAGCAGAACTGGGTCAGTTTAAGGGGGTAGAGTTTTATTGGGTCACAATTCTAGTGATTGTGAAGTCTACAGACATAGGCTGGCCTATAGCATGGCAGAGAGCACATGTTAAGCAGAGTGACTAACTATCCATCAGTTTCTGGGTCTCATTCCTTCTGATTATATACCTATCAGAACTTAATCCTAGGGGCCTTGCCATAATGACATAATTAAACACAAAGGCTTCACCCCGGGATACCATGAAGGAATCAAGTTTTCACATAATACTCCTACAGCATAATCAAATCCCAATCCATGAAATTTTAGGGGACAGCCAAACTCAAAAACATGAACCTTTGGGAGGCAAACCATGATCCAAATTATAATACTCAATAACTCTAATTTTATTATGAACAGGTGGCATCAAATAAGAGCGTCTTCAGGGTGATCCTAAAAGAGTGGCAAAAGACCATGAAGTCCAAGGGGAAAGTAGAGAGGGGGCAATGAGAAATGATTCCCAATGTAAGAAGTGGGACAGATAATGGGTGGATTAAGAGTGAAGAAGGGTGGGAACTTCATCCCTGATTCACCGAGCACAACACACCCCAGTGTGGCGATGGTGATGGTCTTTTAAGGAAACAAGAGTGTAGTTCTGTGATAAAGCAGGCCTTCTGGACTTCTCTTGTGCCTCTTCCTACCTCAGGGATCACCTGAGTCTGACTGGCTCCTGTTCTTCAAGGCTAAGATTATTTTATATGTTGCTCTATTTCTCCATCATCTGTTCTTATTTCAACTAAAATGTGTTTAAGTCTGTGTCACTCTAACATGACACTGGGCTCACTATTACATGACACTATTCAGCGATTTCTATTTCCAAGACTGAAGTTCCACTTGGCTCATCAGTAGCTCATCTTGGCAGGCCCCAAGTTTCATGCTATAAAATTGTGATGGTTTTATTGACCAATTAGCATAGGTTATGATGATTGTTTTTATGAAAGTTGGAAGGTCACCCTCTGGACAGTGGGCCGAGCAATGTCATCTCTGTCTTAATTATAGATCATAAAATATTAGGGCTGTAAGGGTTTCTAAAGCCATGTAGTGCAACCCTCTCTATTAACAGAGGAAGAAACTGAGGCCTAGGGAGTTTAAACTCTGGATTAAAATGATCGACAGGGGGCGAGACGGTGGCACAGTGGTAAAATGCTGGCAATCCTACATGAGAAGGCTCCCAAGTCAAGTTTGGAGACCTCCTTGAATATGCCAGGCATATGCGTGCCCATGATCTGGGAATGGCTGAAGGCTGAGGGTAAACCATAATATCTAAACCCTATTGGGGTTTCTCTCTCTCACTCTCTCTCTCTGTCTCTCAGAAGAAATCAACTTAGAAAAAATAGCCATAAGGATAGAAACAGAAATTCCAAGAAGGACAGGCATTTCTCCTAAATAATGGGTTGCTGGGAAAAAACACAAAAATTGCGTCATGACTTTCCTGACAACCTAATAATTCAATAAATGGACTCTAAACCCTCCAACCCCAAAAAGTTGGCTTTCTAAATGCTAGAAATAAATAAAATACTGGAATGAGAATAGTAAGAACAACATTTTTTTCCTTATTTTTTACATTCAATCACTGCGTATTTTTACAACATAGAAAATGAATTTTCCCAGGATGAATACACAGTATGTTAGCCCAGTCAAAGATATTACCATACACATCATCATTAACACATAAATTTTCATTTTTGTGTCCATTGAATGTTTTGCTATTCCCTCCCTTGAGTCCCTCATTCCCATTCACTCCCATTTCCAACCCTCCTCCCATATTGTCTCTGGTATCCACAGTTGGTTTCCATGCTTTTATATCTTTTGATGTTTCAGTTTCTGCCATAGAGAACCAGATATTCAGTATATATTAAATGGGGACATACAATGCCTCTCTTTTATGGTCTGGCTTGCCTTACTTCCCATTAAATCTTCCATATTCATCCATTTTCTATCAAATGCCAGGGTCTTATTGTTTTTATGGCTGAGTAGTATTCCATAGTTTATTTGTGCTATACTTTTTCAATCCATTCATTTTTTTTCTTGGACATTTATGATTGATTCCATGTCTTAGCAATTGTGAATAATGTTATAAACATAGATGTACAAATGTTTTTCCAACTGAGTGTATTCCTATTCTTTGGATAGATACCCACAAGTGGAATTGCTGGATCACATGATATTGAATAGTTCTATCTGTAGGTCTTTGAGAAACTTGCATATTGTTCTTCACAATGGTCCTACTAATTTACATTTCCAACAGCCATGTAGGAGAGTTCCTTTTCACTGCAGCCTCCCCACCCCCATTCTACTCAGACTATTTCTAAATATCTAAAAGGAAGGAAACCTCCAAAATCCATTTTACAAAGCCTCCATAACCCTCATCCCCAAAACAGGCAAGGACACAACAACAAAAGGATAACTACTAACTGATATCTCTGAAGAATATAGATGCAAAAAATTCTCAAGAAGGTGCTAGCAAATCATATCAAATGACATATTGAAAAGATTATACATCACAGCCAGATAAGCTTTATTTCAGAGATGCAAGGGTGGTTCGACATATGCAAATCCATAAATGCAATATATTGTATTAGCAGAAGGAAAGATTAAAAACTACATGATCATATCAATTGATGCAGAAAAAGCATTTAGTAAAATATAGCCTCCCTTCATGATTAAGAGTCTCAGCAAAATTGGCAAAGAAGGGATATTCCTCAACACAATAAAAGCCATAGATGAAAAACTCATAACTAATATCATACTGAATATCACACTAAAAACTGGAAAAAAACAAGGCTGCCCACTTTCTCCACTACTCTTCAGTATAGTACTGGAAATCCTAGCCAATGCAATCAGAGAAGAGAATTAATTAAAAAGCATTCAAACAGGGAAAGAATACAAGAAATGATCTCTATTTGTGGATTACATGATTATATAAATAGAAAATTAAAAAAAAAACACACACAAAAAGACTCCTGGACATAATAAATGAATATAGCAAAGTAGCAAGATACAAAATCATCATACAAAAATCTATAGCATTTCTATATACCAAAAATGAACAGACTGAGGTAGAATTGAAGAGGGCAATTCCATTTATAATAGCCACAAAAATATAAGATACCTAGGAATAAACCCAACCAAAAAAGTCAAAGACTGAGACCAGCAGTTGGCGTAATGGCTATGTCGCTGGACATCCATGTAGTCGACTGTGGTTTGAGTCCTGGGCTACTGATGGCTTAAACTCCTGCTGGGTGTGTGTGTGTGTGTGCATGCCCAAGATCCTGAGAGAAGAAAGGAGGAGACGGGATTGTGCGTGGCCATCCTCCTTGGGGGATGATTTCTCTCTTTCTGTCTTTCTGGTGAGCTCACGTGCCTTATAGGAAAAACCTCTCTCAAAAAACAAACAAACAAAAACAAAAAAGAAGTTGAAGACCAAATAAGGAACACTATGAAAAACTAAAAATAGAAATTGAAAATGACACACAAAAATGGAAAGACATTCCACGTTCCTGGACTGGAAAACTTAACATAATCAAAAAATGTCCATTTTACCCAAATTAAACTAAAAATGTAATGCAATCATAGTCAAATTATCAGAGATAGTCTTTCAGATTTAGGAACTGGATATTTTAAAATAGGAGTCCCCAAGTCCCATGCTGCAGACCAGCCTGGTCTGAGGCCTGTTGTGATGGGTGGGTGGCAGGCAAGTGAGCAAGGCTTTGTTGTGTTTGTAGGCACTCCCTATGGCCCCATTGCCAGTTGGGCTCTGCTTTCTGTTTGGATCAGCTGTGATACTGGATTCTCATGGGAGTGTGAATCTTATTGTGTGATTATTCCATTATATATTGATTATTTCATTGTATCTTGTGGTAGTGGTGGGTATGGGATACATGGTGAATATGGGGTGCTTGGGTCACCCCAGGTCATAGCCCTGCCTTCATGGAGGGATTGTCTTCCACAAAACTGGTCTTTGGTGCCACGAAGGATAGGGACTGCTGTTTTATTTATTTTTTAAAGAATTATTTATTTAAATATTTTAATTAATTAATAATTATTTTTTTAATTTGACCAGGGAGAAGAAGTGAGAAAACATCCCACCAGGTTTGGGACTCAAACAGCAGTCTGCCATGTGGGAATCCAGTGCCTTAACCACCATGCCACCTGCTGGCCCCAGGGACTGTTGTTTCTTTTCTTTTCTTTTTTTTCTTTTTCTTTTTTTTTTTAAGAGAGATTTTTTATATAAGGCATGTGCGCTTTCTGGAGAGACAGGGAGACAGAAAGTGGAAAATCACCCCCTGGGGGGATGGCTACACCACAATCCTTCCTTCTCCATTCTCCTCTTGGGATTTTGGGCACGCATACACATGTGCCTTGCATGAGTTTTAATCCACCAGGTCCAGGACTCGAACTGCAGTTGACTATGTGGGAGTCCAGCAATGTAATCATTACACCATATGCTGGCCTCTAGTGACGGTCTCCAGCTGTTTTAAAGGTGCTAATATTCTGATCACCCTTAACATTCTATGATATATATTATATAAAGTTCATGATGCTGTACATATACTAATTTGTGTTTTTGTTTAAATTGCTTTTCCTAGAAAGAAGCTTCCTAAAAACAGGGGCTGTTACTTGTCTTTGTTTCCTCTGTAACCTTGCTTAAAGCATGTGCTCAATAAAAGATCTGCAGAATGAATAAATAGATGGATTTTTTTTTTTTAATGTAATGATGAGTAACCCAGTCATTGACATAGAGGGCAGAGTAAATTTTAGAGCAGAGTAGACTCTAATTTGCTTGGCAACACTTGAGGAAAGTTCAGAAGTACATTGAGTGGGACGGGAATTAATTTTGAATTGAAATAACAAGAGCTATAACCTAAAATTTTTTGGAAAAAAGTATTTCCAAATTTCATTGAAACTTCTTAATTCAAGGAGAGAGTCCATAGGACAAGCTGGGTCATGGGGCCCCCTTGACTGGGAAAATAGGTTTTACAGATGAAAACAAGATCAGACAAATGAACAGCTCACGGGCTAGCTGCCAGCTCACAGTAGCTCTGGCACTAGCACTTGAGGTGCAGCCTGCTGTCCTTCCTGGGCCTGGCTCATCCCTGCATTCTGCAGCAAATTCCTGCCCTGCTACAGAGAATCTGAGGTCTCTTACTTCTCAGAAAAAGGAGCAGGAAT
>NW_006160024.1:3216288-3221344 GCF_000334495.1 Tupaia belangeri chinensis
TACATTTCCATTTGGTTCACACTCTGGTGGGCTCCAGTCTCACCAGCCAGCACAAGGTTCTGAGCTCTGACCTCCAGCTATCACCATGTGTCTGCCATCTGGCGGCTACATTCTCACCTGGAAGCCTCAGTGCACCTGGGCCAGAGGAACCAGGCTGCTGGCACCCCCTCTCTGCCTGGCAGCCTCCTGTTCTACAAGGGGGTGGTGGTGCTGATGGATTTCTTATATCTTACTGGATCCTGGCTCTAAGTTGTTAATATGAGTCGTTTAATCATCCAAATGAGTTTGCAGCTGTTACTTCTCATCAGAAACACATTCCCAGCACTATCCATAAAGTGTTGCTTTTCCACACAGGGTGCTGAGGAGACAGGGGCTGTATCCCCAGGGTGACAATAGGAAATGAAATCTGCTTCCTACACCCTCTTGGTCGCACTAGGAGAGAGGGGAGACACCCAGGAGACACATGGAGAAGAGCCACCTTGAATTGTTTCTAGAAAATTCCATCTACCAGAAAGAAGAGCATTACCTTCATCCTTCCTCCCTTTACTCTTCCATTCCATCTTCCCTCTTTCTTCCCTCCCTCCCTCTTTCCTTTATACTTCTTTCTGCTTTTCTTGCATATTCCTTTCTCATTTCCTTTTCCTCCTCTTTTCCTCATCTCAAACGTTTACTGAGCCTACTAAGTACCAGGCATTATATAAGAGAGGGATGTTGTGAAAAAAGGAGACACAAAGTTTGATAGAATCTGACCTCTTTTCTGCCCGGTGGAGTCAGAGAGAGAGAAAGCAAACTTGTACACAGAGAACTGTCTGAAACTCCCTCTGAGAATCCACTGAATGTCACAAGTCAGATTGGGACAGTTTCTTTAAAAACAAAACAAAACAAAACAAAACAAAACAAAACAAAAACAAAAAGTTGAATTGCAATTGGGGGATTAGGGAAACTGTGGTTTGGGGTGTAGCATTGGAGCTGACCTCAAAGGATGGGCATATCCCTGTATTTTTCACACCCAGAAATGATCCCTTCAGTGCTCACGTTCACAGGACTTCCTCTCCTCTCTCAGGTGGCATCTGCAGGGGTCTGGGATCAGCTCTGATGGGCCCTTTCACTCCTCCTCAAGACAGACCTGACTGCCCTCTCTTGCAACTGGCTTTCTGGGTCTTGATTCCCTTAGACTCACAGAGAATCAAGGTCCTGTCTCCAGGGGTTTTAGATGTAATCCAGACAGCCATGGGAATGATTATATTCAGGAAACACAGGATAGTATACATTTTGAAAATAGACTTCAAAATGTCATCCATATATATTCTAGCCACAAAGGGAGAAGTATAGTTTTTAAAAGGTGATAAAAATATCTCATGCGTATAGTTTCCAAAAAGGAATCGTGCCCTTTGAGAAGATTTGGGAAGCAGTCTTCAGTCAGTCAGCCAATCTGGGAGAGCGTCATGGAGGAAGGCAAACTTCAGAGACTGAAGGGAGACAGCTTATGTTAGCAGGTGAAGGGTGAGAAGGTTACCGGGCATGTGATGCTCATGGTTTGCAGCTCCTTGACGGCCAAGTGTGTGTGTGTGTGTGTGTGTGTGTGTGTGTGTGTGTGCGCGCGCGCATGTCAGAGTTGCCTGCATTGCTAGCCGCCAGTGGGAGATCTGGCACACACATGAATGAGCTATGTGCATCCTGTGGAAGAGAGTGCAAAGGCAGATGAAACTCTTAGGGAGCAGAGAGTGAGAACTGGAAGGGGTTGGAAAAACAGGCTGGAATAGAGCAGGGGTTGAAGTGGGCCAGAGCTCAGGGGTACCTTGGAAGGGCTTGGAGGAAGAGAGTACTGCAGCAGCAGCAGCCAGTCCCAGGCTGTGAAGAAGCCGATGCCCCATCAGAGCTTTGGAAGGGCATAATCTAAATGACTGGGCCCAACAGCCTAATGGCAGGTCTGCCTGGGCAGCAGTCTCATGACTTTGGGCAGGTGCCCTCACCTGACCTGTGTTTCCCACCTCCTCTTTCAGGCTAGCACCCAGGAATCAAAGGTGGCAATAAAGTCAGCCCAGAGTGGACTGGGCTTGGGAGCAGGGAGAAGAGGCTGTGGCCATCACTGAGGGAGGGATGGGCAAAGATACGAGCTAAGGTATCGGCAGTGTGACAAGGAGGAAGAGGAGGGAAACAACGCAGTTTGGCGAAGACTCATTTTTCAGGAGTCTTCCCCCAGGCCATGATGGGGGAATAACAACAGGAGTCATTTATTACATGTTTAGTACACGCCTAGTGCTACATAAATATCAGCTGCTTTATAAGATGGGGAAGCTGAGGCTAAGAGAAACAAAATAACTCTTCCAAGTTAACACTGTCAGTAGATGGCAGAGCTGGAATCTGGAAATAGGACCTTTTTCTTCTTGCCAGAGCTGGTGGCCTCCCTTCAAGCTGATTCATTCATGAGGTGCTACATGGATTCTAAAGATGCTGCGCCCTGGTTCTTTTTTTTTTGGAGAGGTTTTCGCTCTAGGGCGCGCGTGCACTTGCCAGAGAGAGACATAAAGACGGAAAGTGAGAAATCACCCCCCAGGGAGGATGGCCACGCCGCAATCCCTTCTCCTCCATTCTCCTCTCAGGATCTTGAGCACGCACACACACGCACCCAGCGTGAGCTTTAAGCCACCGGGTCCAGGACTCGAACCGTGGTCGACTATGTGGGAGTCCAGCGACATAGCCATTACGCTAACTGCTGGTTCCCGCGCCATGGTTCTTCACAGGGGAGGGCAGGGACGGGTCTGCAGTCTTTGGGGTTTAGACCCTGGCATTGGTGA
The DNA here is from genome assembly GCF_000334495.1 of Tupaia belangeri chinensis. Taxonomy (NCBI): domain Eukaryota; kingdom Metazoa; phylum Chordata; class Mammalia; order Scandentia; family Tupaiidae; genus Tupaia; species Tupaia belangeri. Next base: position 3,219,087 of record NW_006160024.1, read on the forward strand.
TCATGAGGCTTGGCACAGGGAAAGCAGAAACCTCAGGAGGGAGAGCTGGAATCTGCCTTCAGAAGGAGGTGAAGACTAAGAGGCCTTCTCATTCGTGAAGTGCTTTCACGGCTCTTACCTTAATTGATTCTCATGACAGCCTTGGGAGTTAGGCATGGATTTTTTTAAATCCCCATTTTCCAGTTGAGGAACTTGAGGCCTGGAGAGGTGAAAAGAATTTACCCAGGGTCATCCAGCTGGCAAGTGGCAAGCAGAACTTGGTCTTCTTTGCCTTAGGTTCTGCTCCTTGTCAGGGTTGGACATGGGGTCCCCAGAGGATACCCACTTTACTGGAGAGTCACAGGGAAGGGGAGCGCTAAGCAGGGGTTGCTGGAGTCCTGAGAGCTGAAGTTCTGAGGCATGTGGTCTCATCCTTAAAGCCCCGATTAGGGTGGAAGGTGGGGGGCTGAGGGGTCTGTCTGAGAGCAGTGTAGCCTGTCCAGGGCTAGGGTGCAAAGCCATGGTAAGAATTCCAGAAATAAATGAGCTGCCTCAAAAGGAGTACACTGTGGGGTGTTCCCTCCAGAATTTGGAAGGTAGGGAGAAGGCAGGGAGGAATCATAGGACTTGTCCAGAATTTGGAGGGTAGGGAGAAGGCAGGGAGGAATCATAGGACTGGATTTCTCTGCCATCCCTAACTTACCCAATGTCTCAGGAACCTGGGGCCCTAGGTAGGCAAAGGCTGTAACACTGAGGCGCAGGGTGTCCTGAGGCCATGGGCTGCAGTGGAAGGAACACATGCTTTGGAAATGGATTGCTCTGGGTCCTAAGCCCTAGTTTTACTGCTTCCTGATGATTTTGTGTCTCAGTCATTCTTTCCAAAAAATGGAATAACAGTAGCTTCGTTAAGGCATGGATAAATGCATATACAATATTAAATGAGTTTCACTCATGTCCTGAGCCACCATATGCCAGTGTTTAACTGGGTGCTGGGGATGGATCTGTGAGCCACAGAGACAAGGTCCCTGCTCTCATTTACGGTGGTGCCCAATATAATTGAGGCCCCCACAGCACCACTACCCTCCTCGCATCTACAAATCCTCCCCTACAGTGCCAGGCTCTGTGCCAGCAGCTACGGAGGAGGAGGTCAATGGGAAGAGCAGAAACTCCGATCTCCTGAGCCCACGGTTCTTGGGCCAAGCAGGAGGGAGTGGTGGGCAGGGGAGAAGCTAGGGGTTGGGAGATGAAGTGGAGGGTTGGCACCTTGTGGTCCTCCTTATCGGGCTGCCCTTGCACCAGGAGCCCAGAGAGCTTGACAACGATGATCTCACTGGTGTTCAAAGCTTCCTGAGGGAGGCCAAAGGCAAAGCAGAAAGCACTGGAGTGTGCTTGCGTTGACAGCTGCCGGATAGAGTGCCTGGCTCAGGATCACAGGCTGCGGGGGTGGCAAGGCAGTGCACAGATTCCGAAGGCCCAGCACCCCTGCCCCGCCGGGCCAAGTTCACCAACACAGAAACTCAAGGAGGAGGCTGTTTTTCCTAGTCCACAGCGTGTGTGTTAGCTGCTTTCCACCAGGCCACAACTTCCATCCTCCAAGTCTGGAAACAGACTATCATGCCCTCTTCTAGATTAGCAAACTGAGGCCCTGGCCACACAGCTTCAGCGAAACAGATGGAATGCAAGTTCTTCCTCCGTGTCTCCATCGCGGTGGGTGCTGTCTCTTTATCACACACAGTGGCTTTCTCTCTAGCTGGCTAATACAGTGGGCCAAGATGACCTCATCCTTACCTGAGTCAGTCCACCTGGGCCAGAGGCGGCGTAGAGGGGACAAGGAGTCAGACCATTGGTGCCCAATAGCTCAGGGCACAGAAGGTGAGCTGGGACAGACCAGGGAGCATCTCCTCTGACCACCGCCCTTTTTCTGGTCCGCCTCTCGCCAGAACTTTCTCTCTCCTCCTCCCTACTCCCGCCTTAGGCTCATTTTCTTCCCTCCTTTTCCTTCACCTCTCCCAGGCTTCTGACTCCCGCCCCACCACCCTTTCCAGCCTTTGCCTTCCTTCTCTCCTCTCTGTGCCCCGCTCCTGCTTCTCCACTCCCCCTGCGTTCAATAGAACTCTCCAGTTCCTTCTCCCTCGCTCGTCCTCCTTGTTTTCTTCTCTTTGTCTCTTTGATCTCCTTCCCTGCTTTTCGGTTTGTTTTCTTCCCTCGCGTGCGCCTCTCCCCGCCCTGCGCGCCCGCTCCCTCCATCTGCGCCCCAGCCCTCCCTCCGCCCCCTCGCC
>NW_006160024.1:3221460-3240964 GCF_000334495.1 Tupaia belangeri chinensis
TCGCCCCCTCGCCCCGCCCTCCTCTCCCAGACGCTCCCCCTTCCCTCCAAGCTCTCGCTCTCGGTGATTTATTACTTGCCCTGCTGCTTCTGACAAACTATTTGTAGGAAAATGAGATTTGGTCCGCGCTGGATGGCTCCTCTGGGAGGCAGGCGTGGGGGTCGGGTGTCGGAGCCCCAGTGCGGCCCCCCCACCAGAGCCCACGGCGCTTACGGAGCTCTTTAAGATAAATGAGCAAAATTAAGAGACTCACTGGGGGAAGAAAACACTGGATGGCAGCGAGCGAGAGCGGATGGTACACGGTTTCCTCCCAGAAATGCACCCACGTGCGCCCCACTGGGGCCTCCCCCATCTGCCGCAGACTCCCGGGAACTCCCTCTCCCCGGAGAAGAACTTTCAGCCCTGGGGCGCGATTCTTTCTTCCCCAGCATGTGGCGCTGAAAAGGGATGAAACCTCTAGTAAGGCACTCGCAACAGATTGGGGGTGGTCCCTTGGGAGGTGGCCGGAGGTGTGCAGGTGGTTGTGAAAGGGCCGTGGTAAGGGGTGTGGGGGAGCAGCTCCATTCCGGCTGAGACCCAGAGTGCTTCTGCCACACCTGGTCCCCTGGGACCTCAGTAGCTTTCATGCCCTGGTCGCGGGCACAGTGCCCAGCCCAGGGGGGATGCCTCAGCGACTTTGACAGAGCACTCACCCTCACCTAGAAGGCAGGAAGTGAACCGGCTCCTCTGCTTCTCTGGGTGGCTAAGTCATGAAGTTCTGCAAAGTAGGTGGTGGGTCTGTTTGGCAGTGACCCAGGGCTGGCTCTCCTTGGCCTTAAGTATTACTGGAGGGAGTAAATGAATGGAATGAATGAATGCTACTGTGATGTCATGTAAGCTCCAAGCTCAGCTTCAACTCTGATGGGTATGTTATAGAACCTGTTTTTTCAGACTACTTTTTTTTCTTATTTTAAAAGCAGTTCACTTATTTTTTATCAAACATCAAGATGACAATAAACACACAGGAGAAAATAAACATCACTTGTTATTCTGCTGTTGACAGTTTGGTATTCACCCTAAATTTCAAAACATAGGATTATATTGTAAACTTTTTTGACTTGCTTTATCTATTCAACATTATATTGTGAACACCTTTCTAAACAGTTTAATTAATTAATTAATTGATTGATTAATTTTGCTATAGAGTACATGCACACTCTGGAGGAGACAGAGAAAGAAAGAGAAAGTGAGAAATCACTTCTCCGGGGGAATGGCCACACTGCAATCCCTTCTCCTCCATTTTCTTCTCTAGATTTTTGGGCACACATGCACATGTCCCTGGTGTGTTTTGTAAGCCACTGGGTCCAGAACAGGAAGCATGCCGTCAGCCCTGTGAGATCCAGCCAACCTGACCACCTGGCTGGCCTGTGAACACCTTAAAAAAAAAGACCTTAAATATTTCTTCTAAAATGTAATTTTAACTGGATAACATCCCTTTATTTATGTTTATGTGTACTGTATATTATTATTTTAAAACAAGGCACATATGTTTGTTCTTATGTTTTAAAATTTTTGCTATTATGAAAAGGTGTTAACTTTAGTGTTATCCAAATCATTCCATTTTTATTATAATTGGTGACAAAAGCAATGACTTCTGTTCCCTCCTGGGTTCATAAGAATAAGATGTGACATGTTTTAATGGTTGACAGTTCTACTGGGCCTGGTCTCAGTCTCTAGGCTGGATCAGCCCTTCTAGACCTCTCTAGTTTTTCAAAGGCTACCCAGATGTGTAATCCATGGTAATCTGAGAATGTTCTGGCAGTAAAGGGTGCAGCTACAGCTTCAGTTCTATAATAAGAAAAAAGATATGGTATTTGAAGAGAAAGACGATTCAGTTTGAATCTTTGTAAGATGTTTACAAATAAAATGTGTCCCAAATTAAAATAATGGGCTGTTATCTCTGGTTGGTCTTAAAAGTGTTACATGATGATATTAATCTCAGTGTTTTAAAAGCTAAAACTTGAAAATGTGAATTATTAACACTCCAGTCTGAAAAGTGTCTAGTGAGATAGGAGTGGAGGAAAAGGGGATTTAAAAAGAAGAAAATTCAAACTTGTATGCCCTCTCACAGGTAACCCTTTCAAGTGGGCACTTTTGAAGAGGAAGGTTAACTTTGTCTCTGAGAAAACAAAACAAGGATGTGCGATTCGCTCCAACTGTATGTCTGTTTGTCTGTCAGTCTAGAGTGTGTGGGTCTCAGGAACGCTGGAAGATGATGCAAGACACTTTTTGTTTAATAAAAAGTTTATTTTTAAAATTTACTTTCTTTTAAAAATGTATTTCTTATGTGATGAGAAAGAGAAAGAAATCCCCTCCACAAAGTCTTCACGACACCCTCCACCTCCAGTGTCAGCCAATCTACATCACGGGTATGTGCACACCTGGCATGCCCAGCGGGCCTGAGGTTGCAAACCCAAGATGTTTCCCAGTGGGTTGAGTTTCAAAAGGACTGATTACCTGCCACAAAGTGTCTTAGGCTAATAAAATGTCAAATTTCTTTGCTGCGGATTGATTTATAAACTTGATTTGGAAATATGTATGATCTCAAATGGATTACTCTGATGGACGCTTCCAGATCCTTAATTCATAAATGGAAGAGAGAACCACTTGCTTGATAAACAGCCCATTTTTCTCATGTAAGACCTTATACTGGGTAATGAAAGGGTTCTTGGGTGGAAAGAGCTTGAGAAGAGGGTAGTTTCTTTTCTCTCTATTGTCCTGCTGCCACTGAGGCAAAACCTGCTCAAATGAGAGAGAATGCTCTTGGCCCCAAAGTTAATAGTACGAGGTGGATTTTCTAGGAAAAACTCCATCTACATCTTTTTCCCACCCAGATAATAAAGGAGAAAGGTGGCATCTATTGAAGACTGGAGATGAGGCATGAATATGACAAAAACAGGGACCTAGGCCAAAAAAGATGATTCATAGCTGATTCAACCTGGAGGGCCCCCCACCTCATTTTATTAGTAAGAAAAGATATGGTGGCAGGCGTGGGGGGAGAGAAAAGGAAATTAAAACACCATGATCCTTTTAATACGGTCCAAGATTTACTCTGCATAATCCAGTCATATTTTTGATAGGAAATTCATAGCTCCTCTGTCCCCAGTAACAGAACGGTGATCTTTATGGGGCCGGCGTGAGGAAGCTGGCGGGCACGGCCCCCGTCACATTAAACTGTCTCAGTGAAGAGGCAATTTGTTTGATATTAAGAGTTATAAAAATATCAGCACAGAGCGGTTATGCCGGGGATATTGCACAAGCCAATCTGAATTTTAATGTAGTGTGAGCAATAAGCACCGCATTCCCTGGGCTCCTGCCACACTCCCTCTCTGCAAATATTTGAAGAGAAAAAAAACAGAAGCTTTGAATGTCTTGCTCTTTTTCACTTCTGCCTCATGTGGGCTCATTCCTCACCAGATATGTGGATGCTGCAAAGGTTTCTGGATGCCTCGGAGGGGGATTCACAGGAAGTTCAACTAAGAGAGACAGAAGCATCCTTGGCATTATGAAGAGAGAGCATCAGAGATGCGTGGGTCAGCTTCCTATTACCCCTGTTCATGCCTTCACACAAGCAACCACCCCAGTGCGCCAGGGCTCAACTCCCCTGCCCACTAGCACTTTCCAGTTGCCATCCCAAGAATCTTTTAGCTTTTTAATACAAAAGAATGCCACTTCTAAAGTGGTTTCCTCTCCCTCCACTAGTCCTCCAAATTCACCCTCAATTGCCCTTCTTTTCTTACCATGCCCCAATCACACTCTGTCTCTCTATCTCCCTCTCTGGCCTATAGGTGCACACTCTGACCTCTCCCCTCAGTCCCTTCTATCAGTTTTCTCATTATTTCTCTTTACCGCCTTTCTCTCCCTTCACCTCTCAGTCACCTCTTCCCAACCTCTCTGCCCATAAATATCCATTCAACCTTACAGATAGATCTTTCTGAAACATGCTAACCAATTAATTTCACTTCCGCAGGGTGCCCATTCTGTGTCAGGCATCTGGTTAGTGGCTGAAGGAGACGCAATCCTAAGATCACATGATCTCAACTCTCCAGAGACTCATAGTAGGGCTAGGAGGGGGAAGAGGGTGGTAATGGTAGGACTGTCAAACAGGCGCTCTGGTCATTTTAACTCAGGGTGGAATGAGATAAAAGGCAGTAGTGAACCTAAGGAAGAGAGAGATGCATGTGATGGAGAGGAAAATAGGAAGAGATTACTAAAGAGGTGGCTAGGAGCTGGCTAGCTCTGAGCAGGAATACTGCTGACAGGTGGCAATGGGAGAAGGGGATGGAGAAAAATATATCTGAGGCAGAGCAAAGAAAGGCCCAGTGGTGGGAGTTCATATGGATTTGTTCAGAAATAGTGAGTCATCCAGGACTGGAAAGTTGGCACAGCAAGGCTGACCACATAGGAAGGTTCTGGGTTCACATCCAGAGACCTCTCTTATTAGGTGATGTGCCCCTGACCTGGGATTGGCTTGGACTATGGTGGATTGTGGTGTTGAGACCTATTGGGAGTGAAGTCTCTATTCCACTCTCTCATTGTCTTCCTTGTTCTTGAAAGAAATATTGGGTTGTTGAAAAAGTCATGATGTATTTTTTCTATGTTTTCCTATGGAAAAATGTGTCATGACTTTTCTGACAACCCAATAAATAATTTTTTAAATTTTTTTGGAGAGGTTTGTGCTATAGGGCATGTGCGCTCGCCAGAAAAGACAGAGAGAAATGGAGAGACAGAAAGCAAGAAATCACCCCCCAGGGGAGATGGCCACACTGCAGTCCCTTCTCCTCCATTCTCCTCTCGGGATCCTGGGCACACACGCACATGTACCTGGCGTGAGTTTAAGCCACCCGGTCCGGGACTCGAACCGTGGTCGACTATATGGGAGTCCAGTGACATAGCCATTACGCTAACTGCTGATTCCCTCAATAAATAAATTTTAAAAAATTGTTTAAGTTTAAAAATTCTTCAAATAAAAAAAGTCATTTATTTTGACTGAAGAGGCCTCAAAAAATTCAGGGATATGATCAAGCAAATAAAAATTCAAATCAGATCTAGTGTGCAGTTTGTCTGATTCCCAGTTCAGGACACTTTGCCTGTGTTAAGAAAGAAATCTTCAGTGTGTAGTCTGGAACCTCTGGATTCCCTAACACCTTTTCAGGAGGTTCTGGGTGGTCAGCACTGTTTCAGAGTCATTTGCATTTGTTTTAGCATTCATTCTCAAGTGTACAGTGAGGTTTCTACTGTGCATGAGGGCCACTCAAGGTGCAAGGTAGAGCAATGCATTTTAAAGTAAGAGCATACAGAGACTTCACTGATATGGCTTCAGATTCCACATCACAACCAGCCTTTAAGAAACTTCCATTTCAGGGCCAGCAGGTAGTATGGTGGTTAAGGTGCTTGGCTCCTACATGGCTGACTGCAGTCTGAGTCCCAGACCTAGCGGCTTGCTTTCTCACTCCATGACCCCATCTCTCTCTGATGAGCACATGTGCCCTATAGAAAATTTAAAAATCAAAATAAAATAAGTAATTATATTTTTAAAAAGGCCCTTCAATTTGTTGATCTGGCCCTGTAGGCTAGTGGTTAAAGAAGCTAGGTCCCACATGACCAACCACAGTTTGACTCCCAGTTTCAGTGGCTTGAAAACCCTACCAGGAGTGTGTGCATATGTGCCCCAAATCTTGACAGGGTGGAGACATAGAGGAGAAGAGCTTGTAGTCTGACCACATCTCATGAGAAGGATGCTTTCTCCCTTTCTCTCTTTCTTTCTCTCGTGAATACATGCTCCCTCTGGCAACTAAAAAATTAAAGTTAAATGAAGAAATGAAACTTCTATTCACTGTATTTTGAGGTAGTATCAGAGAAGAATTCACACAATTTTCTGAAAAAGTGATTACTCTACACCTCCATTTTCCAACTACCTGTTTATTTAAGGTTAGATTTTACTTAATATATTTCAGTCAAGACAATATATCACAACACTTTGCAGAAGCAGATGTGAGAATTCAGGTTTCTTCCGCTAAGCAGACATTATAGATATGTGCAAATGTGTGTACATAACAACACTCAGCTCATTATTTTGAAAATATAGTTATTCCCACAAAAATATGTTGTCTTTGTTGAGTGGTTTTATTTTTATTTTTAGATGATTAATGAAAATTTTTAAGTACATTATATGATCATTATTTTTATTTGTTTATTCTTTAAATAGAGATTTGCCATAGAGTGCATGGACTCATTGGAGAGAAACAGAGAGAGAGAGACAGTGAGGAGGAAAGTGAGAAGTCGCCTCCTAAGGGGATGGCCATACCACAATATCTTCTCCTTTATTCTCCTCCTGGGATTTTGGGTATGCACACACACATGCCTGGTGTGATTTTTCAGATGCGGTCGGCCATGTGGGAGTCCACCTGCTGGCCCGTATGAGCATTATTAATAGCTATAACGCATGTAAACAAATCCTCTCAGGTAGCTCGATAACGTTTTGGAGATTAAAAAAATAATTAATTTTTTCCTTTAGGGAGAGAGAGAAAGAGATAGCACTCCCAACAGGGTCTTGGTGCCGTCATCCATCCTCGCCTTCAGCTAACCCTGATTAAAAGCCTGTGTGCTCCCATTGTCCTCAGGGAGGTCTCTAGATGAAAGCTGGGAACCTTCCCACGTGGGTCAGCCTCACAGAGCATCACATTTTACTGCTGTGCTGTCTGACCCCCATTGGATCAAGATCTTAAAAACTGTTGGACCACAATGGGTCTCTAAAATGTCGTGGTTATAAACCTACTGGCTTAAGTATGATATGGTTTGATTCAGAAACGAGCTTACTCCCTTACCACCTCACTTCCCTCTTTTCCTTTGCTCTCTTCTCTCTCTTTTTTCTTCTCTTTCTTTCCCTGTCCCCCCTCATTCTTGCTCTCTCACTACCTCCCCATCACAGCAGCTTTACCCTTGAACCCCTTCATCTAAAAGTTCCCCTCCTTTCCCTTTCACCCAACTTCTTCCATAGCACCTTCCACTGCAGTGTTTCACTCCCTCACTTTCCAGATTCCAGCTCTGAACTACTTAAATTCCTCACGCTGGCCTCCCTTCTCCTCTGTTCTTATCTCCTTAACCCCAAACTCCCTCGCCAATCTCTCATAATTCTCCACCGACATGCTCCTATTTCTTGTGGGATTTATTGAGGCCATACATGCTCCTCGTCTTTGCTCACAGCTTCTTTATTTGCCACTGCAACAAGAAGGGTCTGCTCTTGTGCTGGCACTTGTGCTCACCATTTTGAAGTCACGAGAGAGTCTTCCTGACCCTATCCTGGGTCCAATTGCATAGAAAGAAGGAGGGATGTTGTGGTTATGGAGGGGGGAGATTGGGCTTGGAGGCAAACAGATTTGGGTCAGAGATTGCCACTTATTAACAGTGGCTTTAGCTAAGCCACTCCATCTCTCTGAATTTTAGGTTCTATATCTATAAAGTAAGGATAACAATACTAGCCCTGCAGAGTTCTTATGAAAATTCCATCAGAATACACATAGATAGCAGAGAGTAAGCACTCCTGAAGAATCACTCTTATCCGGGTCCAGCAGTTGCCATAATGGCTATGTCGCTGGACTCCCATGTAGTCAACCACGGTTCAAGTTCTGGACCTTGTGGCTTAAACTCATGCCGGGCACATGTGTGTGTGTGCCCAAGATCCTGAGAGGAGAATGGAGGAGAATGGAGAAGAAGGGATTGTAGTGTGGCCATCTTCCCTGGGGTTTGATTTCTCGCTTTCTGTCTCTGTTTCTCTCTGTCTTTCTGGTGAGTGCATGCGCCCTATAGCAAAAACCTCTCCAAAAACAAAACAAAACAAAAAAAAAAGATTCACTATTATCAGAAAGGAAGGAACACTACAGCAATCAGTCAATGTGTCAATGTAGGTGTTTGCAAACTACTTAATAATTATAAATGAAAGTACTCTTAAACATAGATCATGAGCCCTCACACACAGTGGAATCACTGAGGCAGCTTTCCGAATATAGGAAGGACTCCAGAGGTTCCTATTCAGTAGTTTAGGGGTGCAGCCTGCATATATATATAATTTGAAAGGACTCTAATGTACACCAAATACACCAAACATTGGCCCATATATTTTTCCAATTTTTCTGAATCTCATATTTTTTCCAACATTCTATGAGATTTTTCTAGTTCCTAAAAACATACATAGCCATATTTGATTCAATTTATTAATATCTCATAATTTTCACATGCATTATATTTACTTAATGATGAGTTCTCAGTGTTTCACCAGGGGCTGTCTACACTAACCTACCAACCCTCTCTCTGATCCCTTTCCTGTTTGGCATAGTATGGTGTGCAGGTGAGCCTAGAAACCTTGAGTATATTGTTTAATATTGCTGTGCCTTTATTTCTTTGCCTTTTAGTAAGAGCTGTGTGATCTTGTGAGAATTGTGAAAATTATTCAGGTTGACTTGCAAAAGCGTCTTCTGTGATATGCCAAATATTGCATTTAATTATTATGATACTTTTTTGACAAGCTGAGTTACTAATCCATAAAAAGAAGGAGTTGGAGTCACCAGTCTTTAAAGTTCTCATTGTTTTGGGACATACTCTAACGCCCTTTCATTTTGAGAACAGCACTGGCTCAGGATGGGCTGAGTGAAACCATCATCTGGTTTCCTGACCCATTTGCATATCCTCTCCCCACCCAGTTCCATCTTGAGCAAACAGCATCTTTGCCCAAACACTATCTGTACTCAGCCTTTTCAAATATTCTCAATGCTTTGGAGGCTCATCATCTTGTTTTACTTTTCTTTCTACTTCATCCATTGTACTTGCTTGATGTACCATGAACTGAAGGATTCCTTATGTGATCAGAATGCTTTTTCACCTCACCACCTGTAGGTGCCATGGGTCACAGGGAACTGTATGCTTGGCTTCTGGGACTGAACAGGCTGGGGCTGGGACCTTGAGGATTTATCAGCCCCCCCCCTCCGTGGCTCCTCTCAGATTTAAGATGGTACCTACAGGTGTTAGGATGATCTCAAGAATCTCTTCGCTGTTCTCATCACCACCGATGCTGTGTGTTTCATGGACATGTTGTCATTGTCATTCTGCCCAGGATTATCTGCTTCTGCAGGCAGGCTGTTAAGCTCACCAGTGTTTTTCTGTCTAGGACCCTTCCTCAATTATCGTTTGGGTGTCATTCAGTGTAGCAATGGCCCAGAATTAGGAGAGAGGGAGAAAGAGTGAAAGTGTGGCTATAGAGTTGATTTGGGAGATCAAATAAACTGGATGAGTTAAGGACCTTTAGTCTTTCCTCAGAAGCTACAGTAGACATAGACAACCCTTCCTCTCAAGGAGAAGAGGCAGGGTCATGCATCCATCCTCTGGTTCTTGCATCCCACACTCACTAAGTGTTCTCTGTGACTGTGAAATGCCCAGCATTCACTTTGGAGTACATTTCTCTCAGGGAGCTCCACTTGAATAGTGTTGGTGTAAAGTACAAGGGAAGACTGCAGGATGTTCCTGGCACAGAAATTGTGAACCTGGATCAGGAGCTGCTAGGAGAACAGAGAGCAGGAGTCTCAGAGACCATACTGAGAAATAACAGCAGGACTCAAGGAGAGAGTAAATGCCAAGAAAAGAGAAAAATGAAGAGCGATGACTGTGTGGTCCCAAGGCTAATTGCCCTGCAGGCAATACCCAGGAAGTTGGGAAGGGGCTCTGGTTTGGAAGTCAAGATAACAAGCTCAGCTTTGGACAAGTTTCACTGCAGGGGTTAGAAGGTCAACCAAATAGAGATCTTCCATAGACAATAAGAAATATGAGATAGCAGAGGGGCAAGAGGTCAGAGTTTGAGATGTAGGTTGAGCAGCCGATGGATAATGGAAACAATGCCAGGCAGGCAAGATAATTCATTTGCGTACTTTGGAAATACTGGTTGAGTGCCTACTGTGTGCAAGCATGGACCTGAGCCTGGGGGATACTGCAATGAATCAGAAGTATCTTGAATTATTTGCATGGAGGAAGAAAATAAATGCTGTCAAGTCATGAATAGACCTGGGGGAAGGAAAGAGCACCAGGCTGGGAGGTCAGCCCAGGTTGCAGGAAGCCAGGAGAGGAATGAAGAACATGATGGATCAGTTAGGACCTGCGTTGACCTATGTGTAACGGAAAGTCCAAACAGCAGTGGCCTACACAAAGCAGGGTCTATTAGCCTCTCACAAAGCAAGAAATGTGGAAGTGACAGCCCAGAGCTGGTGCATGGACTCCACTAAGTCAGTATAGACCCAGGCAGCCTGCTTTCCAGAGCTGCCAGGACGACTGCTTGCGTCCAGTGACTGGAGGGTCCACCTCAGTTCCACTGCCACCCAATCCCCAGATCCTGCATTTCTTCCCTCTCTGGTTTAAAGCTGAGTTTTTCAAAGTGTGTTCCATGGAATTCTAAGGAATTCTGGAGATACCTCAGGGGCCGGTGAGAGAGTTAGAGGGCAGAACAGGATCTGGTCCTCAGGCTTACTTGGCCACATTTCAACTAAAACATTTATGTGGTGTGTGTAGTGTATGTGTGTGTGTATAATATATTATATATAACCATATGTATTTTAACCATGGATTGCTCTTTCTCAGAAGAGCTCCCTCAAAAGAATGTGTGTATCCTGGAGGAGCAGGTTGCCAGAATGGCTAATAGTTTTTTTCTAGAGTGAACAAGGCCTCACCAGCTAAGACATCTGTCACAGAGATGTGGCCCATACATCATCCTGGTTCTTTATCAGTGTTATAATTTTCCAAGAGTTCTGTAGGAACCTCACATTTGGTGAAAGAATAAATTGTGTGCTTTGTCCTAGGGACTCTAATCATTTAATCTTCATACTGACACTATAATGCAGGCCATTTTACCCTCATTTTATAGATTAGAAAAGCTTCCCGTTTATATAGTAGAGCTGCTCTGAAAGCTGAGAGTGTATGAGGAAAATGTACATACCCAGAGGTGGTGTCTACGTGAGTCATCACTGGCTAACTTTCTTGTTGACTTCTAGGCCAACCTAGTGCCCAAGGACACTTCATTGTCCCTTCTTTCCAAAGCTGGCTTATTAGGAGAATGTCACATGGAGTGGGTAAGGTTCAGGAGGATGACTGAATAAGACACAAGGGCTCCTATAAAAGCCTCTGGAGGGGCCTCCTGGCAGTGTGGTGGTTAAGGTGGCTGGATCCCACATGGAAGACTGTACCCTCTGAGTCCTGGAACTGGAAACTTGAAAAACATGCTGGGCACACATGTGTGTATGCCCAAATTCTTGAACAGACAATGAAGGAGAAGGGAATAAGGTATGACCATCCCCATGGGACTTGCTTTCTCACTTTTCTTCACTCTCTCTCTTGTGAGTGCACGTCCCATTCAGCAAATTAAAAAAAAAGTCTCCAGAGAAATGGTATAGAAAAATAGTCAAACTTGAGTTTGAATTGCAGGTATTTTGTATAAGAACCTCTGGCCGATTATGTAATCTCTCCAAACCTTAGTTTCTTCATCTGTCTAACAAGCTCAATATTAGTACCCTTCTCATGGAGTTGTCGTAAGGAGTAAGCAGGTGAATGCATGTAAAGAACTTTGCAGTGTCTGTCGCAAAGAGGCTTGTGTAACTGTTAGCTTTGGTTATTATGGTTTACAAAGAGAAACTGAGGCACACTATTCCTATATCCCAGTCTAAGAGAGGGATGCCTCAGCAGACTTTGGACAGAGAACCTCAGAGTTCAGACTAATCTGTCCCTCCCTCTCCTGCTAGGATCAGTCCCCTGGAGCCCTTTCTGTTGTTTACATATGTGCGTGGGGAGTGCTAGCTTGGGAGGGAGAGCCTGTGAGCAAACTGGTCTTTATGGCCTGAGGAGGAATTGGAGTCATATTTCCTAGTCCGCTCTCATTTCCCAGTCTGGTGAGGTTTATTGGACTCCTCACTTTTCTCAGTGCCCCTCCTTGCCATCCTCCCTTCCCACTCCCTTTGTAGAAGGTATCTATCTACTATTAGCTAGGAGAGTAACTTTTGGGAATCTCTTCTCACTCCAAACTTCTAATTTTACTCATTTGTAATTCTTTCAAACGTTATCCACAGGAATGGAATTTCCCTTATTTGGGGACAGGATTTTTAGAAGTCTTCTGTTTTTTAAAATTGAGAGAAAAAAATCCATGGAACTATTTTAAAGGAAGACGAGCAAGAGTGAAGGAATATAAAAAAAGAGATGAAGAGAGAGAGAGAGGGAAAGGCTCTCTGTTGATTGATTCTTTGCTGGTTGATGTAACCAGGTCAGTAATGCTCTACAAATTTGACAAAGTCTCCCATGGGATTGGTGGCCAGTCCCCCAAGTAGAGACTCCCTGCAATCAGTCCGACTGAGGCAGCTCAAAGACTGACCTGGGCAGACCGTGAGAAGTGCAGGGTAGGAGGGGGAGTGTCACTCAGGGGTACAAATCCAAAACTGTGATCATGGTACTTTTCACAAAACTGATGGGGGTGTCTCAGGAACTTCCTCATATGAAGGAATTTAATGGATATCTCCTGCCATACTGACTTAAAAAAATCCCAGGGAACTATACCCCATTTACTGACAACAACCATTAACCTGTAGACCCTGTAGATTAGTTCTGGATTTACAGGGCCCAGGAAATCAGATCCTGGGCTGAGCAAGAAGGTGTGGAGCTGAGGAAGGAGAGAGATCCAATCCCTCAAGGGCTGATTTTGAGGCAACGGTGACTACAACTGAGGGAGAGGAATGCTGAACAGAGGGAAGCACACGGCTGGGGACGGGGTAGATTCTGTGTGGTCTTTAGTTTCTCCTGAGCTCGTCCAGTTTTTATTTATTTATTTTTTTTAAGACAGAGGGCTTGATAAGAGAGGTAGGTTGGATTGTAGAGATGAGAAGGGAGAGAAATCAGGACACGATATCTAGAATAGTACGTTAAATGGTAAAATCTAGACAATGTAATCTCAAGGGATTAATATTTGGTGGGGGGAAATGAAGAGGTCCAGAAAAGGTCACAAGATAAAGAAATTCTGGTTGTGTCTAAGCCACAGGACAAGTGTGCTCAGACACTCAAAACTGAACCAAAATGAATGCCTGGTTGGACCGGCTAATGGCAAGGCATGTGCCTTCTCAGGATCTTTTGAAACCCATTTCTTTTGATGCCCAAGGGCACCCAAGGAAGAGAGAACTTGTTCTGACATCTTTAATGTGGTCTTTGAACTCTGCCTCCCCTCTCCCCATTTCCTCCTCAGGTGTACCCAAGCGCTCTCGACTCTTGGAACTTGTCCTCTTTAGAGGGCACATGCCCCCCACATAGAGCCTGAACATGAAGAATAACACTGTGGGGTGTCATGACTTTGTCCACAGTCTGACATCTCTCAGGTTTATTATATTTTATTTGGTCTCGAATGATTACGCTCTCTGATTAAACAAACATAAAAGGGCCAAGTAACAGCCATCATCACAGAACAGTGTATTTTCCATGCCTTGATTCTCATTAGTGTGTGGTTTGGGTGAGACACTTGAATCATATCTTTGAACCTTGCTGCCTTTATGCTCCTACCTGCTCATGCAATCTCTTGCTTGTTCTCTCCTCCTAAATATTCTTGGACTACTCAAGAGCTAGTTGTTGCAGGCCTTCGAGCCCTTTGATGCTGGCTTCTGCTATTCTGAACTGTCACTTCCATTGCTGAGTGATAGTCTTTGCTCTTCTCAGAAATGTCCTGACCAAGGGCTCTTTATCCCAAACTGCTACTGACTGGATCAACCACTGATGCTCTTAGGAAGCGAGAACATTATGTCCCCTGGGCTTCATTGGGGGAGATCTCAAAGTAGTGTTGCCTGTGCCCCAAAGAGTCAGAATTTCGTGCAACACTCTTTCAGTTTACAAATACACAGATCTTTTTTCTCCTTGTGCCTTCAGAATGACTGAGTCAGGATAAGTCCCTAATGTAATTCAAATGTTGCACACAAACCACCATTATCTCTAAGCCTTGACCCTGCTGCAGAGTCTGGTTCACCCTGAAAGACTTTCTTATAGTGAAGATCCCTGTCATTCCTTTCTGCAAATGAACTTCCAGGAGGAATCACCAAATGGTTCACCAGACATGTCTGTTGACGTATAAATGCTCACTGACTCAGTTCAAGATTTTTCTGTGAAGTATATTGGTTCTGCTGCAGTTGAGAGTCTAGATAGATTTAGGAGTGAGAGATATTTCCCAGGCTCATCCATGAGATTGTATCTGAGTTGCTTCTCTGGCTCCACTGAACACCCTATTATTCTAGTTAGCAGCATTGACTAAGTGGGGAGGCCAGGGCAAGCTTTCCTAAGGATGGAACCCCCTAGAGAGCTTACACCAAGGAGGGTTACTCCAATACACCCAGACACCACTGTGAGGGCCATGACCACTTTCCCACAGAACAGGCTAAATAAACCACAGTCTGGGAGCAAGGACATGCTCCCATGTCCCTGCCTGAGTTAGGGGTCATCAAAGAGTTCCAGTATTCTGAAAACAATTGCTCTCCTTTGTCTTAATGCAAGGGAGATGCCTGGGACCCAGAGGGAGAAAATTTTTTTTTCAGGTTTTTATCATAGGTTGTGTGTGCTCACTGAAGAGAGACAGAGAGAGACAGTAAGAGGGAAAGTGAAAAATCATCTCTTGGAGGGGGATGGCCATGCCACAATTCCTTCTTCTCCTCTCCTCTCAAGATATTTTGGGCAGGGAACCAGCAGTTAGCATAATGGCTATGTTGCTGGACTTCCACGTAGTCGACCGTGGTTCACGTCCCGGACCCGGTGGCTTAAAACTCACGCCGGGTGCATGTGCGTGTGTGCCCAAGATCCCGAGAGGAGAATGGAGGAGAAGGGATTGAGGTGTGACCATCCCCCCTGGGGGGTGATTTCTCGCTTTCTGTCTCTATGTCTCTCTCTGTCTGTCTGGCGAGCACACGCGCACTATAGCCAGAAACCTCTCAAAAAAATATTTTGGGCATACAAACACACACACTCTATGTGATTATCAAGTTGCCCTGTCCAGGAATCAAACCATGATTAGTCATGTGGGAGCCCAGTGCCTTAGCCACCATGCCACCTGCTGGCCCCAAGGTTCACTTTAATTAGTGATAGCATAGATTACAGCACAAGGAAGTCTGCTCAGCCCAGAGTAGATCTTCCTGAGTGAAAACCAAGATATCTTTTTTCAGATCCACAAAGCTTCACTAAGTGTCTTCTTGGTCCCCTATTCCCTATGGCCAGGTGCATGTACCTCATCAGATCCTCGTCACAACACCCTTACTGCCCATGAAAGTGACTCCTTTTCTTTCCTTCCTGCTTCCCTCTATTCCTTCCTCCATTCCTCCCTTTCCCTCTGTCCTTCTGTCTTTCCCTTCCTATTAATTACTTTCTACATGCTCACACTCTGCTAGGTGCTGGAGGGGTGAGGGGTGGTTAAGACATTGTCCTTGCCCTTGGAGGGCAGATGTACCATACAGTGGGGAAGGCAGATGTGTACACAATTAACTATAATAAGATACAGTGAGCAATATAATGGAGATCTGCCCAAAGTGTCATGGGAGCATGGGGGCAGGCAAAGGAGCTTCCCTAGAGGGCGTAGGAAAAGCTTAACTGAGAAGGTGATTTCTCAACTGCCTTTGGAAGAGTGAATAGAAATTTTCCAGGTGAACAATGGTGGGTAGGGCTTCTAGGCAGGGGAACAGTGGAAATGGTACGTGGTGCAGAGTTTGATTTGACCAGAGTATAGAGTATGGGATGGTCATGAGAGATGCAGGAGCATTTGAAAAAGTAGATTAGGACTGGAATGGGCTGAGATCTGTGTCTCTGGCTTGGGAGCTGGTACTCTATTCAGTATTTGATGGACAACCATGCACAGGGTCTTTCTCTAGGCAGCATTTCTTTTCCTTTTTTTAAAAAAGTAATTATTCATTTAATTGTATCATCATTATTATTTTAACATGTACCCTCAGTAGAGAGAGAGAGATTGAGAAAGCAAGCTGCCAGGTCTGAGACTCGAACCACAGTCTGCCATGTGGGAGTTCAGTGCCTTAACCACCACTCTGCCTGCTGGCCCCGAGGGTAGTATTTCTTAGTTGGTAATGGTAATATTACCAGAGCAATAGTCAAGGTAGGCAGTGAAAATTGGTATATAATTATGTTTAGTCAATCAACAAATCAAAATTTTATTGATAATCAGTGTGCCGGAGTCTGTGTTAGTGACAGTAAGAATGTAAGAGAGCTAGCACAATTGATATCAGGTAGGAGTCAGAGTCATTCAGACTTAGGAAAATCTGAATGTGGGAGGGAGGAGGATGGTACCCAACTGTGGTTGAGTAACTATAAATCAAAGATGGGACAGAACAGAGAAGCCTGAATGGGTTTCCTGGGAGACATGGCCCAGAAGGATCAGTGTAGGGCCATTCTTCTCAGGGAAGCTGCACAGTAAAGACTTGTACTAAGCGTGTGTGGACAGTGAAGAATTTGGTCTTCTTCCTCACATGGTGAGATGCTTAAAGAGAAGATGGATACTGAGGTGAGGACAGATGAAACAGGGCCTTGGTAGAATATCACAGGACCTCAGCTGGGGGAAGGAGGAAGGGACTTCATTGTCTTTCTAGGAGAACTCTCCCTGTCTCACCAGTCCTACATGTAGGTTTATTCTGTAATATCCCTACATGTGACCACCAGACTTTGTTGGAACATGTATGGATACTGGAGTAGGTAACTTCACTACTAGATGTCTCTACCTGTTGGAATGTTCTACTATCATCTAGATCATGACTTCTTTGTCTGTTGGCTCCAGATATATCTCTCTGTGTCATTCAGACCCCCCACCCCCCACTTTGCTATGGAGCTGCTCTTCAATTTTCAAATCAAGCTCTCCAACTTTCTAGCGTCCCCTTTATTAGATTTCAAATTCTTCCTCTAGTCTTCTACAAAAAGGCTGTGGTCTGGAATTGCCTCTCAATTTCTGCTGATGCTTGAAGGCCTTCCCTGGGCCTTAATTTTTCTGCTCAGGGTTCTACTCAGGGCTGGTGACAAGTCTGTAAAATGATGTGTTGGAAATGCGGTTTTATGGAAACGAGCCAAGCCTTAGTGTTTGGGATGGTTTGAGATGCTTAGACTAGGTGCAGGTGAAAGCCCAGGGCCTTGCTAGGAGCCCAGGGCTAGACCTAGGTCAGGGCTGCTGTTGAGTCAGGAGATGAGTAGAAAAGAACAAAGTCGGGGGAGCATTTCAAAAATTTGATAAAAGAGAGAAGAAACAATGATAATTCTAAATTGTACAAGAGCCAGAAAATGGCATTTGCATGGGCAGAAGATATGTGTGTGTGTGTGTGTGCTGGGGCAGCTGCCTGTGGGGAATGAAACTGAATTTGCCAAGAGAGCAGTGCCCTGGAGGTGGTGGCCAATGTGCCCTGGGAGTCCAGGCGAGTGTTTCGATTAGATGCTGGCATTAGAGCCAAGAAAGGCAGGAAACCTGTATAAGGAGAAGAAATACACAGAGAAAAGGCAAGCCATTAGGAAAGTCTCCTGCAGGAAGTCTACAGTGTGCAGACTAGAGGAACAAAAGATACCCAGGAGGGAGATAGGGCAATGGGCTGTTAGAAGTGGAGCAGCTTCGAGGATGCCAAAGGAGTAGAGGGCTTCCAGGAGGAGGGAATAGTTGGCGACATCAAATGCTTAGGAGGACAAAGAAAATGAGACCACCAGACTTGCCCAGGAGGAGATCAGTTTCAGAAAATTGGTGGGGGGTCAAAAGGACCCTCATCCCAGAGAACTGCATTTCTGACTCTCCCCTCAGCCCACTCTCCATTGTCTACCTTCCTACCTTTGCTCCCAATCCCCCTAGTGGCCAAGCCGGTCAACTCAAGTGACAAGGCTCATCACTGGGGTTGTCCTTCATAGGGTGTATGCAGCTCCTCAGAGGAGGCCAGGCCAACCCCTCTGTGAGAGTAGCATGAGCTGACCATGCACCCGGATAGCCAGTCCAGGAGAAGGACTAAGGTGCTCCCTGGCAAAGACAGCCTTGCAGTCTCCCAGGGCACAGCTGAACTGCGGACATTTGTTTGCCTTGACACTGGAATGCAGCGGTTTCCAGAGGGCAGAGGGTGAGCTGGGAGAAGATCCACCCATCTCCCCCTAGGTCAGGCCTTTCCCTTCCAGGGCTCTCCAACTTCCCCTTTCCCCTTCCTGCCCACCCCTGCACCCCAGCACACATTAACTCCCTACTCCTGTCTCCTCAGCACTGATCAGCTTCTTACTGCCCCAGAGCTCCTTCCAGCCAACACCAAGGGCAAACGTGTGTGCCGAGGTTGACGGGTTATTTCCAAGCTTCCTCTGCAAAGACCCCAGAATTCCAGTAACAAGGGAGTCAGGTTATGCCAACCCTGCTTCTCCCAGCATGCACTGGGAGCCTGGGAACCAGGAGGGAGGGGGGAGGCTCAGCTGAGGAGCTCAGGATTTAATTCTATGCATCATTAAGTAGTCCTCTGAAAGTAGTGTCCCCCTATACATCATCCATGCTTAGTAAACAGCACGCTGACATTACATTAGCGGCTGGAAATGAATTTTCTCTTTTATAGGGAAATTGAGAATCCGCCAAGAAGAAAGAAAGAAAGAAGAAAAAAAAAAACCTCAAAACCAATTATCTAGGCATTTATGAGTTCCACCCTGGTCCCTCTCTCTCTCCTCTCTCACTCAGATGCAAAGAAGCATTTAATATTTAATATATTAAGAAAAGAAAGAAACTTTGATAGATTATGTGGAATCCGGCATTAATTCCTTCTGCCCCTCCTTACTTCCTCATTCTTCCCTCCCGAAAAACCCGCGCCTGGTTCTATCTGACATTTAAATGGATTAAGGTGTTCAGATTTCCTTAATAGTGTTGACATTTTGGAAATATTTCTGGCCTTTTTTTTCTCTTCTCAAAATAATAATAATAAATAAATATTGGAATGGATCTTCCCACTCGACAGGCGGGCTCCAGCTCTGTCTTTCTCTCTGGTGCTGACACAATTTACATTTTCCATTCTTATTTATAAGATTAAGGACCCAGAGGAGAAGATCTAAGTCTCTGGGAGATGGTGGGGCTGAGTGGGAATGGGCGCACGACTGGTCAGAAGGAATTTTGCTGATCAGTAAGTTATTTCTCAGGCCCCACAGCCCTTTCCCCTCTTCTTCTGGGGCTCCAGGGGTCTGCCTGTCTCTAGGCCCCTCTCTCTTGCCCACCTCTGGCTCTGCACGGGCTCTTCCTTCTCCTGATAGCATTGTACTTCCTCCCTGGAATGTGGTTTGGTGCATTTGCTGTCCTGGCCTCACATGCCAGACAGAAGCACTTGAGAGCTCCCCTCCCCACATAACCCCCAACCATGGAAACATGGCCCTACCGTCTAGTGGCAAACACAGAGAACAGGGATGATTCAATTCTGTCTGCCTGCTCTTTCCC
>NW_006160024.1:3241307-3249284 GCF_000334495.1 Tupaia belangeri chinensis
CCTGGAGTTTGAGTAGCCTTTCTTGCACTGTGCTGTGAAGTGTTCTCATCACTAGATGCCAACATCCCTGAGTGTGTGGATCTATGTCTTTGTTATCTCCATAGCCCAGCTCTTAGTGGAATGCTTGGAATAAGTGCTTGTAAATGTTTAAGGAAGAAAGGGAGGGAGGAAAGAAGGAAAAGAAAAAGGAAGAAAAGGAGGAGGGAGGAAGGAGAGAAGAAAAGGGGGGAGAAAAGGAAACAAAAAGGAAAGAAGAAAGACCTTAGGTATTTGAAAATTTTTACCAGTTAGTATTCTCAGTGCCTGATGCTTTCTGTGGTTCCACACACAGTACAATCAGTAGACATGTTGAGGTGTCTGACGCCCAGCTCTGTGCTAACTCCTGCCCGTGAGTTTCCCACGCTTTAATGGTGGTGGTGTCTGTCCTCACAGTGGGTAGAAACTGACAGAACATACGGAGAGCCCTGTGTTCCTCAGAGATGACTCTTTATGAATATTAACCATGAGAGTAAACCAGATGGTCCTGCAGAATAATCTCAGCGCACTTATTTAATGTGGACTATTTGATCTCTTAAGACTCAGTTTTGTCACATAGAAAATGGGAATAACAACCCCAACCAGAGTACACTATTGTAGCTATTACAATGACAATGTATGCTCACTAATTAAGTTAGCACCAGCCCATGGTGAGGGGTCAATAAGTTGAAAGTACTTCATTGTTGTGGTGCTAGGCATTTAATTCAGCAGCTGAACAATAGTATTTTTTTTTCTTTTATCAACCAGTCTGAATTAACTGAGATTTGCAAATATTCATAAAAGAAAAAAAAGAGAAAATGTTAGAAAAATTTTGAGTTCTAACCTGATCTCTTCCTCAAGTTCAATTTTTACGTTTAGATGCAAAGAGTCATTTCATGAGTAAATAAATCCATCCAATATCTTGGATGGTGTCTCCACTCCCCATCCCATCTCTGCATTTCTGCACCTCTTTCTGACTTTGTCATCTGCTTGTCTCTGTCAATGTTTTCTAGGTATAGATCCCCCCCCACCCCACCAAAAAAAAGTTCATTTGGAATATCCTATTTTCCAGAAGCTAACTTTTACTCTTTCCTCCAAAGATATTCCAGCCTCAACTTTATGAAGCCACTCTCTCCCCTGGACTGTGTATGGCCCGTGAGGGGGCTTATGTGCATCAGACTTGCTTGGCTTAACAAAGGACTTTCAGCAAGACTTCAGGACTTGGTTTAAATTGCTTTTTCACATCTTAGCCATAATCAGCCAAGAGTCTACTTTGTATTTTTTGCCCTTTCTTCTCATTTCGAGATCCCTACTCTGCTAATCTATTAGTACTTGTGTTTTGAGTCACTGCTTTTCATGGTCTGCATCTTAGAGTCTGGTAGTTTTAAAAGAAGTATGCATTGTCTGGCACAAGTGATCTGCCAAATGCTGTAATAGGTGCGGGATTAACAGAGAAATAAGACGCATTTCCTTCCATCTAGCTTAAAGCCTAGAAGAGCCTAGAAGGGCATCAAACTTGCAAAACAGTAAGCAGTGTTGACAATCAAAGTGCATTCATAAGACTGAGGGGGAATGGATTGGCGAGCAGAGGTCAGGACAAGGCATGAGGGAGTAGAGAAAGAAGAGGCAGGGGTCAGCAGGTGATATGGTGGTTAAGGTGTTGGACACTCCCACATGGCCGACAATGGTTCAAGTCCTGGACCTGTTGGCTTGCTTTCTCACTTTCCCTCTCTCTCTGGCCAACTTAAAATAAATAATAAATTTTAAAAAATGAAATAAATAATTTTTACAAAAAATAGAAAAAAGAAAGAAGAGGCATTTCCTTAGACTGGTCAGGGCGGGATGGTGAAAAGAGGAATTGTGCAGAATTAACATGCTCACGCTCTTCTTTCCATTCAATAATGTAGGATTTAATTAGGCTTATGTTAAATTAGATGACCCTAATTTTATCTGATTGAGTGCATTCAGGAGATAGAAGATAGGGATTTCTGGTTGTAGATTTTAAGTGTTAGACTCTGCTGTCTTCCCTCAGTTGCCCCAAAACTTCTATGAGATACTTTTCTATTATTTCAGCTTTGAACTGGCCATCCTATCCATTCACCCATCCACTCACCCATCCATCTGATCAATTCTCTGTTCATTCCTTTATCAAGTTACTATTATGCATCTGTAATGCTCTAGCCTCTGTACCAGGCACTAGCATACAGAACATAGTAAAAAGAGCTTAGAGAGTTAGTGCTGAGTTGGAGTATGGCAAGAATGTTAGATGACTGCTCATGTTGAATTGCAAATATTAATTTTCCTTGATTAAGCCCTCTACCAAACTCATACTTGCAAAGTAGCCTATAGAGCCTATATAAAGTGCAAAGATCACCAACGAAACCAATATAAATGAACACCAATATAACGAAGAGCAATATTAACACATGCAGTTTGAGAGATTGAACATCGCTGGAGTCATGGGCAGTCCCAGGTTCCTTTCTCTCAGCAAGGCCAACTACTGTCTTGAATCTAGGTTTATTAGTCCTTTATTTGTCTTTATAGTTAGCCCCATATATATGTATTCCAAACACGATGTTGTTATTTATTATTTTATATTTTTGAACCTTATATATAAAGGTTGTCATGCATTACGCATGTGTAGTCTAGCGCACCTTAGCGTTTTCTCGTTTGGTCCTGTATATGTGTGTGAAATTTCTGTGCCGAAGTTTGCATCTGTATTTTCTTTCCATGGCTGTGTGCTATTCTAGGATAGGAAAATATCACAAGTGAATTATCCATTATCTTGTTCATGAAAATTTGGTTTGTTGGCTTATTCCCAGTATAGTTTTCTATTACAGCAACATTGTCTGAACGCTCTTTTCAATATATCTTGCTGCACAAGCCAAGTGTTTTTTTGTGGTATATACCTAGGACTATAACTCAAGGATCACAGGCTATGTATGTCTCCAAATGTAGTAGATAATGTGGAATTGTCTTTCAAGGTGGCTGTGTCAATTTATATTCCCATCTAGATGAGAGTTTGCTTGCTCCACCTCTTTAGCAACACTTGGTATTATCAGATTTAAAATTCAGGAGTGTGAGGGCCAGTTGGTAGCATGGTGGCTAAGGTGGCTGGATTCCATGTGGCTATCCTTGAGTTTGAGTCCCACATTTATTGACTTAAAATACACACAAGGCACATGTGTGTGTGCATGGCCAAAACCCTAAAGGAAAAACTGAGAATGGATTGCAGCATTACCATTCACCATGGGGGTACTTTCTTACTCTCTTTCTCTGTTCCTCTCAAGCAAGCACATGCACACCTTGAAAAATTTTAAAAATATATATATAAAATATTTGGGGGTGCAAAATTCTTTTTCATTGTAATTTTACTTTTCATTTTTCAGATTACAAAGAGATTTAGAAGATTTTTTGTGTATTTATTGGCTACATACATGTGTTTCTTCTGTAAAATGACTGAAATTTTTTTTTCCGATTTTTGTTGTTTGTTTTTTTCTTTCTGATGTACAGAAGTTCTGTTCTGAAAATCTTTTGTTGTTTAAATGTGTCACAAATATTTTCTCCCAGTTTGCAACTGGTCTTTTAATTTTTCTTTATAGTGTATATTGATAAACCCATGTTCTTAATTTCAACAAAATCAAAAAAGTTAACAATATTTTTTCAAAATAAATTTTTATTAAATACAGTGTTTTACAATGAAAGTATTTCCTATCTTGGGGTCATGAAGATACCTTCTTATACTTTCTTCTATAGTTTTAAAGATTATTCTTTATATTTAAGTTGTTAAGTCATCTAGAATAGGTTTTGTATATGCTATGAAGTAGAATTCCAGTTTAGTCTTTTATTTTGTTTTATTTTCTGATTAAACACTTGTTCCAGCCATATTTGTCGTATGGCCTATTTTTTCCTCATTGATCTGCAAAGCCAACTGTGTTAATATTGTGGTGTCCAGGCACATGCCCCTCTGTCTCTGAATTCTATAATCTATTTCAATGGATAACATGTTTCTCTCATTCTGCTGACAGAATAGCAAATATGGGAAGATCTTGAGTCAACCTGCTGTGAGGAGACAAAAAAACAATTTCTTTGGTTCATAAAGACTTTCATTTATAGAGACAATATAATGGGCAGAATACTGAGCTTTTGCTTTTTAAAAATTTTTATTTTGTTTTTTTTTTTTTTTTTTGAGAGGTTTTTGCTATAGGGTGCATGATGCACTCACCAGAAAAACAGAGGGAGACAGAGAGATAGAAAGCAAGAAATCACCCCCCAGAGGGGATGGCCACGCCGCAATCCCTTCTCCTCTGTTCTCCTCTCGGGATCTTGGGCATGCATGCACAAATGCTCAACGTGATTTTAAGCGACCGGGTCCGGGACTCTAACCGCGGTTGGCAACTTGGGAGTTCAGCAACAGTCATTATGCCAACTGCTGGTCCCAGAAAGAACACTGAACTTTGAGAAAAGGATTAAAATCCCAGCTTAGACACTTACTTGTGTGACTTTGGACACATTTCTCAATTTTTTTGAGCCTCCGTTTTTTAATGGAAACAATAGTTTCAACTCCAGGGATTACTTTGAGGATTTGGTTAAATTTTGTATATTAAAGGCTGTGCAAATGCCTGCTGTTGGAATGGGCCTGGAGTATGTGCTTTGTAGCATGCTTACCCTAAGGCCACATGGATGCTTTCTGATGGATCCAGTCTAAAGTGAGTCAGATCTTGGAATTACCCAACATCAACACAAGAGTAGGTTGCCAACTGAATTATTTGTTTCCTCTCACCAAACTCTTTTCTTATACCTCCTGATTTAATTCCAAAGACATTTGAGAGGGTATGGGGATATAAAGTTTCTCCGTTAAAAATGACTGAGGATAACTGGCAAAGGGAACCTTGCTATGCATTCCTGAATTGGGAATGGAAAAT
The DNA here is from genome assembly GCF_000334495.1 of Tupaia belangeri chinensis. Taxonomy (NCBI): domain Eukaryota; kingdom Metazoa; phylum Chordata; class Mammalia; order Scandentia; family Tupaiidae; genus Tupaia; species Tupaia belangeri. The sequence continues at coordinate 3,246,248 of NW_006160024.1, forward strand.
GAAGAAAAAAGTCAAGCAGAGAACATCAGAGCCAAATGCTTAAACTTCAGGCACTGGAGTCCAACTTAAATAAAGACTCTCTTATCATTTATTGGCAATATAACAATAAAAATAGCACTTTATAATTTATGAACTGTCTCTGCATTATTTGGTCCATTTAAATAGATTGTTCCACTTTTTTCTTTTTATACCATAAGGTGTTCTGAAATTTGAAGTTGGCTCTGGGAATCTGAGACACACTCAAGTTTACAGAGCATGTAAGTGAGGATGCCAGAACTCTAATCAGACTGGGAAACTCAAATCCTCAGGTTACTGCAGGAATGTGTCTGTCCCTGTATGTGCTGAGATCATTTCAAGTATGTTATCCATCATTCTCATAGATATGCTTGTAAGTCAGATCTTCCATTTCAATTTGGGGTTCAGGAAACATTATCATTAACTATACCTAGATATCTGATAAAACTAGGGCCGAGCATTCTTCTAGATATATGCCAAACTCTCTCAACTCCCCAAAATGTAAGCACAAATTTTTAAAGTATTATTTGTGTACATGAAAATGCTTTCTAATGGATCCTCTTCATGCATTTGGTAGTTCTAGCTAGAACAAAGGTTATATTGGTCTGGGACATCTGGTTGTTGATACGGGACATTAGTGAGGCTAGAGACCTGCTCACATGTCAGTGTGGCACCAGGGTCTAGGCCAGGTTTTAGGAACTACAAATATGTGGTCTGGGTCTCTGGGCACTTGGTCCTATCCTGACTGCTCCTTGAGAGATGCATCTTGGAAGCCAAGGGAGTTTGGCAGTGGACTCTCTGCCAGGTCAGGCCATTCTTCACACATACAGACATTGTTGTCCCACCCCAATCTAAAGCAGTGGTCCCAAGGACACCAAGGACTTTCTTTCACTTCTAGGCTTCAATGCCTTCAGACTTTTTCTCCACCACCTCTCATTATCAAATTATAATACTTTTAAATTGAAATGCTTTTTTCTACTGCTACAGTAGTTGATTCTATGGCTCATCATAATTTTTCTGGTGTGACTAAGGACTCAGGCCATGGCCTTCTACTTATCTCCCTCTGACCCACACTCAAAGGGTTACACGCATCTCTTTTTTATAGATGATTCCAGACTCTTTGTCAACTAGGCTTGACCATTGATGAGAATCTTAGTATCCAGGCACAGCTTCCTGTCCTCTTTTACTTGGCTCATAAACTATGACTCATAATTTTTCTTTATCTGTCAATGTTGCCACCATTTTATGGATGATCAAGGATCATCTTTGACTTCTCCTTCAGTCTCTGTGCATTACTCAGAAATCAAATCCTTTTCATTTTCCCTTTCATAACACCTCTTGCCATCTTTATTGCCAGCCTCCTAATCTAGGTTCCCAGAACCATACTCCAGTAGCCTCCTGACTGGATTTCCCATGGATAGTTGCAACACTGTATTGACTTCCCATGCTTTCTCCAGGTCAAGTTTTGCAAAGACCTCTTCTTCTACCCCATTAAGTAACAGGACTTGACTTTACCAAACACATTCATTAGCATTATGGTTTTTCAGTTTGTGTAACTACTTTCACCAGTTTGTATAACTACTTTCTGTGTAAAATTCTGGACTCAAGCCTCTTCAGGAACCTTTTTAGCCCACCCACTTCCTTGAAGTCTCTGCCATTTCCTAAGGGTCTCTGTGCAGGCACTTCACTCTTTGGTCACATCAAGCCCTGCATGGCCACTGCCCTGATTCATATTTGTCTGTACCTTCTGTCCTAGATCTGGCCCCAAAAAGCTCCTGCCTGAGTCATCTACTGTTACTTTGATCCACAGTAGCACTAAGTTCAGTGAATTTAATTAATGGATTATGGTTTCTCAGCTTGGAAAAGAAGGTTGGAGCTGGGGTTTTTTATTTGTACCATTGCAAACAGATCATCTTTCCTGATGCTTTTGATGCTGCCAGACAGCTCTCTATTCATTTCTCATTCTCAGTGCTCCATCTTCTCAGTTCTCTTATCTCCTAAACCCACTCAACAATTGACTTTTTTTGCTTCCCTTTGGGACATGGCCTTGATTCATATCTATTTACACAGTGCAATCGACTGCAGTCATAAAGTGAGGAAAAGGAAATCAGAAAATTCATGCCTTTTACAGTCTTCACTTACCTTCTCTGAACCTCCATTGCCTCACATGTGAACTAGAAATAAAAAGACTTCCCTTTTAGGATTGGGATGTGATCCAATGAGATCATACCGTCTCCACACCTTCAGACCTTCAGATACTTCCTTTTTAATATTATGTATACACACACACACACACACACACACACACAAACATACACACACACACATGTATAATTTCACATTTTATGTTAAAACCTCCATTATAATGTCTATAATATACAATTTTTTTCTAATGGAGAACTTTACATTCTTTTTGTCTGTCAAATGTTTATTCATTTCACACCTCACAGTCCCCTTTACCACCCACTTTCTACCGTTTACTCCCCTTTCTTACAGTCTCTGGGATCTAAACTTATCCTCTCTACTATTATATTTTCAGATCTTTCCATTTCTGCCATAGAGTGCAGCTCTTCAGTACAAATTGAGTGGGGATATACAATGTGTATCTTTCAAAGTCTGACTTACTTCCCTCAGCACTGGGCCTTCTACATTCATCCACTTTGAAGCAAACAATAAGGTCTCATTATTCATTATAGCTGAATAATACTCTATAGTACATATGTGCCACAGTTTTTCAACCCAGCCATCAATCTAAGCCAACACTTAGATTGGTTCCATGTTTCAGAAATTGTAAATAATGCTGCAACAAAATGGATCTTTGATATTATATTTCTTTATCTATTCCTGAAGTTCTTCTACCTTCCACCTTATCTGCTCCCTCATTACACTGGCAACTTCAGTCTTTTCCTCTGCATTCACTCATTCTTCTCTATTGACTCCCCCCATCCTCACTTTCCTAGTGTGTAAATAACCATTTACTTGTCTCTGCTGCCTCCCCTCCCTCCCCCAGCCATTGTCTTCC
>NW_006160024.1:3249324-3258848 GCF_000334495.1 Tupaia belangeri chinensis
CTGCTAGTTCACTGCCTACTCTTTCCATAACTCCTTCATTTCTTCTCAGTTGCCCTTCCCACACAAGTGGATCTTTTCATCTTCTCAATTCTTATCCATTTTAACCTCTCTGCAAAATCTAATCTTCGGCCATTTGCTCTACCCCAAATAAGAAACCGTCATCTCATTTATCCATATGGGTTGAACCACACCTGGTGAACTGTTTATATCTACATTAACCATCAATGAAAATTACTACAAACTAAGGGATATTTAACAGAATGTGACCAAGACGGCAAGAGACCTAGAGATATATCATCTTATGGAACACTTGAGACAACAGATTTATTTAACTTACAGAAGTAAAAATTTAGAGGAAACATACTCTTTTCTGTCCTAACACATTTGAAAAGATGCAAAAAAGAGTTTCAATCTCCCACTGGATCTCTATAGAAAATAGAACTACTGAATAGATAGAAATTATAGACAGGTAGATATAGAATCACTAGCAAACAATACCTTCCAGTCTTGTGATGGCTCAGCAGTCAGATGACATGGGTTAAAATTCTAGCTCTTCAGCTTCTTAACTGGATAACCCTGACTAAGATATATATTTAATTTCTCTGTGCCTTTGTTCCCTGTGTAAAATGAGGATAGGTAATGCCAGAACCTACCACATAGTGTTCTTCTGAGTATTAAACGGGATAATGTATGTAGAGTGCTTAGCAGAATGTCCAGCACAAAGAGACTACTCAATACTTATTAGCCGCCCCCTTTGTCCTCCTGTGGTAGACATTGAATAGTGATACAGACATGATCAATGCTGATGGGGACTCACAATCTAGTGGAAGAGGTTAATACACATATAGATAATCATCTGTAAGGCAGAAAACTGAGATGGAGGAACCAAATGTGATAGGAGATAGATCACACTGACTTGAGAGTCATGAAGGATTTCTTAGAGGAAGTACAGGCCTTGTGAGTAAAGACAAGGAGATGAGAAGAGGGAATATTTATTTGGGGACAAATACATCAAACCCTAGTTTACTTGGGAAGCCTATGTGAAGTAATCAGAAAGTGTTTGTCTTTTCTGAAACTCATGTTGCCACCAATAACTTTTCCTTGTCAGAGGGAAGAGTCTTTCAGACAACTCTGCAAATAAAGCTATAGCACACCAGGGCTTAAGACACTGGTTAACATGTCTCCTGACCATGAAGATGACCAGAGAGCTGGGGATGTCGAGAGCAGGGAGGTCTTCAACCTGGGCAGTTTGAGTATGTGCACACAGGTGCCCCTTATATCAATTGTTTAGGGCAAAGCTATGAATACATAAACAGCAGGATCTAAATGAATAAACAAACAAACATATGTCACCATGAGGGCTTTCATATATGTTATAGTAGTATATTATTACATGTAGTCTGGATCAATCAGATGTGCAGACATTTGAGCAACTTACAGTTCTTACTTGACACTTTCTGGTTAAATGCTCAGCAATTCACATATAGAGTTGAAAGTCTAAGAAAATAATTTCTTTGCGTTCTGATGCTGTAAAATACTGTTTGGATTAAAAGGGCAGGAATAAATTGATGGATCTGAAATTTTTTTTCTTTTGGCTTGGAGATGACAGGGCCATCCATCAGACCACTTCCTTGGCTCCCTGTGACATTTCAAGCTCAAATGTTATAGCTTTCTTATTTTTTTCTTTTCTCTCTTTTTTTCACCCCCTGGCTCTCTATTGAACTGCGCCTCCAGAAAATGCATCCTGTAGACGTGGCTTCTTTGACGCTTGTCATACAGTACGCACTCAGTTGAAGCTTGTTGAGTGCTGACTGGGAATACTCAGGATAGTTGAGAAGGTTGTGCATAAGATGAAGTACCTCCTCAATTCACCTCTGAGGCTACAACCATTTGTGCCTGAGATCATTCAACAAGGAATTCTTCAAAAACAGAGCAGAACTTAAGACAGTGTTCAAGGATATAGATGCCCACAGAATTTGATTTCAGGAGCTGAAGTGTGTGCAGATAGAAAATACTAGAAGTCAGGATGCTTGGCTTCTTTCCCTACCTTTGCTACCATGTACACTGTGAAATGCAACTCAAGATCTCTAAGCCACAGCTTCTCAGACATTGAGCAAGAAAGAGTAAGTAAGAAGAAGAAGAATTTGAGATAAATGAGGATGCACGGTGAAAATCTAGAACAGAACTGAAAATGATGTATATCTTTTGTTTTGATTATCTATTGTCACATAGAAAATAACTTCATATCTTGATGAATTAAAACAACAAATATTTATTATCTCACTGTTTCATGAGTCAGGATTCTGGGAGTGGTATAATTGGGAAGTTCTTCTTAGTATCTTAGGACATTAGCTAGGGGCTGCAGTCATTTAATGGCTTGACAGAAGCTAGAGAACTTTTTCTAATAGTTCACTTGTGTGGATGTTGGCATGAGGTCCCACTTCCATGCTAGCTGCTGTCAGGAGGCTATAGTTAGTTACTCACTTTGTGGGCCTTTCCATGGGACTACTTGAATGTTCACATGACATGGCATCTGGCTTCCTACAGACTGAGTGAACCAATGTGCTTTATGACCTAGGCTCAGAAGTCACATACTGATCTTCTCAATACCTATTGGTTCCACAAGTCAGCCCTATTCAATCAAGGAGGAGATTGCACAGGGGAGTGCATTCCAGGAGGTGGTTGGTTATTTGGGGTCATGGTGATTGCTGACATTCATACTCTCTCAATTTAAATGGTTCCTCTGGGGAATGAGAGATTTAGATGATTGTCTTTAAGGTCTTCACTCTGTAACCACATCATCCCTGTTTGCTCTAAATAACTCTTCCTTGAGCTCGCTACAAAGCTGCTCCTCTCTTCCATCTAGGTGAAAATTCCTTCCAACATTGTCAATCCTTTGCTCCATACTAAAACTCAGTTTTAAGTGCTGTCCTAGTCAGTTCTGTTGCTGATAACAGAAAGTGCCTGAATCGGGATGATTTTTTTTTTTTAGAGGTTTTTGCTATAGGGCGCGTGTGTTCGCCAGGCAGACAGAGAGAGACAAAGAGATAGAAAGCGAGAAATCACCCCCCAGAGGGGATGGCCATGCCACAATCCCTTCTCCTCCATTCTCCTCTCGGGATCTTGGGCACGCATGCACACGCGCCCGGCATGAGTTTTAAGCCACCGGGTCTGGGACGCGAACCCTGGTCGACTATGTGGGAGTCCAGCAACATAGCCATTACGCTAACTGCTGGTCCTGAAACTGGATGATTTTTAAGAATAGAGGTTTAGTCAGCTCACAGTTTGAAGGTCCAAGGTCCAGGGGCCTTACCTGGGGAAGGTCTTCTTGCTGGTGGAAAACATGGTGGGAACTGGAACTTGAGCAAAGCAAAGCACGTGTCTGTGTCTGTGTGTGTCTGTCTGTCTCATCCCTTTTCCTTTTAAACCCACTGAGATTTAATAGGGTCCCCACCCTAATCACACCTTTCAAAAGCTCTACATCTTTTTTTTTTTTTTTTTTTTAAGAATTATTTGTTTTATTTATTCATGCATTTTTTTTTTTTGAGAGGTTTTTCCTACAGGGCGCATGCACTCGCCAGACAGACAGAGAGAGACATTAGAGACAGAAAGCGAGAAATCACCCCCCGGGGGGGATGGTCACATCGCAATCCCTTCTCCTCCATTCTCCTCTCGGGATCTTGGGCACGCACGCACACGCGCCTGGCATGAGTGGGTCTGGGACGCAAACTGCGGTCGACTACGTGGGAGTCCAGCGACATAGCCATTATGCTAACTGCTGGTTCCCATGCATTTATTTTTTAAATTTGACCAGAGAGAGACACAGAGAGAGAGAGAGAGAGAGAAAGTAAGAAAAAAGTGAGAAAGTAAGCCACCAGGTCTGGGACTCGGACCATTGTTGGTCATGTAGCAGTGTCCAGCGCCTTAACCACTAAGCTACCTGCTGGTCCCAAGGCTCTACATCTTAATACTACAGATGGATTTGTTTCCTCTTAATACTTTCATATCACAACAAAAGACCAACACATAAATTTGGGGGTCCATTAAAACTACAGTCTCTAATGGCGTCCTGCAGGAATGGTTGTACACTGTACCAGTGAAGGTCTCCTGAATTCTTGCTTTACCACACAGAGCTGTGTTTGTCTGTCCATCTCAACCCATTGAGGTTGACACAGAACCATCCTATGCTCATTTCATGTGAAATGAAGCCCTTGCTCTGAGGGTTGGTAAGGGGTTGACTAACATGGACAGTGAGGAAGCGGAGGGTTAAGTACAATGCTGTGGTCTCCTGCTTTTACGATCTGTTTCACATTTTTTTTTCCTCTTGTTTATTTCTTTACTATGTTATCTTTCTTTCTTTTTTATAATTTGCTAGAGGATTCCTGTGCTAGCTACAGAGAGACAAAGAGAAAGAGAGAGTGGGAAAGTAAGAAAGCATACCTCATGGGAGAGGTCACGCCACAATCCCTTCTCCTCCATTTCTTCTTTCAGGATATTGGGCATGTAAGCCCATGTGCCTGGTGTATTTCCCAAGCTGCCAGGTCCAGGACTCAAACTGTGCAGTCAACCATGTGGGATCCAACTGCCTTAACCACCACACCATCAGGTGGCCCTCACATTTGATATTTTCTAGCATGTGTGTGTGCCTAGGCACTCATTTGATATTTTCTAGCTTGTGCTTATGTCTGGGTTCTCATTTGATTCTGTCAACTGAGGTAGACAAAGATGGCATTGTTTCCACCATTTTGTGGATTGAAAATTGAAGGCTCAGTCCTCACTGAGGCATTTGCCAAAATAACTAACAAGAAGAAACCATATCAGGTGGTTGAAAGGTGGAGTTTGGTTTTAAACTTTGTGAGCTTGAGATGTCCATGGCATATGAAGGGAAGTTAATGTGCAACCTTGGATACAGCTTCCAGATGACTATCTGGGCCTAGAACAAGATCTAACTCCCTGATTATTTTGCTTTATCCACACATTTCTCCACTCCTTCCTGCTGTTGTATTGTGTTCTGCCTTCTTGGATACAGATGTCCCGGGCTGGTTTCCTCAAGCTCATCTTTCTCAGCAGCATAGACCCCATTAGCCTGGCCATGCACAGTTCTGAGTACCCCACGCACTGACCAGAAGCTGTTCTCCACTGGGAAGGACTGATGGATTGAGGATTCCTTGAGTCCCTGGAAGATAGAGGCTGAAGGAAGCTGTAACAGCACGATCCTCACTGTCCTTTAGCAAACACAGAGTCTTCTAAAACACAGCCAGTAAATCCAGATGAACCACTACATCCTATTTTTGTAAGGTCCCAGAGTCCAGGCCCACCTTGTCCTATTCAGTTGTAAAGTCACAAGGCTGCAGGGAAGGGCCTTGGGACCAACTCCCACAAACCTACTGTCTGCTGGGATCACCATGTTGCCCATACTCTGCTAACGCTGAATCAGTCCATGGTCCCAAGTAGATTCTGTTTTCTCCCTACTTCAGAACCTTTCAGAAGTTCACCAGGGGTGGGGTGGGTTCCCTGCAGGCTGAGCATCCCTTGGGTCCAGTCCCACGGGCCATTTTGGCAGCTGCTTCTCCAACCTTATCTTCCTTCTGCCTCCACAGAAACCTGAGAAAGACGGAAAGGGGGAAGTGGCATGGTTTCCCAACACAAACAAGCCCACAGAGCTTTCTCAGCAGTGACCCTTAGCCTGTTGTGTCAGCCTCAGGCTGAGGGAGGAAGGAAATAGACCTTCTATTGAGTATTTTTCTTCCCCTGTCAAGAAGATCAGAGGAACTGAGACAGGGAAGAAAAGGAGTCAAAAGCACCTCGTGGCCTCCTCCTGCAGGATTTGTGTTGCTTTCCCCTCCCCTCTTGAACTCTAAGTAAATAAACTCCCCAGCCAAGGAAGGCCCCAGGCCCGACTCCAAGCAGGCCATAAATAAGAGCCCTTCAGCCTTTCACTCTCCAGTGAGTGGACAGGGCACTTCTGAGTGGAACATTTGATAGCGGAGGAGCGGCTGGGGGGAGAGTCCGCGTGTTAATTGAATCCCAATTTCCTTCTCCCAGCCCAGCTCTTATCTTTTTAATTATACAAGGCCTTTAATCTTCCCGAAGACTTGTCTCTGTCATTAATGCATGATCCCTATTAGAGATAGGGGCCTGCTCAGGGGTAATGGGAGACAAGAGCAGAGGCCTTTGGTAACTTTTCTGCTTTTTAAAACACCCAGAGTCACCCAGGGCAAATTCTGGTTGGGGCAGGGAGACATTCTGGGTTCCCCTCTGCTCTCAGACAGAGTTCTTCCAGCCATCTGTTGGAGACGGTTGTCACTGAGATTAGGTACAAGAGCCTCTTATGGTCCATAGTGGCCGGAAGCCTCAGGATCACTCACTCTGGCAGCTTGGAGGCAAATGAGTCACTTACCAATCTGTCTCAGGTAACTTGTTCAGGGAAAAAATCTAACCGTCCTCACAGGATGCTGAGTGCTGAGGTGGGACCCCAGAAAGGATTGGGGTATTCTGTATTTCCTGAACGTTAGAGTATACAGCAAGTGCTTGTGAGTGGATACTTCTGTTCCCACAGGCTTTCCTTAATGTTTCAGAGATACATTATCTCCAGGTGCCAAAGTCTTGGGACACTCTAGGATTACCTTTCTCTTCCACCCCTGCCCTCTCATCTGCCCTGTCAAATGGCTAAGGAGCTGTAAACTAATACTTAAGAACGCAAAGGACATGCCCTATTTGAAGGCATATAGCTCTCATTAGGTATTCAATATATATTTTCCCCCTTTTAAGACAAGAGTTGTGAGAGGTCTTCAATTTAAAATATAAGTTCACAAATAGTTATTGAGCAATTTTTGTTCCTTATTTCTACTGCACTTCACCGCCTCCCGCCCCACTGGATTGCAAGGTAGTCTTTAGGGTCCCTCCACCTAGGCAGTCTAATAAGTCGCATGTTCCTGGGTGTACGGAGGATGAGTGAGGCTGAGTCCCTGCACTCACCAAGGCCTAGTGCTGCTAGTGGAGGCAAATGCAGAGTATGGGCACTTTGCAAAGTTCATGGGAAAATGGAATCACAGTACAAGTTTATTTTGGTGTAAACAACGTTAGACGTACACGCATTGCTTTTTTACGATGCACATTTTACATGAATTTTTGAAGACCCTATATTAAAAAATGTGTATATGTGTGAGTATATAAGGCAGTACACATACACACACATATCCACACCATACACCTGTACAAGGGGTCTTCGCAAAGTTCATGGAAAATGTGTATTACCATAAACTATGCGTGGATTTCAAGATTCTTTTTTCTTTTTTTTCTTTGGCACCCAAATTAACTTGTGCTTGGTTCGTTTTTCCATGAACTTTTTGAAGTTGCCTAGTGGAATGATATAACTATATATGTAGGTGTTTATGTATATACACACTCACATGCACATTTGTGGGCTTCTGCCTTCAGAGACTTGAGTTGTGATTTAACTATATTGGTGCATGTATATACACATATACATATATAAATAGTATATATATAAAGTATATATAAAAGTATAAGCAAACATATAAACAAACATATATATAAGCATATATATAAACACGCACAGTCTAGATATATATAGTTGGACTCACAGCTTGTTTCTTTAAACACTGGAGTGCACACACAGGGCGTCATGGGCAAACTCTCCCCTGAGTGTATATTGGGGCAGGTTCTGTGCTGAACATCATGTCTTACCAGTCTCCCTCCCAGCCCACTAAGTACAGCCACCTTAGAGGGGTCAGAGATGCTTCATCAGTGATGAAGACAAAAGTCACATAGCTAGAAGACGTGAGAGTCAAGATTCCAACCCAGGTGTAGCCGCAGAGCCCAGGCCTTTCCAACCAGTCCCCTGTGGCCTGAACGTCTCGCCTGCTTGAAACCACAGTCTGTCTGCTTCTGAAAGTGTGCAGTTCTGGTCACAGGTGCTTGTGAAGACAAAATGAACCTGGACATGGTCCAAGAAGAGCAATTAAAACACTCAGGGGAGAAAGGCTTCTTTTTGAGGATGGACTTTAAAAAAAAAAAAAAAAAGCCAACAGTGAAGTCTGGAAAGAGGCAGGGTGACAGGATGTGATGGGATGAAGGGGGAGAGACGGGGCGCCTGCCAAGGGGGCACACACTGAGGCTGAGAAGCAGTTTCAGGACAATGACAAGAGTTCTACTTATCACGTCCCATAAGTTTGCTGCCTGCTGTGTGAGCCCACGAGGTGGCACAGGCTGAAAATATAAATAGATTCCTGGCCTGGGAATGGATTGCTGTGAGCTCCCTGTGGAAAGCCTGGTTTCTCATTGTCTAATTGAAGCTCCCTCAGTGTCTAAGGGTCGAAACTAGGAGTCAGCAAATCTTTTCTTTAAAAGAGCAGAGGGTAAATATTTTTGACTTTATGGACCCACAATGTTACAACTGCCCAACTTTGCCATGGTGGCACAAAAGCAGCCACAGAGGATGTGTGCTAATGGAGACACTGTGTTCTAATAAAACTTTACTTACAAAAATAGACAGTGAGCAGGATTTGACCAACAAACTAGAGTTGCTAACCCTTGGTCTAGATCAATTGCTACTGGGAATCATCTTGGCTGAGCTGCAGAGGTGCCACAGTAGTGCAATGCCCTGCAATGCTGGAAGCCCTGTGGAAGATCAGCCAACTCGCACTCACTGAGCATGAGTGGAATGTGTGCCCAGGATCCTGGCTAGCTGAAAAATGCTTACGGTGGGGGGGAGTGGATCATGGCATGGGATCCTGATGAAGGTGCTTCTCTCTCTCTCTATGTCTCTTATTCTCTTATTAACAAAAAGGTGACTACACCTTCTTTTTATTTATTTATTTTCCTCAAGTTTATGCTATAGCGTGCATAAACTCATCAAAGACAGCAGACAGAGAGAGGAAAAGTAAGACAGCACCCCCCTGGGATGAGGAATGGGCACACAATAATCCCTTCTCCTCTGTTCTCCTCTTGGAATTTTGGGCATGTACAAATATGAGACCAGCATGTTTCTGGGACGTAAGCCATACAATTGGCCATGTGGGATACAGCTGACTCAACTTCCATGCCATCTGCTGGCATCTACACTTTCATTTTATAGCACAGGAGAGCGACATCCAGAGATGTCAAATGCACTCCTCAGTATCACAGATCTGAAGCCCCTTAGTCTATCAGGGTTATCTTGGGGGTAGGGAGGATATTTAGATTCTCTGGGGATGAAGTTATGGAGGATGGTAATAAAATTTACCCTGTTCTGTCCATTTTGGCATCTCCTAAATATATACTGATGTTCGCAGGTTGACTTTTCGGAAATATAATTTACCATAAGAAAAGTAAGGACTGTTCAAAAATTCCTGGAAATTAGAAAACAAGAAACACATTATTTTCTCAAAACCCCCACTCCTAGTTCTGAGTTAGGGAAAAAATTATTTTTTTTATTTTTATTTTTGGAGAGATTTTCGCTATAGGGCGCGTGCACTCGCCAGACAGACAGAGAGAGAGAGAGAGACATAGAGAGAGAAAGC
>NW_006160024.1:3259019-3264957 GCF_000334495.1 Tupaia belangeri chinensis
ACCGCGGTCGACTACGTGGGAGTCCAGCGACATAGCCATTACGCTAACTGCTGGTTCCCACGGGAAAAAAATTATTTCTTGACCGACTATGAAAGTGACATTGACTCAGAGTTGTGTTCTTTGGTGGTCTTTCGTCTGCAAATGAAGTTGTACACCTCAGGCTGGAGGTACTCCCTACTGTGTCCCATCCCCTGAGAATATTCATCTCTCACAGCCCCTGCTTCCCACATGCTGCTGATTAAAGCCAGAAGTAAATAAAATTAGTTGGTACTCAGAGGTTTCAAGGGAAGGCATGTTTGTGTGTGTGTGTGTGTGTGCACATGTGCATGAGTGCACATGTGTGCATACTTGTGTGTATGTGCATGCATATGTGCATGTGTGTGTGTATAGCTGGTGGGGAAATGAGGGAGAGCAACAGCAGATACGGATCAAGAATGCATCAGTGTCAAAAGTTTATAGGAACTATTATATGTGTGTGTGTGTTTTTATTTAAAACTCATTGAAGTCCAGCCTTGCTTCAGCCTTCAAGAACCAGCACCTGTTTCATGCAGTCCTAGAAATAAAGGATAGAAGGACCAACAGGGATGCCCAAGCCAGTCGGCTTGAGCTCATCAGGGACCCCTGGTCAGCCTGTTACAAGGGAGGAGGAGCTACTCCAGCACACACAGCACTGTGCACTATGTAAAATAGTCTGCCATCTTACATTCTACCTATATAACTCAACCTCCATCCACACTGAGAGCACAAAGGTTTGGGTATATAGGAATCAAACACATGAAAACAGGAGACTGGAGGAATCCTCTCCCCCACAACTTTCCTAGAAGTAAAAGGTGAGAAACTCTCCTCTGAAAACCTGAACCCAACACTCCTACTGTGGATTCCACAGACCCACACTTAGGAGAGGAGGGAAACTGACACAGAGCTAACATACCATGGGGAGGGCATGAACACACAGAAACATACTCCATAGAAGTAGGAAGAATTGAGAATACTACCAGATGACTAAAAATCAAAGCAGAGCCTCAAGAAAAAGGAGAAAATTAGAGAATATATCTTCCACAAGGGAACACAGTAACTCCTCACCAACAATGAATAAAACACAAGAAATCACAGAAATGTCAGAAAAAGAATTCAGACTATTCATTGTAACAAAACTCAATGTTATACAAGAGAAAACAGACAATTCCAGAGATGAGAAAATCCTTTTATGACTTGGAGGAGAACTTCCATAAGGAGACTGATACACACAAAAAGAATCAAACAGAACTTCTGGAGATAAAGACTACAATGCAGGAAATCAAATACTCTCTCAAAAGTATCAACAGATGATGCAGAAGAAACAATCTGACTTTAAAGACAAAATCCTCTGATTTAGTCCAAGCAGCAGAAAATAAGAGAATAACTATTAAATATCAGGGAAAACAAAAAAGGTAAGTCCACACCCGCTGACAACATCGAATGTCAGAATTAATTTTCTCTGCTGAAAAGGCATTCTACACACAAGCAAATTTAAGTACAACTTCACCAATTATTTGATAGACAATTGTCTCTACAGGTCTTAATGAATGTTTATTATAACCCTTACTTATTATATTTATTACAATCATTACTCATTGTATAAAACTAGATAACAGAAGAAAAGACCAAAATGTTACAAGTAGCTGAATCTTTTCTAGAATTAATCTAAAGAAGGATAAAACTAAGAACACTGGAAAAGCCTATAAATCACCGAAACACTGACCACTGACTGTACATGACTTTGCTTTTAAATATCTCTTTCGAATTCTGTTTTGTTTTTGTAGACTTGTATTTTTATGCACGGTACAAGTACTATGGTCCTACAAGAACTCACAATGAGTGATTAAAAGTTTTCTTTTTTTCTCTCTGCCTAATGAGCTGTTGTTATGTTCTATTTTACCTATCTCTCTCTGACCCAATAATACCACAAAACATTTTAGATTATAAACTTTTAACTCCAATAATCCTCTACATGGAAATGACAAATTCTTCTTTCATTGGCTTTGTTAGGATTATCTTTGTTTTCAAAAATCCATCCTCATTAATTTATGAGACTTTATGTTGTCTGAAATAAAATTTCTTTATAATGGTATTTCACAGTAAAGAATGTCATAGACAATTCAGTACATACTTCCAGAATAACCAGTGGAGTCGGTTCCCAATGTTTACAACCTAAATATAAAGTTAAATGTTGAAGGTGGCAATTAATCCCAGTCAGAATGGCTAAGATAAAATATATAAATAAATAAATAAAAACTAAAGAATGCTAAGTGTTGGTGAGGCTGTGGAGAAAAGAGAATTCTCCTACACTGTTGGTAGGAATGTAAATTAGCATAGCTATTATGGAGAACAGTGTGGAGATTCCTCAAAGACCTACGAATAGAACTACCATAGTATCCAACAGTTCCACTATTGGATATCTACCCAAAGGATAGGAAGGCACTTAATTGGGAGAAAAAAAAAAAACTTGCACATCAATATTTATTGTGGCATTATTTACAATAGCTAAGACATGGAGCCAACCAAAATGACCATTAAAGGTGAATGGATTGAAAAAGTGTGGCACATATACTCTATGGAATACTACTCAGCCATAAAAAAGTGAGTCCCTGGCATTTAGTAGAAAGTTGATGAATATAGAAGATTTACTGCAAAACAAAGCAAGCCAGACTATGAAAGAGAGGCATTGTAAGTCCCCATTTAATACATACCAAATGTCTATACTCTATGGCAGTAGCTGAAATTTTGGATGGTATAAAAACATGGAGAGTAACTATGGATACCAGAGATAGTGTGGGAGAAGGTGGAAAATGGCAGAGAGTGAGAGGGAGGGAATCAAGGGGGAAACAAAGAAGTAAAATATACAAGAAATATAAGAATAAATAAGTAAATAAATCAAATAAAAAAACAAGATATAATAATAAAATTAAATAAATAATCCTTTTTTTAAAAGTCAAAGGTGGTAAATATGTTAATATCCTTAAGCTGTTTGTTATATACTATCTACATGCTTGTAAAGACCATTCTGTATCCTACAAAGATGGGTAATTGTTATATATAAGTTATAAATTACAATAAATATTAAAAATAAATGAAAAAAAAGACCCATTGAAAACCCACATCAAGAAAATTAGGACTTGCTCACTTAAGCATCCCTCAGAAGTTTAAAATTTTAGTGGGAGACAGATGTATTGCTGTTCCAGGTTTGATGTCTGGAGCACTTGATGGTAATCTTGGCTCATTCCATGGCTCTTGGCTTCTTTGATAGACTAGGATGGTTGATTTGCCTCTGAGAGTAATTTGGAGCTTAAGGAATAGAAATGGACTCTGTTCATAGACTTAAAAAAGGCGTCTGGAGTTCTTATTCACATAACAAGTGACCCTGAAGAAGCTTGGTGACAGCTGGAAAAACCAGCTGTGTTCTAGTCACTCTCTGAGCAACTCCTATCCCAGGGAGGTCTCTCTTTGAAGGCCACACAAACTGTCAGAAGACAATCCTCTGTAACAAACTGCAAGATTTTCTACACGTTTCTTGATTCCAGAAGGAAATATAGACTGGACACATAAACAGGTGACTAAAGTATGCCTGAATCTTGCAGGGGGAAAATGCTACTTCGAACTGGAGCTTAAGAGAGAGAGAGAGAGAAAGAGAGAGAGAGAGGGAGAGAGAGAAAGAGAGAGCACTAGATTCAAATTTCAGCTCTAACTCTTAACAGCTTTAGTTTATTGCAGGAGTTACTTTGACTCTCAACCTCAGATTTGGAGCATAGAGAATAAGCTACAGCAGGTGTTCAGTAAATGTCATTTCTCCCGATCATCCCATCAATCCTCACACTTGGCAACCTTCCTGTTCAACCTGGACACTTGTAACAGGGAGGCCAGGCCACACAGCAAGCTGTCACTGAGCAGCTCCAGCTGCTGGTTCATCCTCGAATCGATCGCCTGTTCTATATGTAGCTGCTCTCTAAATATTTTTAGAACTTTTTTTCTGATTATAATAATGATATATATGAATGGCAAAAATTTTGGAAAATGTAGAGAAACTCATACAAAAATGTCTCTGGTGATATAATCTGCAGTGATAAGCATAGTCAGCATTTTGGTGTGTTTCTTCCATTTTGTGTATGTGTGGGTAGGCATGTGTTTTACAAACCTGGCATCACATTGATTGTAGTGTTTGCATTTAGCTTGTTCGTTTTGCTGGTAATGTAAACATTTCTTACACTATAAAATAGTCTCTGAAGACATATTTTCAGTTGTTTCCAAATTTTATGTGTCATGAATATATCACAATATGTGTAAATATTTCCTTAGTATTCAACATTTAGATTGTTTCTAATTTTTCAGTATTTCAAACAACACCATAGGAAACATAATTTTAGGAAGGACTGGTTAGTGACCTGGTGGTTAAGAAAACTGGATTCCACATGGTCAACCATGTCATTTGAATCCTGGGCCCAGTGACTTGAAAAACATACCAGATGGGGACCAGCTGTTGGTGTAGTGGCTATGTTGCTGGACTCCCATGTAGTCGACAGCTGTTAGAGTCCCGGACCCGGTGCCTTAAACTCACGTTGGGCGCATGTGCGTGCGTGCCCAAGATCCCAAGAGGAGAATGGAGAAGAGAGGATTGCAGGGTGGCCATCCCCCATGGGGGTGATATCTCACTTTCTGTCTCTCTGTCTCTCTCTGTCTTTCTGGTGAGCGCACATGCCCTGTAGCAAAAACCTTTCAAAAAAATGAAAAAAGAAAAAAAAGAAAAACATACCAGATGAACGTGTGCACATGCTGTATATAGGTACTTTTATATACAACAGACCAATACTGGAAGGTAGTCTCAGATGTCTCAGATTCCTCTCCACTCCAGGCTAAATAGCCATCTAAAGAAGAAATTCTCTAAAGGCTACTTTCCAAGCTTCTCTCATACTGTTTTGTGAATATGGTTTAAAAATTGTGCTACCTAGAACAAAACACAAAATTGCCCAAAGTGGTGGGAGCAGCAATTAGTGTAATGGCTGTGTCGCTGAACCCCATGTAGGCGACCGCGGTTCACGTCCTGGATCCGGTGGCTTGAAACTCACACCAGGCACGTGTGCGTGTGTGCCCAGGATCCCGAGAGGAGAAAGGAGGAGAAGGGATTGTGGTGTGTCCATCCCCCCTGGGGAGTGATTTTTTGCTTTCTGTCTCTATGTCTCTCTCTGTCTGTCTAGTGAGCGCATGCGCCCTGTAGCAAAAACCTCTATCCCCCCCCAAAAAAAATACCCAAAGTGGCTTGATTCACTTTTGTCTCCTTTATTTCAAACCCTGTAGTTCTATAAATGCAATCTTCAGATTGCATTTGTGTTCTGTTTTTGTTTCAGCAACAATTTCATACAAGCAGCCAATTGACTCATGGTGCACTGGTATTCTGAGGTCTCAATGATCTGATTAATTAGGATCTCTTCCATTTGACACTTGTTCAGCTAATTGTTGGAGCCTTAATGTAAGATATGTTTGTCTGATGGGCAACTGTTCGGTGCTTCAGTCTATTTAAATGTCAGTGATGTCACAGAAACGGGTTCTGGGTGCCTCTGGTGGGTTTCCACATCATATTGCCCAGTGGCTTTTGCCTTACATGTCTCTGTACAGAGGTCAGGAGAAGGTCATGGGGCTGTTGAGGCCTGGGCTGCCTGGCGCCACCTTGGCCAGCAGTCCACTTACAGGCATTCTTAAGAGTAACCGGGATCTTGGCTTGAAACAACTCTGGTGAAAAGAGCAGCTGACCCCTCTGAGAAGGGCTCTTGGGGGACTCTGAACAATTGTGCCAGCAGGTTGGGGGCCTCTAGGCTCTGCCAGCCATATCCTAGCCTGGCTGGGCTCCTTTCTTTAGACCCAGAGGTAGACCTAGAGACAACTAGGTCTCTGGCCTACTGCGCCTCTC
>NW_006160024.1:3264988-3303955 GCF_000334495.1 Tupaia belangeri chinensis
TTCCCTATATAAACAGCACAATTCGTTTGTGAAGCTGGCACTGTACTGGCAAGACCAAGTGGAGCAATTGAGGCCTGAGGTCTACCATGCCCCACCCCCACCCCCAGCTCTGACGTGATCCCTGGGGGGCTTTGTGCGCAGGTATGTGGGCATCTCAGCTAAGGCACGGACTCCTGCCGTGGCTCCCCCTTGGCCACTCCCTTCTGAGGTGTGTGTACTGGAGCATGGTCTAGGGAAGGAGGGGCCCCCCCAGACTCCTTGCTTCATGGGAAAAGTGGTAGCTCAGGAGGCCAGAGCAAGGCCCTAGGGTAGGGAGCCTGGCCATCCCAGGTCGAAGGTGATACAGCTCATGGGCAAACAGTTCAATCAGCCTGTTGGTCCCTATTGAACTCTGCTCTTCTATGAGGCTAGAGGGGAGAGGCAAAGGTAGATGTCTGGAAGGAGCATTGAACCAGCGGAGACAGAAAATCTAAATTAAAAGGGGTTAAGCCCAAGTCTAAGGTTCTCTGCTGTACTTGTAGGTGAGAAACCCCAAGAGTATGAAAGACATTGAGATAGTGGGAGAGGCACTGGCCAGGGTCAGGGAGCCTGGACTCTCGTCCTGAGACCAGATCATAGGCTCAAAGACATTTGGGCAGCTGGTGAGTTCAGGGTCCCAGGTATGAGAGGACATGCTTCCATGAGGCTCCTAGGTCCTTTGAAAATAACTGTGCTATGTCTACAGCTCTCACGCACCTGTGTGTACAGGACTGAGACCTAGCAGGTTCTGGAGAGAACATGTCCCTCACCTTTGGAGCCTCTCAGGCTCTCCCTCCACATTCATCTTGTATTTGGTTACTGTGAGTAAAGATAATGAAACTCTTATTTAATTCAAATCAGTTCAATTCCATCCCATTCAATCCTCTCCCATCAACTACATCTCTTTTATTGCTATCATCATTTGCTTTTTGGAAGGAGGTAAAGCAGAAAATATAAACATACGTTAAAATTAAACCCCCTGCCTTATACTTCATATTTTCAAAGTGCTTTCACATAAAGTATTTCATTACAGACTCAAGCAGCTGGTGTCATGAAATATGATCTGAGATGAAGAACCCAATGAAAACCAGATGAAAAGACACCCCGGCAGTGGAAGGGAGGAAAGAGCAACCCGTTAGGCCCAAGCCCCATGTCTGCCATGCCCGGGCAATGGCTAGGCACTTCCCTGTTGCCACAGCTCAGTGATATATTTAGAAATCTCTCCTCTTCCTTCTTCTAGAGTTCCTTCCTCCCTCCATTCCTCCCTTCCTTTCTTCTTCCCTTCCTTCCTTTTTTATCATCTGTCTTTCTCTTTTTTCTTTTTCTTTCTTTATCTTTTTCTTTCTTCATTCTTTCTTTTCTTGCTTTCTTCCTTTTCTTTCTTCTCTTCTCTACTCTTTTCTTTATTTTTCTTCTTTCTGCCATATGGCACTCACCAGCAAGAGAAGAGAGACAATAAGAGAGGGGAAGAAATTGCCCTCCAATGAGGTGTGGTCATGCTACAATCCCTTTCCCATTTCTTCACCTCATTGGGATTTTGGCACACATTTCTGTGTGTTTTTCAACCTGCAGGGACTGCGATTCAAACCATTGGTCGGTCATGTGGAATCTGATTCCTTAACCATTAGGCTACGAGTTGGCCCTCCCTTTTATTTCTTCTGTCTATATTATGCTGTTTCTTAGAAACCAAATCCAAAAATCTCAGAGCTGGAAGAAGTTCTAGTCATAATTTAGGCCAGTGGTTTTCAAATGGTCCCTGGGGTTGCCGCACCAGCCCCATCCAGAAACTCGTTAGAACCAGCCTCAGGCACTGCTCCCCCCTGCCCTGACCTGCTGAGTGTGCACCTCTGGGGCTGGGTCCAGCCGTCTGTGTTTTAACAAGTCCTCCAGGCAACTGCAATGCACAACTAAGTTTGAGAGCTACTTATCCGGGCCAAATTCCAAATTTCAAATTGAAGCCTTGTGGGCCAAAGGGTGACATTGCCGGTCACATTAGTGATCAGCCACAGTGCCCAAATGAGAAGCCAGTTCTCAGGCTCCTGTCCTGGCCACTTCTGCCTCTACACTCCCCTACTGACCTCTGGGTTGTGTTGTCCACAGAGCAGGTCCTCTAAGGACATGGCAGATGAACCAGTGGTGGCCACAACAGCAGGTGCCAGGGCTTCCTAATCTCAGACCCAGAATCCTGTCTCCAACCCAATGTCATGGATGGGGCTGGACTTTGGAAGTTACAACCTGAGGATGCATGATTTCTAAAAATCAGAATACGCTCCATGCCTCCTTTGATCTTATTTCCTCAGGACCAATCTGTGACTGAACAAGTTCAGGGTCTCCCTTGCACTAAGTGGATAATCAGGCCTCACCATGGGTTCTGGGTTAATATGCTAGAACATGTTTTCTTATGAGCGTTGGGTAGGTTCCCCCTGCCACCCCCCTGCCACCTTTGATTCCTGCCCAGATGTGGAGTCTCAAAGTGGTAGAGATGTGGGGAGCTTGATCCTGGACACCAACATTCTTGTGATGGTTTTGAAAACAAATAATAATAACAATAATAGTAATTAAGCATCAACAATGGGCATGCATAAATGGCTATTCACTGAATAGCTATAATGTACCAGACTCAGTGTTAGGCCTGCAAGGTTCTGTTACCCATAGACCATCAGGACAGCACTCAGACACATTTCTGCTCACAATGATGCCACCCAGCTGCCCACCTCACTCTTCCCATTTCTCTCCCCTTCTCTCAACTGACTACAGATGTGCCATGAGGTTCATTCATTCTGCCTGATGGGATACACAGTGGCATCCTATCATGTGCCAGGTGCCACCCAGAGGGTCTCTTCCATTCCCATCCCATGTATCCCACCAAACCCTGCACCAGAGGGGCAGAAATGTTTCCTGGCTTGCCAGGAACCCATGGCTAGGAGGGAACTGAGTGCTCCTGGAAGCCAGGTCTTCCCACTCACAACCAAGCACTCTTGAGAAAATGTCTCAGCCGATGCTTCGTGCTCAGAAAAGCCAGTGAAAGTGACAGCTAGAACAACACAAGGCCCAACACATGACCCAGATGGTCAGTTCCCCTGAAGACTGTGCAGGAAAAAGAAAGAAGCAGAGCTGGCAGCTCCAAGTATGGCACTGAGGAAAGCTCACAGGATTGATGCTCAGGAACTGTTCACCGCTTACTATGAAGATGTCCCCGGAGGAACCCCCTGTTATCAATGGATAAAGATGCATGCTGATGTTAGCTCTCAGAGCTGCTGGGAGGACCAAGGGAGAGAGCAGTTGCCAGAGGGTGTTACTAAACTCAGTTTTGTTGATAGTGACGTCTGTTCTTTCATTCATTAAGTACCTGTGGAATAGTAGGTATGATGTCATAGGTGCTGGGGCCTCAGCAATGAGCTCTAAGTGAGTTCCCACCAACACTGCAACAGTAAACAAAGGGTGGTGAGTGCCACTGAGCATAGCTCCCTAGGATAATTTGTTACTCTTGGGGTCACCCCTCCTTTTATAGTCCTAACTCCAGCTGTGGTTCTCGACCTTTGGCCTTTGAGTAATCTGGTCAATAAATGCTGCCTTAATTCTCCTATTGACCAGACATCACCTAGGGGAGAACCAGAACCTGCAGGAGGGCTCCTAGACAGATGGGCAGTCCTGCAGGCCTGCAGCCCAGGCCCTCTTGAAATAACTCTTGGGCAATAGGGGGACCTCCCTGCCTTTAGTGCTGAAACTACAGACTTAGGACTCCTTCTGGGAGAATGTTTGTCTCTTGTAGTGAGACTGCCAATGAAATGAATAACCTCAGATATAGAAAACTTGGGGGTGGCGGGGGGAATGGTGAAATCTTGCATAGGTTGGTGATTTTAGGGAAATAGAGGAGAGACTTTCTCAGTACACACACTCTGTCCAAGTTAAAGTAGTAATTTGGAATGTTTTAATATCTTACCTAGCTGTTAGGCTCAGCCTGTTCTTGGTTTGTATCTTCCTTGTTCTCTGAGTTCCCAAGAAGAATGTCCATTTTGATTCCAGCTCCTCCTCCTCAGGGCATCTGGATCATTCACTGAGCTCCAGGGCAGAAACAATGTGGAACTTGGAGTAGACAATCTGCCATGTACTGACTATGTGACCTTGAGTAAAATGCTTGCTTAACTCCTTGAACCTGAGTTTATTCAACTGTGAAATGGGAATAAAAATATTCACTCAATCTGGGACAGGTCTAAGTCACCATCACAACCACCCCCAGCCCCACCCCCACTGACCGTGTTAACTGAGTGAGGACTTGCCATGCATCATCATATCTAATCCTCACAACAGTTTTACGATGCAGGGGTTAGCAGTACTTTTATTTTACAGGTTAGAAAATGAATTGAAAAACAATAAATCCATGATGTTAGGAGAGGATGGCATAGAAGTTTGGACCCAGACAGGCTGACTGTGGGTCTGAATTCTTTGCTTCTTTTGCAGATGCTGCCCAGAAGCAGGTCTCATTCTGAGTTGCCATTGAACCTTCTCGTTTTCTTTCTTACTGTCTTCTGCCTTCAACTTGGATGACTGGGTTCATCTTTAGCTAATACTTCTCTGAATTCAGTGAAATAAGAGGGCATCTCTTCCCTGTACTGGCTCAAATTCTTTTCAAGAAAGCTGCCGTCATCCCCTGGACCCAAAGATGTCCCTAGGACCACATTCAATATGGCTCCTAACTGGCTCTCTGAGAATCAGATGATCAGTGAGAGTCAGGACTGGGACTGAGAACAGGAGACAGGGGCTGGTGATGAACACAATTTGTACTCTAAAAAAAGGACATGGGGGAAGAATTAACAGTGACTTGTTGCTTGGGAAATGCTGACTAGTGACCTGGCATCTTGGGAATGTGCTCAGGCGACCAGGGGATGTTTTTCCAGCCTCTGCTTCTCCTCCTCATTCCTGGGATGGTACTTTGGACTCTCCACCATTATTCCCAGGCAACAAAGAGAAATCCGAGTCTGTTGTTTTCCAATGCTCTTACTGCGAGTTTAACTACATGGAAGTGCTGCCTATGTATCAATATATGCTAGTTTTTAATGTTGTCCAATTTACCTTCTGCAATCTTGTGAAGGTGCCATTTTATAAACAAGAAAGCTGATGGGGACTAGCAGATGACATAATGGTTACATCACCAGACTCTCATATAGTTGACCTCAGTTCAAGCCCTGAACCCAGTGGCTTAAAACTCATGCTGGGTGGATGTGCATGCATGGCCAAGATCCCTAGAGGAAAAGGGAGAAGGGATTGCAGCATGGCCATCCCCACAGGGGGTGATTTCTTGCTTTCTATCTCTCGCTTTGTCTCTCTGGCAAGCACATATGCCCTAGGGCAAAAATCTCTCTGAGAAAAACAAACAAACAAACAAAAAGAAAGAGAAAAAAGAAAGCTGAGATTCAGAGAGGTAAAGAAACTTCTCCAAGATTGTGCTGATGGGTGTGATAAAACCAGGATCCAGGTCCAAGGTGTGACTTTTTAGCACCATGTTACAACATGATGACTCATGGCATCACCCAGGCATTTCCCCAGCACGAAGTGTGCCACCCTGGGTGGGCCCGCCCTTGCTTCTTTTGTATCCAGCTAGGCTGTATGCACAATTTCATCACCTTTGTATCTGGCTCAGGGTAAGTTGTTGGCCTCTTTTTGTCCATGTGCGACACCATGGCCACTACAGTGATATGTTCACCTTGCAGGGCCATTGCAAGAACACATCAAAGGAAGGTGATGAAATACACTTTCAACTCAATGGACATTCACTCAACTCCAGCTGGTACTAAACACTGAAGGGGGAGATGGCCTACACACAGAGCTGACCCCCAGAGGCTGCAGACACAAGGTACTACTGGTAGTGTATACTTCATAGCCCAGAGCTGACACTGGCTATCCTGGATGCAACAAAATACTTAGGAGAGGTGGAGGAGAAAATAATTCCAACATTGGGAAATACTTGGAGGATGAGATTTGAGCCAGGACTTTGAAGGGATTCTGAACAACAGGGTAGGAGAATAACCTGATTACAGAACAGAAGAGGGCACAGCACATAAACTATGTGGAAGAGTGGTGTGTGTACAGGCCTGGTGTCCTTGTGTCTGTCTTTCTGTCCAGGGGCTGCATACGATGAGATGATGGTCAGTATTTGAAAGCTTTTGAGTTACCAGGACTTCAGCAAGTTTTCCCTAAGCAATAAGGAGCACCTGTCGCTTTGGAACAGGCAAATGACATGCTACCATCTATTTGGTGACAATCTCTTCTGGCTGCACTAGAGGGACTGGGTGAGCTCAAGGCCTGGGAAGTGGGTTATGGGGTGTCACAATAATCCAGGCAAGATGTGACCAGGGCCCGGGCGAGGGCAGTCACAGCCAGTGAAGAGGCAGGAGAACACAAGAGGTGTTAGGAAGGAAAATGGACAGGTCTTGGCAGAGGATCATAGCATCATTACCCTTTGTCCCCATTGCACATGCCCGGCATTCTCCCCCACCCCCGACACACACCATGCACACACGCAGAGGAAGCCTAGCAGAAGAGATGTGTGTGTTCTTTTCTTTCTCTTTGCTGGCCTTTTAACTTTGCTCAGAGTCAGAGAGTTCCCTCCTTCTTTGCTTTACTACATTTGAATGATTTTCCTCATAATGATTGCCATAGTCATAACTATAATAATTATAGTGGCAATAATAAGATTCAGAATGGATTGAGAGTCTTTCTAATATGCCTGAGGTGGGGGTACAAGGGGTCCCAGCAGAAACATGATTAGATCCAATTTGCTGGAAAACAACTCTAGGCCTTGCAGAGAGAACCTAGCTGAGAGGACAAAGCTTTTGGTCTTTGGAGCATGGACTTGCTCCCAGATAAGAATATATGTCTTCCCTCAGGAAGGGTAAAATACTATATCCCACCCCCGCTATCAGTGGGCATCGATTGGATGCAAATTGGTTGGTAGTGGTAGTGGCACAGCACTTCCCTTCTCTGGGAAGCTTTCCTGGGGGTCTCCAGTGGAAAACTATCCTTCTGTTCCTAGCTTACCCTCATATTTGTGGCCACACAATTAGCTTTTATTTTATTTTATTTTAGAGAGAGAGATTTTTGCTATAAGGCACATGTGCACACTGGAGAGACAGAGAGACAGAAATCACCCCCCGGGGGATGGCCATGCTGCAATCCCTTTTCCTCCATTCTCCTCTTAGAATTTTGGGCATGCATGTCCATATGCCCAGCATGAGTTTTAAGCTACCTGGTTTGGAACTCGAACCTCAGTAGACTATGGGAGTCCAGCGACATACCATTATGCCATTTGCTGGTCCCATAATTAGCTTTTAATACTAATCATACATGATATACCATAGCATTTTATGGATTGTGAGGCCTGCTAAATTCACTATTTCCTTTAATCCTCCAAACCACACAATTCAGTGTTATTATAATTCCTTTCACATATGTATCCATTTGCCCAGCAAACATGTGTGGAGTGCATAGTGTGAAATACTGTAAAAATAAAGCCTGATAGGATCAGGTGCTGACACCAAAACCAGGGACTTAGAGGTTAAGTGACTAAGACTGCTGGCAGAATTTGAACTCAGTATTTTTTTCTCCAACCTGTTAGCTATTTTCCCTGTTCCATGCCAGCACTATTTTAGGTTTTATCTGGGCAAACTGCCAAATTTTAGCACTTCACTTCTTCTTGTTTTGAATATTTGTTTTGTCTTCCCAAACACATGGAAATCTATAAAAAAATAAAATAAAATAAAGGATTTTGGGACCAGCAGATGGCGTAATGGTTACATTACTAGACTTCCACATAGTTGACCGCAGTTTGAGTCCCAGACCCAATGGCTAAAAACTCACTCCAGGCTCATATGGGTGCATGCCCAAGATCCCGAGAGGAGAATGGAGAAGGGAGTGCAGTGTGGCTACCCCCATGGAGAGTGATTTCTCGCTTTATGTCTCTCTCTGTCTGGCTAGTGCATGTGGCCTATAGCAAAATTCTCCCTCTCTCTCTCAAAAAAAAAAATGTGGGCTAAAACAAAATTCTCCCCCCCCCTCCCAAAAAAAAAAAAAAAAAAAAAAAAAAGAAAAAAGAAAAGAAAAGAAAAGAAAAAGAAATTTACCATCGCAATTTATTGTTATTATTATTATTACTATTAAAGCCTCTCCTTTTTTTTTTTTGAGAGGTTTTTGCTATAGGGTGTGTGTGCTCGCCAGAAAGAGAGAGACAAAGAGACAGAAAGTGAGAAATCACCCCCCAGGGGGGATGGTCATGCCGCAATCCCTTCTCTTCCATTCTCCTCTTGTGATCTTGGGCACACACGCACATGTGCCCGGAGTGAGTTTAAGCCCCTAGGTCTGAGACTCGAACCGCAGTTGCCTATGTGGGAGTCCAGCGACATAGCCATTACACCAACTACTGGTCCCAACCTCTCTGTTTGACTTATACCCCATGCTTAGCAACATGGTTGATCATGGCACATAGTGGTTAATCAATAAATATAAATCAGAAGATCCTAGACTTCCTCTCATAGCATTGGTTTCTATCCTCATCTTTACAACTCTTCAAAGCACTTATTTCTGAAACATTTGGAATTTTTCCTTGTAGGTAGTTTTTCAGTGATTTGGGAAGACCATTTATGTGCCTGTCATAAATAGAGAACAACTAAGGCTAAGAAGGAACAGCTTAAAGTCTTATCCTCCTTTGCAGTGGTCTGATGGTTGGTCTTAACTGCATGCAGATTCTTTAGACAGACGTGAAGAATGGAAAGACCTAAGTGCACTGTGACTTCTTTCTCTGTGTTTTCTTAGTGGGAGATGCAAAGAAGCTCTCAATTGCCTGGGCTCATGCTTCCTCCTAGTGGTGGATTTTGACATCCCCTGGTCTTTTTCACTGGTGTCTCGCAGGAAATGCATCCATTCAGTCAGTGTGCATTTGCCTAATGCCAGCTATATTCCCAGGCACTGGGTGCTGGGAGAAAGAGAGGAAAGAGAAGACAGACTGTCTCCTCTTGGGGCTTACATTCTGGGATGTGTGCAAGTGAAAGAGGAGGGGAGATGAGCAACAATAACTTTCATTAAAAAACAAACCCTGAAGATAATGCTAAATGTTATGAAAATAAAGCAAGATGATGTCATGGGGTGACTTGGGAGGAGACCTGTTTCTGCTGGGGTGTTTGGAAAAGGCCTCCTGAGGAGAAGACGCATAAGTTCAGCACTGAATGACAAGTAGGGGTCAAGCCTGTGAAGGCAGGTTCTCAGGTCCAGGGGGCAGGATGACGGCCAGGGCCAGCCTCACAGTCTGTAGTAGAAGAGTGCATCCAGATGACGGAGCAGACAGGGGCAATCATATGAACCTTCCAGGCCATTCGTTCCAGGTACAATGGAACCACTGGAAGCTTTGAGAAAAAGGAGTGACCTAGCCTGAAATGCCATGTGAGGCTCTTTGTGTTTGTGCCTGGACTTGCCACTAACCTGAATAAGCAAGTGCCAGGGGCTATGCTGGAAGCTTCCCCAGAAATTGTAGAGAGAGATCATGTTGTACAGATGCACCTTAGAACCTCATGGGAAATTTTACAAAATGCTGATGCCTGGGACCCTCTCATGAGCTATTAAATCAGAAGAGCTGTGGATGGAGAGAGGCCTAGGTGTTTCATTCAATGTTTTCTGGTGATTCTAGTGTACCACTAGTGTAGAGAGCCTCAGCCTTAGCTGAGAGTGGTCTGTGGGAGCCGGACTGTTCAGATGAGTGCTCCAGGGTTCCAGGGTGGGGAGTGAGAAAGAGGATCTGAGACAATGAACTTGGGCGTGGGTGGCCCAGTAATCACTCTCAGGAGCTGTGAGGGAAGACGAAGAAAGCAGATTGCAGAGTCCAGGGTATTGATGAGAAAGAGCTGGGTGAGTCTGGACTGGATTTGAAAAGTGGCACACATGACTGCATGGTTGTATTTATCACAATGGAGGACAACGAGGCACCAAAAAGGCACAGATGGGAAGGGAGGCAGAGCACAGGCTTGGGGCTTTAGAGTTTTTGGAGGTTCAGTCTGGTGGCCACTCCTGAGCCTGTTCTACACTGTCTACTAGATAACTTTCTTCTTTCTGGAAGTCTCCAGCTGCTGCAATGGAAACCCTAGCCAGGCTCTTACACTAGGTAGCTGGCCTCACATGAGCATACTGTCATAGGTTTCAATTGTGTGGATGTACCTTCCATGTGCTGTGGTTGCAAGTGACAGAAAACTCAACCCAATGCTGCTTAAGCAAAGAAGGAATTTAGAGGCTCCATGACTGAAGGGTTTAGGGATGTGGTTTCAGCTGTGGCTTGATTCTGGAACTAATCACTGTGATCAGGAGAATGCAAAGCTCTGCCTGGTTGAGCCTGAGTCATGCTGGACCAATAGGAACAGGAGAGGGGGGTCAGTGCCATTATCTGAAGAAAAGGGCTGAGAGTTGAGAAAGAGAAGTTCACTGGAAGAAAATCATCAGGGCTGTTATGCCAAAATTAGGGCAAATGGATGTTTGCCTGACCCAGAGTAGTCAGCATTTCCTACTGGGGTCTTATAGTATGGAGGAAGAATGTAGAGCCTGTTGATCAGTTTGTGTATCTACAGGCTTGGTAGGCTTGAAGGTTTTGAGGAGCACTGTGGTGGGAACCTCATGTTGATTGAGGGGTGGTAAATAGTACTTGTAAGTAACAGATGGCTTGACTCTTTCCTGTCAACAGATGTATGCTGGAAAATGTCTGGCTTACATTCCCATACACCCCCTCTATCCTCCAATAGAGTAACTCTGGGGGGGAAAGGTATAGTCATTCCCAGGAATGGAAGGAGGAAGAACTAAACCTCTACACCAACCCCTTAGTTGACATGATTTGTCAACACTTTTTTCCCTTCTAAATAGATCTTATTTTTAT
The DNA here is from genome assembly GCF_000334495.1 of Tupaia belangeri chinensis. Taxonomy (NCBI): domain Eukaryota; kingdom Metazoa; phylum Chordata; class Mammalia; order Scandentia; family Tupaiidae; genus Tupaia; species Tupaia belangeri. The sequence continues at coordinate 3,275,913 of NW_006160024.1, forward strand.
AAGATCCATAGCAAAATTGAGCAGACAATCTGAGATTATTCATATACTCCCACACAAGAGTGGTACATTTGTTACAACTTATGAGCCAGCACGGACACACCATTACCCAGAATCCACAGTCACATCAGGGTTCACTCTTGGTGTTGTGCATTCTATAGGTTTGGACAAATATATAATGACAGCTTTATACTATTACAGTACCCTATGCTAAAAGTTGTCTCTTATTCACCTATTAATTCCTCCCTTTCCCCTTCCCTTGGAAACCACTGATCTGTCTCCATAGTTTTGCCTTTTAGTTGAAATAATACACTATGTAATCTTTTGAGATAAACTTCACTTAATAATATCCACTTAAGCTTCTTCCAACTCTTTTTATGGCCTGATAGATAATTTTTTTAGCACTAAATATTAATATTCCAATGACTGGATGTACCACAGTTTATCCATTCACCTAGACTTCTTTCAAGCTTTGTCATTTATGGATAAAGGTGTTATAAACATCATGTGCGAGTTTTATGTAGACATACCTAGTCAAGTCTTTTGGAGTTTTGCTGTTTTAATTCATGATTCCATGATGACATTTGATGGGGGAACATCTCTTCATATGTTTACTAGTCACTTGAATAGATTCTTCACTGAGGTGTGTGTTCAGGTCTTTGACTTTTTATTTATTATTATTTTAAAAACTAGGTTGTTTGTTTTCCTATAGAGTTCATTTTAAGAGTTCTTTGGGAATTTTGGATAACATTCTCTTATCAGAGATGTCTTTTGCAAATATATTCTTTCAGTCTGTGTTCTGTCTTCAGGCACCTTCACATAAGTTGAACTAGTGTGTTTTTCTCTGAATGTCTTTGTTAATAGGGCCAGAATAATGGAGGTATGACACAAACACAGAGTCCAGAGTAGGATGGGGAATAGCAGGGTGAAAAGGAAGGAAGGCTCAGTTCAATACCAAAAACTGGAATGATCGAGTTGAATATACTCAAGGTCATGAACAGAAAAGAGCTGAGGGTGGCAGCATTGTGGCCATTTGTTGGGGCAGGATCTGAGTTAATGTTAGAACACTGACATAGGGACCAGCAGTTGGTGTAATGGCTATGTCGCTGGACTCCCACGTAATTGACCGCGGTTTGAGTCTTGGATCTGGTGGCTTAAACTCACGCTGGGTGTGTGTGCGTGCATGCCCAAGATACCAAGAGGAGAATGGAGGAGAAGGGATTGCAGTGTGACCATCCTCCCTGGGGGGTGATTTCTCACTTTCTGTCTCTCTCTGTCTTTCTGGTGAGCACACATGCCCTATAGCAAAAACCTTTCCAAAACAAACAAACAAACAAACAAACCCAAGACAGAAGACTGACATAGGGCTTACTTATCAGTAAGGGCTCAAACTGTCATTACTAATGAATTCCTTATAGCTGAATTCTCATGAAGTGCTCTTGGTGCTGGCCAAATCAGGAAGAATATACTTCATTTCTTCTGCTAACATCTATGAATCCAGGCTGAATGAACTGAACAAGCACCTCACTAAAGAATATATACAGATGGAAAAATAAGAATATGAAAAGATGCTCAGTATTATATAACATCAGAGAATCACAAATGAAAACAAGAAGTCAAAAGAAAAAAAAAAAAAAAACCTAACATTGAAAGACTGTAAGAGTGACTCAAAGAAGCAGCCTGATTCCTCAGTTCAGGTTTTCAAGCTAAATACAGAAGGTCAGGAGAGAAAAAAGGAAGATGGGAGGAAAGAAAGGAAAAAGGAAGGAAAGAAAGAAGGAAAAGAGAGAGGCAGAAATTTAAGCAAGCAGGGAAGCAAGAAATATAGAGCAGTTGTTACCACAGGTTTTCTAGGTGCATAAGTGCATGATTTAAAAATCAGAGGAGGGACCAGCAGTTAATGTAATGGCTATGTTGCTGAACTCTCATGTAGTCGACCCCAGTTGGAGTCCCAGACCCGGTGACTTAAACTCACGCTGGGTGCGTGTGCATGCATGCCCAGGATCCCAAAAGGAGAATGGAGGAGAAGGGACTGTGGTGTGGCCATCCCCCCTCGGGGGTGCTTTCTCACTTAATCTCTCTGTCTCTCTCTGTCTTTCTGGTGAGCACACATGCCCTATAGCAAAAACCTCTTAAAAAAAAAAAAATCAGAGGAGAGGGCCAGCAGGTGGAGTGGTGGTGAAGTGGTTAAGGAACTGGACTCCCACATGGCTGACCACAAGTCCTAGACCTGGCAGCTTGGAAATTGTTCTGGTCAGGTGTACATATGTGCCCAAAGTTCCAGGAGGAGAATGAAAGAGAGAGGATTGTGGTGTGGCCATCCTCCCCAGGGGGGTCATTTCTCACTTTCCCTCTCACTATCTTTCTCTGTCTATCTCCTCTCCAGTGAGCACAGGAGCCCTATGGCAAAAAACTCTAAGAAAAAAATATCAGAGGAATAAGGGGTCAGTAGGTAGAGTAGCTGTTAAGGCGTTGGGCTGCCTGTGACCGGCCATGGTTCAAGTTCCGCACACACTGTGTTGAAAATCAATTTGGGCATGTGGGTGGTCATTCCCCCAAAACCCAGGAAGATAGTGGAGAAGAAAGGCCTGCAGCCATCTCCCCATGGGTGATTTCTCACTTTCTCTCTTTCTCTCGGCAAGTGCAAACACCCTATGGCAAAAACTTAAAAAAAAAAAAATCAGAGGAGGCAAGCACAGGAGAAGATGTAGAGGACTCTTCTCTTCACGCCCACCCCACCATTCTGACTTAGGGTTCGCTCTTCCTCCCACCCACTCCTTTGCAAGGAGAATGAAAAGAGACCCATACAGGAGAGAAATTTGTCTAAGATCACACAGGTAGCTCAGGGAATTTGTGCTGGCAACTCTTCTACTTAAAAGCTCTAAAATATTAATTTCTTAGTACTTGAAGGATGTGATACAATTAGAACCTCAGACACAAATCGGAAGTCATTACGGGCTGAATAAAGGTAACAGAGAACAGATTTACAGAATTAGGGAAAAAAAAGCAGAAAGCAGATAACTTAATTTACATAATTCAGACTGCAGTGCAATTTAACAGCCATGGTGACAGCCTTGAAAGTTGTCTAGGAGAAATAACTCCCAAGTTATAAGAGCTCCTAAAGAAAAAGAAAATGGAAAGAACAGCAAAATAATTTTTGTTTTGGAAAACAAAAAAAACATTGTTTCCACATAATCGAGCTGTGAAATCATTGTCCTTGCCAATTTGTCACACATAGGAAGGGAAGTTTAATAAAGCAGAGCCATGGGGCTAGCAGGTGTCACACTGGTTACTGTGTTCGATTCCCACATAGCTGGCTGTGATTTAAGTCCTGAACCCGACAGCTTGAAAAATCACACCAGGTGTGTGTGTATGTGTGTGTGTGTGTGTGTGTGTGTGTGTGTGTGCACGTGCATGCCCAAAATCCCAGGAGGTGAATGGAGAAGGGATTGCAGTGAGGCAATTCTTCTGGTGGATGATTTCTTACTTTTCCTCTCTCTGTCTCTCCAGTGAGTGCATGCACCCTATGGCAACAATCTAAAAAAAAAATTAAAATATAAAAACAAAACAGAGCCACAGCAACTGGACCAATGGACATTCACACCAGGCTTCAAGCCTACTCCCCCACCCCCTTCCTATTTTCCAGTGGCTCCTTTGTGGTTATCCTTGTATGCTGTTTATGCTGTCAATGGTGCCAGCCCTGTCTGCCCTGTGGTCTCCAGTGTCAGGAAGGCTTTCCACAGTAATTAAAGCTCCTAAGTTGACCTGTTGAAAGGCTGGCTTGGTGGGAGTAGAATCACTGAGAAAGCTTGCCCCACACCCAGGATTTGATTCATGTGGTCTCTATGGGGACCCAGGTACTGATCTTTTCAAGAAAGCCTACAAGGGGACTGTAATGTGCATTGAAGGTTGAGAATGTTTTTAGCCCCCTGAGGTGGCTTAGTTTTTATAACTCAAAATTACAGAAGTTCAGGATCATAGGTAGAATTTTCTGAGGTCTCTATTAGATATATGAAGAAGTATTTTATTATACCATACCTGAAAGGAGTCTCCTACTGGTGGGCTGAGGAGCAGTCTTTCCTTCCCCTGAGAGTCCCACTGAGAATCCCTATGTCAGAAGCTGGGGCAACCTCTTTTGTTGGTTTGCTTGTGTGTTTTAGATGTAGTCACAGTGTAATATTGAATTCTAGCACAAAAGATGAACATACAAACAAGGAAAAAATGCACATTCACTAACTTCATCATCACAAATCAAAAGAATAAGGAGCTAAACTACCTGGAGATGATGAATACACTAGAGATAAAACCAGTGACCATACAGCATTCAGAAAAAAATGGTAGCGAATATAAAATATGTAGCATTAATTCAGACTTTAAAAAGAAAAATAAAATCTTACATGGAACATCTAACCAAGTAATTAAAATAATTAGAAAATCAACAAATCAGTCAACCCTTGCAAAAAAACTAATTGTAACAGTGAAAAATAATCAGAAAAAAATTAAACTGAAAGTTATATTAGCCCAAAAATGGAAACCAAGATTTGATTCTTTATTTAAAAGTATGAGTAAAAAGTCTAGGTTGACTGACCAACAAAAAAGAGAAAGGATATTATGAGAATATTAACTTGGCTTAAAAAGGCTATTATCATAATTTAAAAAGGTAATTATCAACATAGAAAAAATATATTTTTCCCTGATGTTTTATACTGGTTCATACAACTGTAACCACTAGAAAATACGGTGCAAATTATATTAAACTGTTTGAGATTCCAAACCGTCAAAGTTCAGAACTTGGGTTCTAAGGAAAACTTACTTTGCTCAGACTTGGAGGTTTTAAGAGCCAGGGAGATGGGTGCTGGGAATCCATGAATTCATTGCCACCATCCCCTCCCACCCACCACAGGGGTGCTATCAATCACTATCCCCTTCTGTCTCCTGGGAACTGCTCCAGGTCCACAAAATAACCAATGGGGTTCTCTGAAGGAGTGAAGCTCCGTGTTGACTCTGTTCCCACAGAGTTACTTTCTACCTGTGCTCCTTCCATATTCCTGAAGCCTCAGATCCTTATACCCACATTCAAGTAAACAAGGTTTTGTTTGTTTGTTTGTTTTTCGAGAGTTTTTTGCTATAGGGTGTGTGCGCTCACCAGAAAGACAGAGACAGAGAGACAGAAAGTGAGAAATCATCCCCCAGGGGGGATGGCCACGCCGCAATCCCTTCTCCTCCATTCTCCTCTCGGGATCTTGGGCACGCACGCACACACGCTGGGTGTGAGTTTAAGCCACCAGGTCCGGGACGCGAACCCACACGGTCGACTACATGGGTGTCCAGCGACATAGCCATTATGCTAACTGCTGGTCCCAACAAGTTTTTCTAAGAAGCAGCAAGATTTTTTTCACTTTTTCTTGAATAAAGATTTCCATGAAAGGGAGTAATAGAGCAAGTAGGGATGTTTTGTGGTCATCATTCTGATGTCACTACATTGAGTTTAACCACTTCTCAGTTGGTATAGGTTGTTTTCTTTCTTTTTTTTTTTTCTTTTTTTTTTTTGTCTATTTTGACTTGCTATTTATAAATTTATATTTTTGGATACCTTTTTTTAGTCAGAAAATTTCCATTTAATACTTTAAAGAAATTACCATTTCTTTGTTGAGATTTCCAAATATTTTCATTCATTATAGCCAGTCTTCAATTTAAGTTCTTGAACACATTTATAATGCTATTTTAGTCTCCATTTGCCAACTTCAGTATTATCTCTGAATCTCTTTCTATTGAGTAGATTTTCTCTTGGTTATGGGCTACATTTACTTGCTTCTTCACATGTCTAGTAGTTTCATATTATATAATGAACACTGTGGAGACTATGTTTTTGAGAGTCTGGAATTTATTGTCTTCCTTAAAAGAATGATGAGTTTTATACATTTACTGATGGATAAACTTGATCTTGCCGAGTCTTGGCTTTAGACCTTGTTAGGGTGGGTCTGGAGTTTCCCCTACTAAATGACTAGAGAAATAACTTCCTTTCTTTTTCTTTTTTCCCCCTTCTCTCTTTCCTCTCTTTTTTTCCTTTCTTCTTTCTTTCTCTCTCTCTTTTCTGCCTACCTTCCTTCTTTTCTTCCTTCCTTCCCTCCTTCCTTCCTTCCTCCTCCTCCTTCTCTCTTTCTCTTTCTCTTTTCTTCTTTTTTGTCACAGGGTGCATGTGTTTGCCAGACCGACACACACACACACACACACAGACACACACATACAGAGAGAGAGAAAAAGTGAGAAAGCAACTCCCAAGGGGGATGGTCATGTTACAATTCCTTCTCCTCCATATATCCTTCCTGTCTGAATTTTGGACACACATGCACATGCACCCAGTGTGTTCTTCAAGCCACTAGATCTGGGACTCAAATCATGCAATTCGCTATGTGAGATCCAGTTACCTTCACCACCATACCACTGACTGGCCAGAAAAATTTCCTTTAGTCATGGATTTTTATGAGATTTAAATTGAATGTCCAGGATGTTCAGCAAGATCTCTTCACTCTAGATGGTCACATGCCAAAGTTTCCCAGTATATGTGATCTCTGGAATCTCTGTTCAACTCTTTACCACTTCCTCGCCCTCCTCTCCAACACACAAGTGTCTGATCTCTGTTATACTTTGAGTATTTGATCAAAGATTCACGGTGATCCATATGCAGATTTCTAGGTATTCTCTCTGGTAACTTCCTTCTCTGACTACTCTCACTTTAGCAGTCCTTACCTTTGAACTCTGCTTCCTACACCCAGAAAGATGGCTGTTGTCTGAGCTGCACTTCCTAAAGCTGCATTTTGGAAAATGCCCTTATACAGGAAGCTGAAGTGAATGTAGAGCTTATTCTCAGTGCTTTTCTTATCTCAGGGATCACAGCCCTGCATGGTCTGGGATTTGGTTCTGACTACTCTCACTTTAGCAGTCCTTACCTTTGAACTCTGCTTCCTACACCCAGAAAGATGGCTGTTGTCTGAGCTGCACTTCCTAAAGCTGCATTTTGGAAAATGCCCTTATACAGGAAGCTGAAGTGAATGTAGAGCTTATTCTCAGTGCTTTTCTTATCTCAGGGATCACAGCCCTGCATGGTCTGGGATTTGGTTGATATATAATTAAATATATTATTATTATTATTTTGTTATTTTGTTGTAGTTGATCACAGCAGGAGGGTAAGTTTGATAGCTTTTTCTCCACTATAACTGGAACCAGAAGTGCTTTACTTCTATAGCTCTTCCATCACACGTTTACAGGTCATTTTTCGTAAAGATTGCTAATTTTATGTGTTCGAAGATCATTTTACTTGTTAACCTCTTAGAGCAGGAATCACCACTTAAATGTCTACAGGGGCTGGGTAAGTATACAAATGAGTAAAGGGGCTTGGATGGGGATTTTTTTGTTGTATTGGAAAGCAAGTGCCTGGTCTAAACTTTACATAATACGAGGTTCTAAGCAAGTGCTACGACAGAAGAACACGCTCCTGGATAGTTGACGCTCAGCTTCCAGAGCGGAGACAGAATTCCCAGAACAGCAGTGTCTCCTGAGAGAGTCTCACCTGCAGTCGTTAACATTTACTAACTAGAAACAAGGACTAGGGCTCTTCCCTGCAATAGGCTGGTCTGACAGTTACTGGAAAACTGCATTCCACTCAGGGAATAATTTTTCTTTTCTTTTCTTTTCTTTTCTTTTCTTTTCTTTTCTTTTCTTTTCTTTTCTTTTCTTTTCTTTTCTTTTCTTTTCTTTTTCTTTCCTTTTCTTTCTTTTTCTTCCTTTTTATTTTTTTTTTTAATTTGGTATAAGGTGTGTGCACTTGTTGGAGAGAGAGGGGGAAAGTGAGAAAGAACCTCCCAGGAGAATGGCCACACTGCAGTCCCATCTCCTCCATTTTGGGTACTCATGCACACATACTTGGCAAGTTTTTCAAGCAGCTGGATCCAGGACTCCAAATGTTCAGTCTGCCATGTGGGATTCAGCGACCTTAACCTCCATGCCACTTGCTGGCCCCATGGAACCATGCTTTTAAAGAGGCATAAGCCCTCTCCATCTCATGCAGAGAAGAGCGGCTAGGACCTTGTTGGTGTTCTACTTTACCATAGATTTGTAATAGAACTGAAGGTATTTAGAGTGATATCTTTTGTCTTAGTCATTTTTTGTTTGTTTGAATTAACTTTATTTTATTTATTTATTTATTTTAATTTGACCAGAGAGGGACAGAGTGAGAGAGACAGAGAGAAAGAGAAAGAGGGAAAGTAAGAAAGCAAGCTGCCAGGTCCTGGACTGGAACCTTGGTCAGCCATGTGGGAGTCTAGCTCCTTTAACCACCACACTACCTGCTGGACCCCTGTCTTAGTTTTTGTTTTATAAATTCACAGCAAAGAAACAGTCTTCTGATAGCAAGACATTTTCAGTGGGCCAAGCAGTGGAATGGGGAGTGTGCTTTGAGTCCCAAATCTGGTGGTCTGAGCAACACACTGGGCAATGCGTGCATGCATGCCCAAAATCTTGATGGCAGGGAAAAATGGAAGAGAAGGCCTTGCAACATGATCATTTCCCGTAAGGGGTGCTCCGACCTTTCTTTCTTTCTCTCTCTCCCTGTTTCTCCCTGTGTCTCTCTCCAATGAGTGCATGCATCCTCTAGCAAATGAAAAAAAATTAAAAATTTCAGCAATGATCTTCTCTTCCTTGCTATTTCTGATTTATGTATTATTTAGTGAAGCTATTTGCATGAGTTTTCATTTTTTTTCTCCGTAGGATTGCCATTTCTGTTTTAGCCCTATTCTGTTTTGTTTATGTTCTCATCTTTCAGATCTTGTTTTTGTGAAGTAAATTCTTATTCATTTACTCTATAGTGTAAAACAATCATACAGACTTTCCTTCAGTTCTTTCCCACAATAGCCTCAGGGCTGACTTGTCCACTGAGCACCAAGGGCACAATGCTTAGGGACACACTGCTTTTAAGGAGTCAGGCAAATGTTTTCATTTTTATTTCTTTTAAAGTCAGGAAAAGTCAATAATATTGACTATATAATATTGAGTCCACATCAGATTATATTAATCTTCATGCCAATCAGTTCATAAAATATACTTTTTCATATTCCTTTTTATGAGAGAAGGGGCCCACTGAGATAAAAGTTCCTAGAACCCACAAAAGTCAGAAGATGGCCCTGATTATCTTATCTAACAGAGCTGACATTAATTCCTTGGTATAAATTATTATGTGGCTCATAACTGAATTTCCCCATTCTACCAAAACTGCTGTTTTATAGTTCATTTGTGAGCTGAAGTTTCCGAATAAAGTTCACACATAGAATTTGGTTGTCAGGACGCTTAATTTTTCCCTGTCATTCCCCATGCCACTGACCTTTTGCGGACAAAGGTTGATTGTCTTACTGCCCGAAATTGTTTATTTGTTTCTTTGAAATGTCCATTAACTTCTTTCTCTTTTCCCTATATTTTTCTATCTAAGGTAAGTTAACTCTATTGGTTTAATAATTTCATGTTTAATTTCTGTTGCAAGGATGTTTCGTGAAGGTAAAGTGTGTTTTATGTCTCATCAAAAGGAGATCCAATGTCAGTTGCCCCGATGTTAGTGATGCTGAGATTAATTACATTCAGGGGATGAGAATGACTATGCGTTGATATTGTTGTTTGATGGGTCCAGGTTTTGAACTACATAATCAGCCATGTGGGATCCCACTACCTTAACCACCATGCCACTAGCTGGCCCAGCTGAAAATTTATGTTTTATATACATGTCTGTATATTTACTTATGTTAAACTCTGAAAATTATAATTTTTTTTATAATTTATTCTGACCACAGCAGTTTAAATCATCATCTAGAACTTTTTATTTCTTAAAATTCACACAGAAATATTGTTTAAATGCTTACTTATTCTTTTAAATTGTTAACATTTATATTAAGCTATTGGCATACAAGTTGCTTCCCTTTATTGCCATGTGACGGATTATTTCCTTTTTCTTTTGTCTGCTGAGAAATTCAGAAGTAGTAACAGTCCAGTAGCAGAGAGGGTGCCCAGCGCCATCACACAGTCCTTTAATACTAATCTCTGCTACAAGAAATAAAGATTCCTTAAAATAGTGACTGATTCCATGTCTGAGGCAGGAAATATAAGAGATGAACCTGGTATGCTTTTTATGCCAGAAAGCTAGAAAGTTATCAAAGAATAATCACGTGAGTCAAAAGGATATAAGAGGCTTATATTGACCTAAATACAACACAAACATTAAAGAAATTGACTACAACGAATTGACTCTAGTGAAATATGTGAACTCTCTATAGAAGAATGGAAAGAGAGAGACAGAAAGAATGAAAAATAGATGCAATATGCAACATTTTTGCCAAATTTTGTCAAATTTCCCCTCTGCACAAGGGTTGTACCATTTTGTATTATTTCCAGGACTAAATGAGTTTCTGTTTCCAAATGAACTCAACAATGAAATATATTGTTAAACTTCAATAGGAGAGAAGGGGCAATTCAGTACAGTTTTAATCTGTTCTTAACTTATTAGCTATGTTGAGCAAATTTTCTTACGTTAAAGATCTAAATTATTTTTCTACAAATTCTCTGTACATAACCTTTATTTTATTTTTAATGGATTGTTGGCCTGTTTCACCTTACATTTGCAAGAGGTGTTTGTATATTAGAGATATAACAGTTCTATAATTTATCTTTGTGACATAAGCTGTAAAAATAAATTTATCTTTCCCTTTTGTGTTTTGACTGCAATTGAAGTTATATTTCTGACACGCCATTCATTTTTGTTTCATTTTTTGTTTTTGTTTTTCCTTCATGTGGTTGAATTGATCAGTCTTTTAAACATTGTTTCTGAAATTTTGTGTCATCAGTAGATGAGTGCTTGACTTTCTTTCCAGCACATCTGAACCATTTGTTTTCCTGTTGAACTACAGAATGAGGATTGGGTATTTTGTATTTCTCTGCAAATGAGAAGAACAGTTCTGACGGCCAGGAGCTGGCCTGGCCCTATCAACCAGGTCTTGGTGTTACTGTGAGCTGCCAGGCACCTACAGCCAGGGCTGCATATTCTCTATCAAACCTAATGATTTCACAGAACATCCACATAAGACAGGAGCACCTGTGCCCTTACTTACCAAGACAAAAATAAGATCCCTACACAGCTGTGCCTGAACACAAAGCATGAGCATTGTTCAAATCACAAAACGGCCCTATACCTTTCTATCCTGACTAAGGTGAGTGACTGTTGCTTCTTTAGCTTTAACTTACGAAAGCTTTAATCCAGTTCTAAGTCCTTATAGGTAAGATTGGCTAAGACTCCCAGTCTTAAGTCTAGCCAGTGGCACAGTGATAGTACAGCTCTCTGCGATGCTGGCCTTGTGTGAAAGGTCCCATAGCTTCTTTGTTCACACTGGGCACACACGTGCCTGCCATCCAGCTGGGGCTGGCGGAGGACTGTGGTCTGAAGAGCTGTGGGTGTGTCGTTCTCTCCCTCGTGAAAGGAAAAAACTTTTAAGAAAAGATACCCAATCCTAAAATTACCCCTGTTCTGGCAATATCAAATCCAGAACAAGGTCACAGTTCCTTAAACCTTCCCCCAAACTCATCACCTAACACCATCCTTCCCGACATTCTCTTAGAAAAACACCCCACAGTTCTCTGTAGTGTGTGTTCTTCCTCACTCAATCAGCAGTAATCACAACTTGTACAACTCCAGGTGTGTTCCTGGCTGTCTTCGACTGAAGGATATTAACATCACCACTTTTCCTGGTGGCCCAGGAGACTATGGAGGTGGTGGAGGAAAAGACCAGCGAGATGGACTGGGTATTGATGAGACAGCGTGGGCTCGGATCTCTCTTCTAGGTGTGAGGATTATGAGAACTGCCCTGGACTTCAGCTTGTCTTCCCAATTCCATGTGTAGCCTTGGCTTCTTGAGAAAGTTTATCCCAATGAACACTCTGCCTTGGCTTTCCTCAGCACCCATTCCCATAGTCATCAGCAAGGAGAGAAACACGAGGACACCCTCCCGTGTCGGTTTGCTCTGCCTCACGTGGTATTAGTGAGTTTCCAGGATTTGGAAGTGGGTAGGAGAGTTGCTAGAAGCTAAGCACTGCTGTCTCTCTCTATTTTGCTCCAGAATTCCCCCCACTTCATGACCTCTGCTTTGTGCTACTAGTATCTCTACAAGGGGGTCTTCAAAAAAATTCATGGAAAATTCATACTGTGAGAAAAAACTATGTATAGACTTTAATATTTTTTGGTCTATTTTTCCATGAATTTATTATTGAAGTCCCCTCATATTGTATTAATTTACATCTCTTTCCTTGCCTGGTTGCTGTCGTTGTTGCTTTTTTTTTTTTTTATTGGCCTTGATAATGTTGTTAGAATTGAAGGAGGGAAATTTTATAATGCTGAAGATGGCCCCTTTACCCATCCTCCCATACTACCATGATTTTTTAAAAAAATTCTCTGTCTGTATTAGGAAACACTCATTTCTATCATAGAAGAAGAAAAGACATTTTGAAAACAAAGAAAAAGAAAGAAAAAAGTCATACCTTGGAGATTTTCAGAGTTTAGCTCCAGAATAGCAAAATGAAGTCAATATCACGGTAAGGGAAGCCATCTGAGTGTGTTGGTTTCCCATGCATATAAAAGTTATGTTTACACTGTTCCGTGTTCATTAAGCGTGGAATAGCATATGGATGAAAAAAATGTGCATACCTTTTCTTTCTGTCCAGACCACTAAAACTCTCTCTTCTATTCGTGTACTCATTGGAGTAGGCCTTTTATTTTCCTTCAAGAACCATCGCTTTGCATTAAAAGTTGAATAATTGTTTGGCACAAAAAGCCTAGCTTTTGGCCTATGTCCACTTTCAACATGCCTTCCTCACTAAGCTTAATCATTTCTAGCTTTTGATTCAAAGTGAGAGACAAACACTTGAACACTTAGAAATCATTGTAAGGTTATCAGTTGGCCTAATTTCAATATTGTTTTGTCTCAGGGAATAGGGAGGCTTGGAGAGAGAGAGAGAGAGAGAATGGTCTGCCAGTGAAGCACTCAGAACATCAGTTAAGTTCACCGTCTTGTACAGGCACAGTTCATGGTGTCCCAAAACAATGACAAGAGCAACACCAAAGATTACTGATCACAGATCACCGTAACAGATACAATCATAATGAAAAAGTTTAAAATATTGAGAGAATTACCAACATGTGACTCAGGCACAAAGTGAGCACATGCTGTTGGGAAAATAGGGCTGACAGATTTGCGTGATACAAGGTTACCATGAACTTTAATTTGTGGAAAATACAGTATCTTTGAAATGAAATAGAGTGGAGCACAATACACGTAAGTGCAATGAAACAAGTTATCCCTGTATTAAAAATGATTTGAAAGAGATTTCACTGTATTGTTCATACTTCCCCACCTTGTTCTTAATTTGAAAAAAAAAATAAAAAAATACCTGGACAGCTGAACAGCTTGGCCTGGGGTCAAATTTGACTTCATCTTTTCTGAGCACAGAACCAGGACGTTTGGTACTCATAAAATGAGTAAGTCTTTTGTTCCACAATCTTGATGAACACACCTCAAATGAACGCTCACTACCCTTCACTGACTGTGCTGACTCCATTCTATACTCTCCTGCTTCTACTGGACTCACTGGTGTGAGAACCACCCTGTACACTCAGAACTCCCAACTTGTCTGTATTGTCCCAACTGTTCACAACTCTTGCATGGCACATGTGCAAACTCTGCTACTGTTTGTGAAAAGAAAGTACACATGCGTACATGTGCATGGGCATAGATTGTGTCCAGAAGAACATGCACAAAAATTGAAACAGTGGCTACCTGGGAGCCTGAGAGAAGAGTTGGAGACCTGAGAGGTGCTGCTAGTGAATTTTACATTGCATGGTCCTTTCCCCTGTACGTATAAATGAATTGAAATGGAAAAAAAGAAAGATGGAGGATTGTATCATAAGCCAGTAGAGACCAACAACAACATAATGAAGGAAAATATGTCCTCATACTTGAACATGGTTGTGACTTTTATGGTACCTGAAAGGTCTTAGAGACCACTGAGTCTTGACTTCTACTTTAAAGAAGAGAGAATCAGGTGGCGGCACAGCAGTAACCTAATTGCTCAGACATGGGGCTATCCTGAGGACAGCTAGGTGTGTGTGCATGCCCATGACCTGGGCCAGCTGACACAGGCTGGGGAGATGTGGATTGTGGAGTTGAGAGTGCACATTTTTGTGTATCTCTTGCTCTCTCTCTCCATCTATCTCTCTCATGGGAAAAAAAAATGAATAAGTAAAAACCCAGAAAGAGCACACTGAAGATCTATACTTAAACTATAGCATTCATTAGATTGCATGAGTGTATCATGTTCATTTATTCACTTACTTGTTCATTCATTTATTCAGTACAAATCATTATGGTTGACTATATTCTATGCTCTGGGATAGGTGTTTAGAGCACACAAAGGAGGAAAGAAAAATTTTAATAAAATAGTCTGTGTCCTTGAGTAGCTCACAGGAGTAACCTTGACAAAGCAGATTTCAGTAAGAGTGAAAGAGGGTGAAATGCTGGCTCCCTCCCTGTGGGCCTCTGCATGGCCATGTCCCATCCCTGCTCCCACCTCACCAAACTCCACCTCTTACTGTTTTTCTTACTCTTTTGAGTTCTCAGTTTAAAAGTCATATTTTCAGAGCTGCTTCCCTGACCTCTCTAGCCTGGTGAAATGCTCTTCTCAGGGTCCTGTTAGCTCCCGTCAGAGCACATGATGCTGGGCATCAAAGATCAGTTTATGAGTTTGTCCCTTACATAGACTCAGCTCTGGTCCTCACCAAATCCCAGAGCCAAGCGCGGAGGTGGCCCCTGAATGTGAGCTGAATAAGTGAATGGATTGGCAGTGGCTGCTTAGCTTGGAGGAGACCATATAGGACAGAGAAGATCATAAACACATCGTCTAACCTGTGAAGGGCAGAGAAGGACTCTGCGTCAGAGGCAGAGCTGAACTGAGGGACAGGCTTAGACAAGGCAGACTTTGGATTTGCATAAGGAATGTTATCATCAGAACGAGTCAGACCATGACAGGTTACATGAGGGGAAAATCTTTCCTCATCATGAAAATCCTCATTGGAGTTTTTAGGATACACCCAAGAAATGGATGGCCCAGGCCTGCTTTAAAATTTATGGATTCCAGAAATATAGAAATGATTGACCAATAAAAGTGCAAAGCAGTTACATTTTTTCTTGCGAAAAAAAATTCCAAAGTAATATCAGTTCATCGTGGAGAATTTAAAAATAAAACATATAGGATTAGAAAGACAATAATAGCAACAACTGATAATTCTATCAACCAAGATAAAATTTTCTAAAATTTTTGGTTCATTCTTTAAAACATACATTGTCAGGTTTGAAATATAGCAATAAATTAAAATGTATCTTTTTTATTTTTTTTAATTCAATAACATGTAAGCATCTTATGTTATTGTTTAAAGTAGTTTTTTTTTTTTATTTTTAGTGTCCATTATTATTATCTTAGAAGTTTGTTTCTTTCATGAGTGAAAGGAGAGGAGAGAGAGTGCACCCCCAACAAAGCCTTGAAGCCACAATTCACCCTAGCCTTTAGCTAACCCTGGATCATGGGCAAACACATGGCCCTTGTACTCAGGGTGTCTCTGGACTTGAACTGGGAACCTTCCCATGTGGGATTGCCCTACAGAGCATCACAGTTTCATCACTGTGCCACCGTCTGACCCTGGTGACTATAATTATTTTAAAGAGCTTTTCCTCCAGTGTTCCTTGTTTTTGGATATTTAACTATTAACTCTGCTTTCCTTCATAGTATATGAATAATACTGAGGTAAATAACCTATGGAGATTTTAAATTTTTTCAAATGAATACCATATAAATGTCACTGATAAGAATGTTTTAGTTGTGGACCAGCAGTTAGCATAATGGCTGTGTCGCTGGACTCCCACGTAGTCCACCGTGGTTCTCGTCCCAGACCCGGTGGCCTAAAACTCACGCCGGGCAAGTGTGCGTGCGTGCCCAAGATCCCGAGAGGAGAATAGAGGAGAAGGGATTGTGGCATGACCATCCCCCCTGGGGGGTGATTTCTCGCTTTCTGTCTCTCTGTCTCTCTCTGTCTGTCTGGCGAGTGCACGCGCCCTATAGTGACAACCTCTGGAAAATAAAAAAAGAATGTTTTAGTCGTGGCTAATAAAAGGTTTAAAGAGATTATTTTTATTTTGAGTATTCTTTATTTGATATGTTCTACAGGAGATTTAGCAATAAGAATTCCTGCGGCTTAAAATTTGTTGATATATTTTTGTTAAATTGGAAGAGGTGACATGTTCTTGACTTTCTGTGCTAATCACATGTGATGAGAAAAATAGAGAAATACAAGAATTTCTTTGCCTTGCATTAAGATAAGCAGCTGTAAGTAAAAGGCGGGAATGCCCCCTAGTGGAGACGTCAAAAATAAAGGCATAAATAAAAACCTCAGCCACATAACGGTGGCACATGCCCGTCTAGGGGCTAAAATGAATAAACACAGCTTTTCTACTCAATAGCTAATGTTGCTTAATTTAAGCTTACGGTCTCCTGAAATAAAGAACTGGAAGGAATCTTAGAGATCATGTTTTCAGTTTTCTCATTTGCAAAGAAAACTATTCAAGGTTCAGAATAGGGAAGTGACTTACTCAAGGTCATAAAGATGTTACAGTCTGAGCCTAGAATAGAACTCTGGCTCCCTGGTACCCTGATTAATGTTTCCTACTTGTCCAGCTCTACCCCAGATGCTGCAACTGTGTCTCTGTCTTCCTCTCACTTGGTCCCAGTGCGCGCGCGCGTGTGTGTGTGTGTGTGTGTGTGTGTGTGTGTGTGTCTTTAGAGAAAGGGGATGGGCATAAGAGTCCTTTCTTGCCAACAATATGAACATTCTACAAGTAAGCTCGGCTCTCAAATGTCCACCAGCTGGTGTCTCTAGCTACACGCTGCACCCAACGTACTCCTGGGTTGTTTCTTCTAATATTGGACTGGGACTGTCACTCTCACAGCCTACCACAGAATTTTAGTCTTTCCCATGGAGAATGACTCCAAGTATCCAGCTCGCTGGATCAAGTGATGAGGAAATCTCAGCAGGGCTCCTGTGTCTTGCTTTTTTACCAGGGCCTCAGAGGTGCTTCTCACAGACAGGGTCTTGCAAAGTGAGGTGTGCATTCATTTCTCCTACTTCTGGACTCTGAAAAACTCATCGTGAAAATCCTCATTAGGTGGTATCACACTGAAACTGCAATCTGCCTTAATGATTTCAGTTTTAACAAAGATTGTTTCCATTGGGTATTAATAAATCATGAGCAGAGACTTCCCCTGGGCCAGCATTTCCTCTGGGATAACAGGGCTAAGGTTAATTTGGAAGGATCACAGACTCAGGTTCCTACATGGAGCTCCTAGCAGATCCTTGGCTAGTTCATGGCCATACTCAGTTTCTGGTGAGTCCTCTGCATATATCAGTTATGTGGGACCAAGAAGATGGAGAAGGGGACTGGACGGAGAGTCCAGGCACACCAACATTGAAAAGGTGGGCAGAAAAAAAAAAATTCTGTAAAAAGACAAGGAGCAATTAGATAGATAGAAGGAATGAAGAGAGAATAGACTCACTAAAGCAAAAAGGGGAGCATTTTAAGAAGGGAGTGGCTAGGGGCTAGCGGGTTACATAGTGGTGAAAGCATTTGACTCTCACATGGTCAACCACTGTTCAAGTCCAAGACCTTGAAACTCACGCTAGGTGCATGTGTGTGCCTACCCAAAATCCCAGGAGGAGAATGAAGAAGGAATTGCGGTGTGGCCAAACCCCAGGGATGATTTCTCTCTTTCTCTCTCTCTATCTCTCTCTGGCAAGTGCACAGGCCCTATAGCAAAGATCTCTCTCTTACATAAAATAAAATAAAATAAAATAAAATAAATAAAATAAAATAAAATAAAATAAAATAAAATAATAAATTTTTAAAAAGAAATAAAAAGGAGGGAGTGACTAACAGCGTCCCACCTTGTAAGAAGAGAAGTATGGGAAGGACTAAGACATTGGAGTTGGTGACGGTGGTGTGGTTATGGATTTGGTCATGATGACTTTGCAGTTTCAGTAAAGTAGTGAACATGCACAGAGTTGAGGAGTGAGGGGATGGCAAGGAAGGGGAGGCTCTGAGTATAGATGATGCTTTCAAAACAAATTCTTTTCTTTAAACAATTATTTATTTAATTTTATAATTATATTACTATTAATATTTAATTTGACCAGACAGAGACAGAGAGAGGGAAAATGAGAAAGCAAACTGCCAGGTCTGAGACTCGGACTGAGTCCTTCTCACCCACCTTGTACTATCCCCCCTCCCCATTCGGTCTCTGAACTATACTTGCCTTCTCTACTACTGTATCTTCAGATCTTTCCATTTTTGTCATAGAGTGAAGACATTCAGTATATATTGAGTAGGTATTTAAAGTGTTCATTTTTCATAGTTTGGCTTACTTTGTTTGGCATTAAGTTGTCTATATTAATCCACTTTGTATCAAATGACACTGTCTCATTTGAGGTTCCTTATGGCTAAGTTGTATTCCATAGTGTGTATGTGCCACTTTTTTTTTTTTTTTCCAATTAGTTCTTGGGCACTTAGGTTGATTCCAATTCTTAGCAATTGTGACTAATGCTGCAATAAATATGTATATGCATGTGTTTTCCCAACTGATTTTTTTCCTGTCCTTTCAGCAAATACCACTGAGTGGGATTACTGGATTGCATGGTATTAGTATTTGTAGGTCTTTGAGGAACCTTTATATTGTATTCCACAGTGACTGTATTAATTTACATCCCCACTAACAGTGTATGAGGGTTGCCTTCTTACTATAGCCTTGTCAGCACTTTTTTGTTTCTTTATCATTACCATTCAGACTGGGGTTAAGTGATATTTCATGGTAGTTTTAATTTGCATTTTCCTTATGGTAAGAGATGTCAAACATTTCTTTTCATATACATTTGGGTCATGGGTATGGCTTCCTTAGACAATTATTTATTCAGGTCATTTGCCCATTCTTAATTGGATTATTTTGTGAAAATTTTTATAGGTAGACTCCCAAAATATTCAGACAAGAAGCCATTTTAAAGCTGAGGTGTGTACTGGACTGGTCAGGGAAGCTATGCTGTAAAATCCATCTTCTAGACTCCTGAAATTTTCAGACAAGGTAGAGTGGCCTCTGTCATCTTGCTGTCTCTGGCCATCTGTCTCTCTATCTGTCTTGTGCTCTCTCTCTCTTAAAAACGTTTTTTTTTTTTAAATTTTCAATCATTTCTCCTCACCTTGGGCCTTTTCACTTGCTAATTACAGACAAGAAGCCATTTTAAAGCTGAGGAATGTTCTGGACTGTTAGGGAAGCTTTGCTCTAAACTTCATCTTCTAGACTCTCGAAATATTCAGACAAGGTAGGGCGACCTCTGTCCTCTCACTATCTCTGGCTGTCTGTCTCTCTGTCTCATGTTCTCTCTCTCTTTAAATTTTAATTTTTTTTTATTTTAAATTTTACTTTTCAACTACTTCTCCTCAGGTTGAGCCTTTTCTTTTCACTTGCTAATTACAGAAGCCATTTTAAAGGTGAGGTGTGTCCTGACATGTTTGCAGTTTTCATTTTTCACCTGTAAAAATTTTTTTTCCCTCTTTTGTTTTTCTAGTTTTTTTCATTTTGCTTTT
This sequence comes from Tupaia belangeri chinensis, assembly GCF_000334495.1. Lineage (NCBI taxonomy): Eukaryota > Metazoa > Chordata > Mammalia > Scandentia > Tupaiidae > Tupaia > Tupaia belangeri. Next base: position 3,295,673 of record NW_006160024.1, read on the forward strand.
ATTTTTTTTAGTCTTACTTTCCCGCTCTAAGCTTCACCCTCCACAAATTGAATGCCTAGATAGGTCTTTATGCACAGTAACCAAGCAACTCAATACTTTTAAAGTCATGAAATCCTCAATGCTTATTGAACCTTTTACTTTAAGGAAGAAATTTCTTTTTATAAATCTGAACTAGTAATCTCTTTCTGTGGACATTCAGAAGCACAGTGAAGGAGAGATTTTTGTCACAGAATGACCAGAAACCACCACAGAGGCACAAGAAACATGAGACGTCAAGAAAATATCTCTCCTCTAAGGTAAAGACAATCTCTCATCATCCACAGACAGTACAGTAGAACCCTTATAAATGCTTGATAAAGAATTCAGAATATTCATAGCAACAAAACTAGATGAGATGCAAGTGCTGAGAGATAATGAACTCCAGAAGATGCAGAAGAAAAGAGACAACTAGTTCCAGGAGGTGTTGAAGTTCTTCCATGACCTGAAAGAGGAAATACACACCATAAAAAGAATCAAATGGAACTATTAGAGATGAAGACTGCCATTCAGGCAATCAAAACCTCCCTCAAAAATATTAAAAGCAGATTAGTCCATGCAGAAGATCAAATTCTGGATGTTGAAGGCAAAACCTCTGATCTAGAAAAAATGACCAAAAAAACTAAGAAAATAACCCCCCAAAAAGAGAATACTGCATGAGAATACTAGACAGCATTAATTGCCCAAACATCCAGATAATCGGTATCCCACAAAGTGAGGAAACTAATAAGGGCATTGATAATCTAGTGTATGAAATCTTTGAAGAAAATTTTTCAAATCTAGAGGCATTCAAATATCCAGACCCAAGAAATACAAAGGACCCCTAATAGAATCAACCCGATGAGAGCTTCTCCAAGGCACATCACAGCCAGACTGGCCAAATCTACAGACAAAGACAAGATACTAAAATTGGCAAGAGAGAAAAGTCAGGTTATTTATAAAGGTTATCCAATCAGGCTAACCATCAGAAACAATGTGAGCAAGAAAAGAATGGGAAAATATATTCAAAGTGTTAAGTGAAAAATAGTTTTAGCCAAGAATACTATACCCAACAAGATTATCTTTCATATGGAAAGAAAGGATAAAAACATTCTCAGATAAACAAGACCTAAAAGAATTTGCAAATCACAGACCCACTCTTCAAGAAGTTTTGAAAGGAGTACTCTACCATAAAAACCAAAGACACATATTGAAATAAGAGAACAAAAGGCAAACAAGAAAATGACCAATTTAATGCTAGGCACAGGAAATATCAATAATAACGTTCAATGTTAACTTCCAGGATTTAATTGGAAAGATTGGATCACAGTCACACTGCATATTCAACAGAAGAGAGTTTGAACATAAAATGGAACTGGTAAAATAGAATTTTATGACTTTTTGAGTGAACTATTACTGATTTTTGTTTTACTATGCTTTGTTTTCCCAATTTAAGCATTTTACTTTCTTTTGAGTTGTTGATATGTTCAGTAATTTGTTAAAATATTTTTCTTGTTTGCTTCTTTAAATGGAAACATAAACTTTTCTTCCTTCCTGACCTCTCTGGAATTTGAAAATACTTGGGAGTATTCACATTTTGTGGCAGAAGGGTTACTTATATAAGTTCAATAATGCTTGTTGCATTGAATCAGAAACTGGAAATTCTTATTATTGGACAGAGCTTTGACTGGAATGTCATATCTGAAGATTAATTAGAAAACTATGGAACTAAGGTAACCTCACACTGTGTGTGTGTGTGTGTGTGTGTGTGTGTGTGTGTGCGCGCGCGCGCACGCCTTCTCAAGTAAGCCAACAGAAACTCTTAGAAAGATGGCCTGGCACCATAAATAGTTCTGCCTGGCAGAGAGGATTAGAAAAGATATATGAAAGAATTTATAACATAAAATAACCTGGATTTTTCCAGCCCAGCACTGTAATTAGTAGAGATTGCAAAAGAGCAACCACACCAGAGGATTATCTTGAGAAAGACTTTGAATGAAGAAAAAGAGACTGATCTTTGCTAGCAGATGGTATCTCACAGAACACTTGGTAGGCGGGGCTGAATTGAAAAGATATATGTGTGTGACTTGTGTGCTGGGCATTTGTTTTCAACAATCTGAGAAGTTGACATGTAAATATTTCCTCAAAAATATTTAAAACCATACTGTCTCTCTTGTTATAGAGTCACAAACAAAATTATACAAAATTATAAGAAATATTTTGAACATTATCTTTAAAATTCAGTATTTTGAAATTTTGAAAGTTGTTTATTGACTGTCAAGAACTACTGAGTATGAGCTAAAATTTTTTGATATGTAAAGTAAATGTTTGTGGGGGGAAAAATGTAAAAACAAGTAAATTAATAAAAAAGAAAAGAAAACCTTGGTAAAAAATAAAAACAAATATTTATAGGTGATTTTTTTGAGTTCCCTATAAATTCCTGTTATCAATCCCTTATCCGAAGCATAGTTTGCAAATATTTTCTCCCACTCTGAGGGTTGTCTTTTCACTCTAATTATTGTTTCCTTTGCTGTGCAGAAGGTTTTTAGCTTGATTTAATTCCAGCTATTTTTGGGATTATTGCCTGTGCATTAGGGGATCTTATTTAAGAAATCTGTGCCTACTCCAATGTCTTTAAGGGTTTCTCCCATCTTTTCACCAGTATATAGTTGTGTAGTGTTCACCAGTATATAGTTATATGTTTACTCATGTTTCCACCAGTTATATAGTTTGAAGTTTTATATTTTCGTCTTTGATCCATTTTTTTGTTTTTTGAGAGATTTTCGCTAAAGGGTATGTGTGCCCACCAGAGAGACAGAGACAGAAATCAAGAAATCACCCCTCAGGGGTAGGGTCATGCTGCAATCTGTTCTCCTCCATTCGCCCCTTGGGATTTTGGACACAGGTACACACACACACACACACACACACACACACACACACACAGCGTGAAGTTTAAGCTATTGGGTTCTGGACTAGAACTGCATTTGACTATGTGGGAGTCCAGCGTCTTAACCACTACAAAACTTGCTGGACCCTCTTTGATTTGGCTTGAGTTGATTTTTTAATGGTGAGAGATACAAGTCCAGTTTTATTTTTCTGCAGGTGGACATCCAGTTATTCCAGCACTATTTGATGAAAAGATTTTTAATTTTGTCTCTACAGCATTGCCTTGTGCCCTTTAACAAAGATTAGTTAGTTGTATGTTTTCATGTTTATTTCTAGATTCTCTACTTTGTTCTATTGGTCTATGTGTCTGTTTTTGTGCTACTATTAAGTTTTTTTGATTTTCAAAGATTTGTAATATAATTTGAGGTTGGATAGTGAGAGTACTCTACTTTTTTCTTTTTACACTTTATCCACTTGGAAACATGGAGCCTTCTATGATTCAAAATAAATTTTATTTATTTATTTATTTATTTATTTATTTATTTATTTATTTATTTATTTCTGTGAAGAATGTCCCTGACAATTTCATCAGAATTGTATTGAATTTGTAAATTAATTTGGGTGGTATTGAAATTTTGATATTTTTTAGATTCAAGAACATAGGTTGTCTTTCCATTTTTATGTATCATAGTCAATTTCTTTTTCAGTTCTTCATAGTTTCTTCCACTTGTTTTGTTTGGCTTATACCTAGGGTTTTTTGTTTTTCTTTTTTAAATGGCTTTTGTAAATGGGATTGCTTTCTTCACCACTTCCTCAGTCTGATCATTATTGATGTGTAAAAATGCTATAGATTTTTGTATATTGATTTTGTATCCTCCCACACTATTGAATTAATTGATCACTTCTAGGAATTTCTTCATGGATTCTTTTGGATTTTTCTATGTATATAACTATGTCATCTGCAAATAGGTATAATTTAGTGTCTGAGGACTGAGCCAGGGAAGTGGAACATGAATCTTGTGTTTTATTTACTGTTGGTGAGGAGTTACTGTGTTTCTTTGAGGAAGAGATATTTCCTGGTTTTCTCATATTTCTTGGGACTGTGAGTTGATTTTTAGGTATCTGATGAACTACTCAATTCTTTCTAATTCTTTGGAATAGGTCCATTGGTATAGGAGTTGTGTGGTCGTGCACTTCCCTACAGTTTGTGTTAGCACCATGCCAGTTTCCCTGTATTTCTGTGTTTGAGGGTGCTGGAATCCATGAAGGGAATTTTGGAGTTCAAATTTTCAGAGATGTGTTTCTCTCCCTTTTTTTCTCAGCAGGGTATTGGGAGAATTCCTCCTGAGCCTCAATGGCTTCAGGCAATTCACTCTACTTTTGCAGACAGAAATGACACAAACCAGAAGTTCCTGCCAACTCCTTCCTGCCCCACAAAAGTTCCTCATGACTCCTTGCTCTGAGGGGCTACTTGCAGGCCATGGCCACAGCCCAGATACCAACTGACTGAGTTATGACAGTGGTTAGCCTTTCCCTTGGCCAGTCCTTCCCTCAGTCAGCAGACTAGCTTCCCTGACTTACCCTAACCTTCTGGTCTATATGTGTCTGAGGACTGAGCCAGGGAAGTGGAACATAAGATAGGAGCACAGGCTGCACCCCCACACAGTACTCAGCACATAGGCAGGAGCAGTCCCCTCCTTTTTCTCTTCTTCCTCCCTCTGGCAGGTGGATGGGGAAGGTGGGAAACCATACATAGGATACAGGTAGTGCTTTTTTCTGGAACATGTCCTGACTGCATTTTTTCTTGTAGTATATTTTCATAGTTGTCACTTTTGCATTTGAAAAACTGGTACCAGGGGTTCTTCGAAAAGTTCATGTAAAATGCATGAGGGACCAACAGATGGCGTAATGGTTACTCACAGGACTCCCACATAGTCCACTGCAGTTTGAGTCCTGGACTGGACCGGGTGGCTTAAAACTCACTCCAGGTGCGTGTGCATAACATGCCCCAAATCCTGAGAGCATGAAGAAGGGATTGTGGAGTGGCCATTCTCCCACGCAGTGACTTCTCACTGTCTATCTCTCTATCTCTCTCTGTCTCTTTGGCCAGTGCAGTGCACACACCTTTTAGCAAAAATCTTTCTTAAAAAGAAAAGAAAGAAAGAAAGAAAGAAAGAAAGAAAGAAAGAAGAAAGAAAGAAAAAGAAAAAGAAAGAAAGAAGAGAAAGAAAGAAAAAGAGAAAGAAAAAGAGAAAGAAAGAAAGAAATAAAAGAAAAAGAAAAGAAAGAAAAGAAAGAAAGAAGGAAAGAAAGAAAAGAAAGGAAGAAAGAAAGAAAAGAAAGGAAGAAAGAAAGAAAAGAAAGGAAGAAAGAAAGAAAAGAAAGGAAGAAAGAAAGAAAAGAAAGGAAGAAAGAAAGAAAAGAAAGGAAGAAAGAAAGAAAAGAAAGGAAGAAAGAAAGAAAAGAAAGGAAGAAAGAAAGAAAAAGATAGAAGAAAAAGAATCAGCTTCATGAACATCCAGGAAAAGATTCACAGTGAAGACTCACTGAGACCTAGTATCTAAAATTCCACAAGATGCAATGTCACAAGACTGACACTAGATGGCACACAAGCCTCATCTATTCCTGTTTAAAAACAAAAGTGAACCCTGCTCTTAGAAAAACCCTGCTCTTAGTAGGAAAGCAATAAAATGATACTGTCTCATTACCAGTAGGGAGCCCTAGGGATTAGACATCAGGGAGGACCTTCTAGCAAGCTGAGCTGTGGGGAAAAGCCCCTCTGCTCTGTGCTCTGAGACTGGGAGTCCTGCAGTGCTCCATCCCTCCCTGGTAGCTGCCTCCTCAGAGCCCTTCCTTTGCAGAGGATCAGCCCCAGGAAGCTCTTCGCGGATATGGAACACAGCTGTGCTCCTCCACCACCGCCTGCTGTTCTGACTCTCTGGGGAGGTGGGAGAACTCAGATTCATCCTTGGTTTGTTAGTGTGAAACACAAGTGTTACCCTGAAGATGAAGTAGCAGCTTATTTTGTTTTCGGAATAGAATTGTATGAAGCTGAATCAGCTACTTGCTTGGTGTTAATGTTTAGGGAGGTTCATGTTTGTCTGTCACTTAGACAACAGTGGAAACATTGTCTAGACCCCATTAATAGCCTCTCTCCCTGTGTCACAGGAGAGAGGGTTACTGTCCCCTGCAGGGCTGGCCAGCATACTGACAGCTTCCTAGCTTGACTCAGCAGTAACCATGCCCAGCTTCTGAGCTCCTGCTCACTCATGCTGTCCCCTGGAAAGATGCCTGCCCGGGCTAGGGGCGATGGGTCTGGCAGACATCACTCTGGCCTTCAGCACTTGAGCTACCTTCAGGGGCAGGTGTACCCTTCTCCTGTCATGCTTGGGCACAGACTTCAACCATATCCACGAAGAGCTTCCTGGGGCTGATCCTGTCCCTGTCCAGGGACCTCTTCTGTGGGTACTTCCAGGGCATCTCATCAGCATCACTGAGTGGAGCTTCAATGTGTCTGTCCCCTCCAGCTCAGAATTCATCTTTACTTCACACATGGGCTGTTGCATGTTCCTCTCCCACATCTGGGCCTAATTAAACCCAGAGTTCTGATTCCAGTCCATGAATCCCTGTGGAAGGGGTATTATTGATATGTCATGTTTATTGGAGAACAAAGAGTAAATCAGAAAATACTCAGAAGCTTTCCCATGGGGCAGATGTGTCCAACTGTGACATGTCTAGCAACCTCGTGAGCCATGAAAACTGTGTAGGGGCACCCACATCACTCCCAGGCAGAGGGGAGGGGCCATTAGGCCTGAAGTGGTTTGTCCTGTACCACGCAGCCCTGAGGGATGTGGGCTGCTTGTGTGGTGGGAGTTACCAGGGGAGGGGATATTCGCACGGCTCTGAAGTCAAAGTATCTCCCCATCCAAGGTTCAGACTCACCATCTGTCTCCTGGCATCTGCTGCTTTGTGTCCCCAGACCCCGACAGGTCACTCAGTGTTCTCAGCAATGGGCAAGTCATTCCTGGCATGGGGATTGGTCCTGATCGCTCCTCCTGTCTAACTTTACCTAGAATCATAGAAAAATTGTAAATGGGGGAAAGCTCTTGACACCTACACAGCAACCATCCTCCTCCTCTGGTTTACAGAATTCCAGCTCTGGCCTGCTGCACAGGGGGAAGACATTCAGCCCCTCTGAGCCCAAGGAAGGAGCAGGGATTAGGGGACAAATGCGATCAGCTGGTCATGACATGTAATGGCAGTAAGTGGCATGAGCAGGGTTGGAAGGATTTTTATCTCTCGTGAAAAAAACAGGCTTTCTTGGGAACCAGCAGTTAGCGTAATGGCTATGTCGCTGGACTCCCACGTAGTCGACCGCAGTTCGTGTCCCGGACCTGGTGGCTTAAAAAACTCACGCTGGGCGTGTGTGCGTGCGTGCCCAAGATCCCGAGAGGAGAATGGAGGAGAAGGGATTGCGGCGTGACCATCCCCCCTGGGGGGTGATTTCTCGCTTTCTGTCTCTATGTCTCTGTCTGTCTGTCTGGCGAGCGCACGCCATTCTCAGTCATTTCTGAAGGGAAGGTCTAACTGACCCAATCAGGGGTATGCCGAAGGCAACACTTGGAGGTTCTAGGCAGTGCTGGGAACCGGGGAAGACTGCAGGGCAGAAGCTCTGCATCCTCAGCACGGAGGGGATCAGGCTAAGTCCTGAAAAGGCTGGGGGTGTGGGAAGGAGAGCTGGAGCTCAGGCCTATAGCAATGGTCTCAGCAGCCTGAGGGCAGGGAGCTTATCGAAGAGCTACAGACACCTGAGCTGGACTCTGTTCGAAAGCCAGCCTGGTCTGTCATGCAAGTTAGGATTCATCTTCAGTGATGGCACCATATGTCCCCAAGAAGCAGTGGCTGTCACGTCCCCAGTGGAAGTTGGGCGGACCACTCTGGATGAAGTAAAAGGGAGCCCTGGAAAGTGAGACACTCGCGTCTCTGTTCAGAAGGCAGAAGGTTTGGTGATTAATAGGAAAATAGTAACAGATCAGTACTAGAATTAGTGAAGAGGTTTACACCAATTGTGCCAACACCCCTCTAGATGTCATTGTTTTCCCACTTCCTAACTCTACAGTTATTGAAATTATTTGTCTGTGAAGGTAAGTATCACAAGATATCTGGGTTTTACGTTTATCTCCAAGGAGAGGCATCATCTTCTAATCATCGACTCAAGATAGAAAACTTTTCTTCTATTGGTTATCAGGAAAGTCGAGATGCATTTTTTGAATAGAAAAACAGAAAAATACATCATGACTTTCCTGACAACCTAATAATGCTGCTCATTTCTTCACAAGGACACTGGCCACTGTCTCAGGTAAAGGGGAAAAAAAAAAA
>NW_006160024.1:3304022-3307323 GCF_000334495.1 Tupaia belangeri chinensis
TGGCTATGTCGCTGGACTCCCACGTAGTCGACCGCAGTTCGTGTCCTGGACCTGGTGGCTTAAAAAACTCACGCTGGGCGTGTGTGCGTGCGTGCCCAAGATCCCGAGAGGAGAATGGAGGAGAAGGGATTGCGGCGTGACCATCCCCCCTGGGGGGTGATTTCTCGCTTTCTGTCTCTATGTCTCTGTCTGTCTGTCTGGCGAGCGCACGCCATTCTCAGTCATTTCTGAAGGGAAGGTCTAACTGACCCAATCAGGGGTATGCCGAAGGCAACACTTGGAGGTTCTAGGCAGTGCTGGGAACCGGGGAAGACTGCAGGGCAGAAGCTCTGCATCCTCAGCACGGAGGGGATCAGGCTAAGTCCTGAAAAGGCTGGGGGTGTGGGAAGGAGAGCTGGAGCTCAGGCCTATAGCAATGGTCTCAGCAGCCTGAGGGCAGGGAGCTTATCGAAGAGCTACAGACACCTGAGCTGGACTCTGTTCGAAAGCCAGCCTGGTCTGTCATGCAAGTTAGGATTCATCTTCAGTGATGGCACCATATGTCCCCAAGAAGCAGTGGCTGTCACGTCCCCAGTGGAAGTTGGGCGGACCACTCTGGATGAAGTAAAAGGGAGCCCTGGAAAGTGAGACACTCGCGTCTCTGTTCAGAAGGCAGAAGGTTTGGTGATTAATAGGAAAATAGTAACAGATCAGTACTAGAATTAGTGAAGAGGTTTACACCAATTGTGCCAACACCCCTCTAGATGTCATTGTTTTCCCACTTCCTAACTCTACAGTTATTGAAATTATTTGTCTGTGAAGGTAAGTATCACAAGATATCTGGGTTTTACGTTTATCTCCAAGGAGAGGCATCATCTTCTAATCATCGACTCAAGATAGAAAACTTTTCTTCTATTGGTTATCAGGAAAGTCGAGATGCATTTTTTGAATAGAAAAACAGAAAAATACATCATGACTTTCCTGACAACCTAATAATGCTGCTCATTTCTTCACAAGGACACTGGCCACTGTCTCAGGTAAAGGGGAAAAAAAAAAACAAACCAAAAACAAAAAACATAATCTCATAAAACTAGTGAACCTTTTCCTTGGTGCCTCTGTTTGCATAGCCCTGCCTCTTGCACCCTCCCACCCCACCTCAGATCTCTATAAAAGACTGATGTCTCATGCACTACCCAGGTTCTGAACACTTTCTTCCAGCATGTTCCTGGGGGCTCAAGTGCAGCTCCTCTGGGGCCTGGCTTTCTGGAGAGCAGGTGAAAGAAAAGGCCCTGGGGAAAGGCCAGTGTAGTAATCCCTCTCTGCTAAGTGAGGGTGGTTGCTTTTAGGGGAAGACCCTGCCGTGAATCAAAAATCACACCTTTCTCTTTCACTTCTCAGCAGTGAGTGGAGACATCATCCTGACCCAGACACCAACAGTCCTGTCTGTGTCTCCAGGAGAGAGAGTCTCCATTTCCTGTGAAGCCAGTGCTGATGTACACAGAGAAATGTCTTGGATACGGATAAAAATGGGGCAGAGATGTGAACCCCTTATATCTCATGTCACTACCTTGGCCCCAGGTGTCCCAGCCCGGTTCAGAAGCAGTGGAAGGGGGACACCAGCTACGTTTTCAGCATCAGTGCTGCAGAGCCTGGGGACTCTGGGGATTATTACTGCATGCACGACTACGGTTGGCCAAGCCACAGTGGTGCAGCCCGTGCACAAATCTCCTGCTGCCTGTTGTGAGACCTGATTGTCTTGGGTGCCTACTTGTAACTTCCCAGCCAGGATTCTGTTCCGGAGAGATGCAGCACACATGGGAGCTCCAGATTTGAAGATTTCCGAGTAGATATAGCAGCCCCTGTCTGTACCCTCAGCCTTGTCCCTTCACTGAACTTTTAAACTTTCAACAGTCATATCTTGCCTTGTTCTGCCTCTAGCTGGGGGAGGCAGCTCTGTTTGCACACAGAGCTGACCACAAAGCTTGGAATGAGCATTCACTAGAACACCCCTGAATCAGTAATGACAGGGAGAGCTGTAAACATACCCCAGCTCCCTCACCTCTCAGGTAAATAGACCAGAGACATTTTCCCTGTGTTTCCATGAGGGCTTGAGCTCCAGTCATCAGTGGTAGCCAGCTGACATGCCTTTTACCTTCCAGCTTTTCTTCTGTCTCACCGTCCTCCTTCCTTCCAGCATTTCACACAACTTCCCAATAAGCTATCTGCACAGAAATCCCTGTTGCTTGAGGACCCAATCTAAGTATACAAATCTTCATTGTTGGCAGGCGTCTCTGGTCTGAATTCTTCTCACTTCGTTTGTTGTTGTTGCTTTGTTATTTCAGAAGTATTTAAATTCCTTTCACCAGCCACTCTTAGATTAAGCTCAAGCAGCGGTTGGTTTCTCTGTTCTGGGCAACAAAATCAGAAGAGCCTCTTAAAAATAGTTAACACACTAATAAGTTCACTTCAAAGGCAAGCACCAGAAGGGTCCTCCAGCTTATAAGATCCCAGACCAGAGACCCCGAGTCTCAGATTCCTTCCTGCTTTCTTGATTTATAAATCTCTTTTACTGTTTCCTGTTATCTTCTTCTCCCAAGCTTGGATTAGTAGAGTTACAATTGGGAGAAGAAAGGAGGGGGTGGTAGGCTAAATAATGTCCCTTCCCTTAAATATGTCATGTCTTAATCTCTGGAACACGTGAAAGTTACTTTATATGGTAAAAGGGACCTGGTAGATACGACTAAATTAAGGATCTTGAGGGAGATGATCTTGTATTATATAGGAGGGTCCTGTGTAATCACAAAATCTTCCGACAGGGAAGACAGGGACGTAAGAGGATTGGATTCAGATAAGAGATATAGCAATGGAATGAGGCGAGGTGGGGAAAAGGATGTGAGACAAATTCTTCTCTATGGCTTCCACAAGGCAGCCCTGATTTTAGCCCAGTGAGACCCATGTCAGAACTTGCACATTAATAATGACAAAATAGGATTGACCCCATGAACTGGTGGTTAAGACAGCTGGATCCTACACATGGCCAACCTCGTAGTTTGAGTCCTAGACCTGGCAGCTTGAAAAACACACCAGGCGTGTGTTCATCATGCCCAAAATCCCGAAAAGAGGAGGAAGAGGAGGAGAAGGGATTGTGGCATGACCATTCTCCATGGGGGTGCTTTTCCCCTCTCTCTTCATCTCTCTGTCTCTGGTGAGTGCACATGCCCTATAGCAAAAAAAAAAAAGAATTGTAACATAATATTGTTATATTGTTTAGAGCCAGAAAGATGGTGACTTGTTACAACCCCTTCAGGAAACTCATACAAGG
>NW_006160024.1:3307335-3406264 GCF_000334495.1 Tupaia belangeri chinensis
AAAGAGTATCTTTTGCCTCTACTAGGGGCAGGTAGATGGTTTTTCTCTAGTCTCACAACCTTTCTTAACTTGATTTTCTGTTCCTTTGGTGTCAATTTTTTTTTTTTTTTTTGAGAAGCTTTTGCTATAGGGCGCGTGCGCTCACCAGACAGAGAGAGACAGAGAGACAGAAAGCGAGAAATCACCCCCCGGGGGGATGGCCACACCGCAATCCCTTCTCCTCCATTCTCCTCTCGAGACCTTGGGCATGCACGCACACATGCCCGGCGTGAGTTTTAAGCCACTGGGTTCTGGAAGTGAACTGTGGTCGACTACATGGGAGTCCAGCGACATAGCCATTATGCTAACTGCTGGTCCCCTTTTGGTGTCAATTTTGACAAGCGATTAAGCACACTTTACTGTTAGCCAAGGCAGTTTTAGAATTCCTCCTAGGGAAAAAGCTTTAAGGCAAATCACTTTAATTAACTCTTGTACATTCTGAATATCTGAGAAATCAGGAGTCTGAGAACCTGAGGACCTCTCACAGTCCAGGAGAGGAGGTGGGGTTCAATATAGGAGGACAAATTAGATGTATAGAACACAGTCTGAAAGGCAAGGACTGAGTCAATGAGAAAGGAATGGACAAAAGAGAGGAGGAAGATCAGGGTAATACCAGATATGACCCTGCCCCCAAATCTGAAACAAAGTCATTTAGCATGTTAAAGACTTTGGAGAAATTGCATTTTTAGAATAACAGCAGAGGGACCAGCAGTTAGCGTAATGGCTATGTCGTTGAACTCTCATGTAGCCGACTGTGATTCGAGTCCCGGACCTGGTGACTTAAACTCACGCTGGGCGTGTGTACATGCATGCCCAAGATCCCTAGAGGAGAATGGAGGAGGAGGGATTGCGGCATGGCCATCCCCCCTGGGGGGTGATTTTTTGCTTTCTATCTCTCTGTCTCTCTCTGTCTTTCTGGAGAGCACATGTACCCTATAGCAAAAACCTCTCCAAAAAAAAAAAGAAAAGAAAACAACAGCAGAAAGGGCTCAATGTAATTTTATAGTTAAGATAGTATGGGGCAGAGGCAGCTAAGAACTATACATTTCACAGTCCTGGTTTTATCTCTTCTATTTTTTAGGCCATGGGCTCACCTATGGCATGAGTGTGCCCTTGTGAAAGTTCTGTCAGGCATACCTGTATTCAAATCCCAGCCCCAGCCCTCACTGCCCGTGTGACTCTGGGCAAACTGATATGAGTGTATGTATGGTTTGCTCATCTGTGAAATGGAGCACCACAGCTGTCAAGAAATTACTTAGAGTAGGGTCAGCAGGTGGGGTTGCAGTTACGTCACAGGACTCCCACATGGCTGACCAGATCCAGTGTCTTGAAACTCACGCTGGGCATGTGTGCTTGTGTGCCTAAGATCTTGGGAGAATAGAGGAGAAAGGATTATGGTGTGGCCAACCCTCTGGGAGGAGATTTCTTACTTCCTCACTTACTGTTTGTGTCTCTCTCTCTGGCAAGCACATGCACCCTAAGGCAAAATCTGCTACCAAAAAAAAAAGAAAAGTGTCCTTATAGCTTGATTGGATAGTGTAACAGGAAACATACACAAATACACACACACACACACACACATACAGTGCCACACAGGTGCCTGACTGAGTTTCATGTGCATTTTTTCCACCATAGAAACTCTCACCAATCCATGCATGAATGACATCAGAATGTCAAACAAGGAGATTACAAATGGCCATAACACCTTTAGTCTGAGTTTTCCCTGAGCCCCATTTTGTTAGTTTCCTAGGACTCCTGTAACAGACTACCAAAAATGTAGAGGTTGAACACAACAGAAACCTATTCTATCGCAGTTCTAAAGGCCGGAAGTCCAGAGTCTGCTTCATGAAGCCAAGGTAAGGTGCTGGCAGCCCAGGCTTGTGGCCACATCACTCCCTTCTCTGTGATCACATTGTCTTCCCTTCTGTGTATGATACATTTTCCCCTGATTCTCTCTTACAAGGACTCCTGTGATTGCATTTAGGGCCTACCTGGAAAATTCAGAAAAATCTCCCGATCTCAGTATACTTATTTTACATCTGCAAAGACCTTTCCCCAAATGAGGTACCAGTCACAGGCTCTATGGAACAGGTGCTGATATTTTAGGGACCATACTAAGTCTACTAAACCATGAAAGCATAGTACAAACTTGTTTGGGTGTATACTTGCTACGATCTCTCTCTCTCTCTCTCTCTCTCTGCTTCTCTCCGTTCCTCACTTTCTCCCTCCCTCCCTCTCTCCTTCCCTCTGTCATGATCACAAATCACATTACTTTCATAAATGTACTTCGGACCATGTCTAGATCCAGAGGGGTGAAAGCAGGAGGGTCTTTCTTAGAATTTACTTACAGCCATGCTCCTTCCCACACTACTGTGCCCCTGGGGGGTGCTTTCTCTCTCTCATTCGTGCACACACGTAAGCATACATGACCTTTGGCAAACTGAATACCAAAAAGACTGAAATAATTATTAAGCAAAGAGGACAGAGACGTAACATATTGACTGTTCATAGGGTAAAGCTTTGAAAATGGATGATGAGGAGAAATACGCTGGACAGGTCTGGGTGGGCATAAGTGAAAGTATCAACAATTCCGTATAAGTCAAGACAAAGAGATTAGAATTTTAAGAGTTGTGATTAGGGGAATGAAAAACAGGTTTTAGAACCTAGAGTGTGGCTGGGGTATACTTGATCGAATTTGAAACTGTTTTCCTTGAGTCTTTGCTAACTTTCATAGTCTTCTTATGATGATGCTGATAATGCTAAATATTATAAAAGTAACAAAATTAACAGTGAACTGTACAATGACCGTAGATACTGTTTATTCAAGCTATAAGCAGCACTGTAAGATAGATAGTACTATGATTATTTTAAAAGCTTACTTACTTATTCTGTGAATGAGAGGGAGACAGAAACACAGCACCCTGACAGTGTCCCGAGACCACAATTCACCTCCGGGCTCAGTCAGCCCAGAGTATGAGCACACATGTGCCTGGTGTACACAGGGAGCTCTTCAGGTATAAAACCACAACTTTCCCATGGGGATCAGCCTCACAGAGCAGTAAGTTCAGCTACTGGGCCACTATCTAGTCTCCTGGATACCACCACTGTCACAGCTGCACAGATGTGGAAAGGGAGGCAAGGGGAGGCTGAGTAACCTGGTCAATGTCATGCAATCTGTAAGTCGTGGAGCTTCGTCCACAACCACATGGCTTGACTTCAGGGCTGCTGTGACAATGACTGGATGATGGCTAAGTACGAAGCTGTTACTCCCGATAGGGAAGACAGCTTTCGCAGGGAAGGTTCTAGACCAAGCGCTCACCATCATGGGTGTGACTTTCTGGGACACCCTAGAAAACCTCAGACTGAATTCTTGTCTAGGTCAGGAATGTGAACTTAGGTTTCCCAAATTATTCAAGAGAGAGGACCTGAGTCTGGCTAGATGGCTGTGTGGTACAGATGGAGCAGTGGGTAGAGTAGAGGACCACCCCAGGGGTAACAGTTCCTTGCCTGGTGACAGCGCCATCTGCTGTCCTTGGGGAAATGGTATCAGTACCCTGAGGGGCCTGAGCCTGGGTCTTGCTCAGCCTTGCATGTCTTGGTGCCCACATTGCTGGGGCTAATTGGGTGTGGCCTTTTACTAATTATTACAAAGACTGAGGTAGCTTCAGCATCCTTAGGAAAGATCGCTATGCCGTAAAGGAGAAGCATGTCTGGAAGACAAAGTTCTGATCAATGACTCACTTTAATCAGGTGCAATCATGTACCGAGGGAGACACTGAGGCACTTTGGGGGAAGATAAGAGCAAAGGGAGCACAGGCTTCTATTTCATTCCCAGCAGGATTGTACTAAATACTACCTGACTGGTCTATGAGGCTGGTGAAGCAGAAAGTCAGAGGAATATAATTCTCTAATCACAGGAGAGGTAGCCTACCTTCAGGTGAACCAACTGCTCCTTCGGACTTGACTTCCTGGGCATGCTCACCTCTGCATGGAATGTACAGCTGGTAGCTCAGTTTGCCCCACTCCAGCTGCTTTGCATGTCCCTCCCAGCATGCCCTGCTCTGTAGAGCCCATATCAAGGCCTGGGGCAGAGCTCTGGGGAGGGGCAGAGCTCTGGGGAAGGGCTGTCTCAGTGAGGATTTAGAGTAAATCACTGAAGCCCCAGCCCAGCTTCTCTGCCTTCTCTTCTCTGGCTCCCAGGTGAGGGGACCATGGTTGGTCCTGCACAGCTGTGAAAACTCTTGATGTCATGGGATTCTGTGACTTGGCGCCTGTACCCAGCAGTCAATAATTATAGATCAATCATTTTGGCTTGACTGGGAAGGCAGTGGATATAATCAAGATTGCACAATTGACCCTTCTGCTTTATTTCCAACCTCAGGTATCATGGGAAAAGCAGTGCTGACACAGACTCCAGCCTCCTTGTCATTTTCTCCAGGGAAAAGGACTGTCAGAATTTTGGCTGGGATTCCTAGATTTCCCCTCAGGTTTAATTGCACAACCAGGTTCAGGTACAATTTAACTGACAACAGAATTCTATCAGAGCTCCATGATGAAATGCTCGTTAAGGTCTGCCTGTCATGCCCAGTGTAAGAAGGCATCAACGGCAAAAACAAAAAACAAAAATTGGAAAGAAAAGATTAAATCTGTCATAATTTACAGATGAAGGGATTTCGAACAGAAAAAAATTTCAAAATAAGCTACAGAGAAAATTGCTATGGGTTGAATGTTTGTGTCTTTCCTAAATGTTTCATGTTGAATCTTCAATGTAATAGTATTAAGAGGTGAGACCTTAAGAGACAATTAGGTCATTGGGCTCAGCCCTCTTGAATGGGATTAGTGCTTTTGTAATAGGGCTTAAGGGAGTCTGTTGGTCTCTTTTTTGTCCTACTTCCATGTAAGGACACAGAGAAGGTGCCCTCAATTAGCAACAGGCCCTCACCAGACACCTAATCTGCTCTTGTCTTGTGTTTGGATTGCTTATTCTCCAGAATTGTGAGAAATAAAGTTCTATTGTTTAAAGATTACCCAGTCTAAGGTATTTTGTTATAGTAGCAGGAATAAACTAAGACAAACATTTTGGGACTCAGAGAAATAACAACTCATTGAATTCAAGGTCAACATACAAAAAATCAATTTTATTTCTATATAATTGCAAAAATATGGGGATCGGCAGATGGAATAATGATTATGTCACTGGACTCCCACACAGCCGTTTGAGTCCTGGACTTGGCAGTTTGAAACTCATGCTGGGCACTTGTGCATGCATGCCCAAAATCTTTTTTTTTTTTTTTATGCCCAAAATCTTGAGATGAGAATGGAGCAAAAGAGATTGTGGCATGGCCATCCTACCTGTGAGGTGATTTCTCGCTTTCTATCTCTCTGTCTCTTTGGAGAGCACAGGAGCCCTTTAGAAAAAAAATCTCTCTTAAAAAAATGATAAAAATTAAAGTGATGAGATTCATAATTTGTAAGATCATTTTAGATAATATGCTCTCACATCTCTCTCATATAATATGGAAAGAAGTTGCAGTCATGAGTAAGAGAGTCCCAAGAGGACACAATGATACAAGTAGAGGGAGTACAAACTTGCTGTGCCTTTTTTATGCACTCTTAAAATTACAGAAATGAACAGGTAAAAGGTAGATTATTTAACTTAAAGTGTTTGAGCTAACATCTACACACATCATTGGTGACTACAATGCTATGCAGCCACATGGACTGATCCTAGTTAAAAATTAAGTATCAAAAAAGAGCAGATATATCAGAGATTAACAGAAAGTAGGAGATAGATTTATGCATTATACATATTTTTTGAGAGTTTTTTTTTTCCCTAAGGTGCATACGGTTGCCAGAAAGACAGAGAGATAGAAAGAGAGAAATCTCCCACCAAGGGGATGGCCATGCTGCAATCCCTTATCCTTCATTCTCATCTTGGAATTTTGGGCATGGATGCATATGCGCCTGGTATGTATTTCAAGTCACCAGATCTGGGACGTGAACTGCAGTCAGCCATGTGGGAGTCCAGCACCTTAATCACTACACCACTTGCTGGTCCCACTTTATGCATTATAACAATAAGTCAAAGCATATTACTATGAAGAAACTTAATAATGCTTAGAAAATTAAGCAAGAACCAGAATTACTACATTATTTGAGGGAGATGTAAGAGCATATTATCTAAAATGTGCAGTTTCTCATTAAAAACAAACGAACAAAACCTTCTGCAAAGAAATAGAAAAAAAGAGGAAAATAAATAGTGAGTGGAAGCTGACTCTTCCTAAATATCCTATTAGCAAAGGTTTTAAAGCAGTTTTTACATAGATCGTTCAAAAAGTTGTCTCCCCCCCCCCCCAGATGGAGCTAGGGCTCACCAGAGACAGACAGATAGAGGGACAGAAACATCTTTAGACACTAGTTTTGATTGCGCACCTTCCTAGATTGTCTATAACATCTTTGGGTTTTGATTAGTGCTAGAAATGCCTCCTTTTTGAATAAATTACAGAAGTAGCAGAAACAGAGACGAGAAAACATTCTCTCTAGGGAATATCCACACTGTAATTCCTTCTCTTTTATCTCTTCCTATTTTCAGGATTTGGGGCACACATGCACATGTGCCAGGCATGTTTCTCAGTGGCACGGTCTGGGACTAAAAACCATGCAGTCAGCTGTGTGAGATCTGGCTGCTTTAACCACCATGCCATGGAGGTGGCCCATAAAAGTTTTTGAAACTATGATTTAAGACTGAAAAAGGAAAAGATAAAGACAATGAGTCAACAAAGAGGGACTCAATAGAGAAATAGTAACTATTAAAAAGGACACAAATGAGAATTCTAAAGCTGAAATTAAAATAATACAATCAAAAGCTCTCACTAAATAGGCCCAACAACAGTTTTTAAGTTCACAGAATAATCAGTAAACTTAGAGACAAATAAATAGAAATTATTTAATATAAAAAAAAATAGAAAATGATCAAAGGCCCTTGAGATTAATAGGTTAAAGTGAAAAATATTAACAAATGCATAATGGAAGTTACCAAGGAGAAGAGAAAAAGTGTCCAAAAAAAAATTTGGAAAGATAATGATAAAATCTTTCCAAAAGTAATGAAACACATTAATCTACATATTAAAGAAATTAATGGAGTTGTTCAGGATATACATAATATTTCTCTCATATCCATTATAATTAAAACACTGAACCAAAAACCAAGAGAAAATCTAAAATGCATCAAAAACAAAATAAAACAAAACAAACCAGTGCTCACTGTATACAGAAAAATGATGAAAAGGTCACTCACTGGCTGACTTTCGTCATGACCAATGGAGGCTAGCCTTGAAATGATGTAATTAAAGGCTGAAAGAAAGAAAAAAACCTAATCAGTAATTCAATATTAGTGAATCTATTTTTCAAAAATAAAGGCAAAGTAAATGCATTCTTAAAATGTTTTTAGTTATTTATTCCTTCATTCATTCCATAAACGAGAGAGAGCCAGGAACCCTCAACAGGGTTTTCATGTTGCTCTCAACCACCTGTCCCATCTGACCTGGATCATAGGCACACATGCCTGTCATGCTCACTGAGTTCTGGAACATGAACCTTGGACCTTTCTCACGTGAGTTCGGTTGTGCTAATGCTGCACCACTGCCTGGCTTCTCCTCCTCAAAATGTCTTGGTAAATAAAAATGAAGAAAAATGATTACTTTCAGACATGCTCTTTGTAAGTAATTCAAGAGGAAGTTCTTCACAATCCCAAGAAATAATAGTAGACAAGAACTCAAGAAGAAAAAAAATTCTCAAAAATAGTACACAAACAAGAACTAGAAACAAATAAAATTGCCTGCTTCTGTTTATATTAAGTTCAAGTCCAGGGAAAACCAAACTGTTATGATAGATGCCAGAATGAATGATAGTTTCTATGGTTGGATTAAGAGGAGCAGATATTAATTAGGAAGGTGCATGGGGAGAGTGTCAAGAAAATAAGAAAGTTTTACAGTTCCATTTGAATAGTGAATGCATTTAAAAAGTATTGGGTTGCATTCTTAAGGTTTTCTAATTTTTACTTAACATATACATATACACACAACATACCTTTTAGGTTTTTTTTTTTTGGGGAGAGGTTTTTGCTATAGGGTGCATGCACTCGCCAGACAGACAGACAGAGACAGAGAGACAGAAAGCAAGAAATTACCCCCCAGGGGGGATGGCCACGCCGCAATCCCTTCTCCTCCATTCTCCTCTCAGGATCTTGGGCACGCATGCACATGCACCCGGCGTGAGTTTTAAGCCACCCGGTCCGGGACGCAAACCGCAGTCGACTACGTGGGAGTCCAGTGACATAGCCATTACGCTAACTGCTGGTCCCTAGTTTTTGCTATTGGGTATATGTGCTCATCAGAGAGAGGCAGAGAGAAATAGAGAGAGAAAATGAGAAATCACTCCCCAGAAGGGATGGTCAGACCACAATTCTTTCTCCTTCATTCTTCTCAGGATTTTGAGCATGTATGCACACAACACCCAGCATATTCCTCAAGCCACCAAGTCCAGGATTTGAACCATGCCATCAGCCATGAGGAATCTAGTCACATTAAACCACTTTGTCATTTGGCTGGGACATGACAAACATTTTTATCTGAATTAAAAAATTAAAAAGGTGGGATCAGCCAGTGGCATAATGGTTACTTCACTGGACTCCCATGTAGGTGACAGCGGTTCAAATCCTGGGCCCCGTGGTTTAAAACTCATGCCAGGCATGTGTGCATGCCTGGCCAAAATCCTGAGAGGAAAATAAAGGAGAAAGATTGAGGTATGGCCATACTTCCTGAGGGGTTATTTCTAACCTTCTGACCTTCTATCTCTCTGGTGAGCACATGCACCCTACAGCAAAAATCTCTCAAAAAAAAAAATTTAAAAAGGTCAAAGCTGGACTCTTTTAAAGAAATTTTCAAAATATTTTAGAAATTCAATCTTTTTTTTTTGAACTCCCATGTAGTTGACCGCAGTTCGTGTCCCGGACCTGGTGGCTTAAAACTCACGCCGGGTGCGTGTGCATGTGTGCCCAAGATCCCGAGAGGAGAATAGAGGAGAAGGGACTGCAGCATGGCCATCCCCCCTGGGGGGTAATTTTTCGCTTTCCGTCTCTCTGTCTCTGTCTGTCTGGTGAGCGCATGTGCCCTACAGCAAAAACCTCTCAAAAAAAAAAAAAAAAAAAAAAAAAAGATAATTTTGCTGGCTATAGTATTTTTGGTTGAATTACACTTACTACTTTGAATATATTTCTCCATTCTTTCTTCGCTTGCATTGTTTCCAATGAGAGGTCCAATGTTAGCCTGATGGAATATCCTTTATAAGTACTTGACTTTTCTCTCTTGCAAATTTTGGTCAATATGGATGTGATGTGCCTTAGAGAATATCTTCTTGGGTTGACTCTATATGGGATCCTTTGTATTTCTTGGTTCTGGATATAAAAATTTCTCTCTAGGTTTAGAAAGTTTTCTTCCAGGATTTCATGAAATAGATTTTCAATGCCCAAATTAGTTTCTTTCCCTTCTAAGATAACGACTATCCAGATGTTTGGGTGTTTATTGGCATCTAGCATTTCTTGTATATTATTCTCAATTTTGGTTATTTTCTCAGTCTTTCTGGTGATTTTTTTTCTAGGTTAGAGGTTTTTGTGCTCTGCATCTGAGATTCAATTTTCTGCATACTAATACTTTTCTTTTCTTTTTTTTTTTTTTGAGATGTTTTCACTATAGGGCACGTGTGCTCGCCAGACACAGAGAGACATAGAGACAGAAAGCGAGAAATCACCCCCCAGGGGGGATGGTCAACGCCACAATCCCTTCTCCTCCATTCTCCTCTCGGGATCTTGGGCACGCACGCACACACGCCCGGCATGAGTTCTAAGCCACAGGGTCAAGAATGCGAACCGCAGTCAACTACATGGGAATCCAGCAACATAGCCATTACACTAACTGCTGGTTCCCTGCATACTAATACTTTTGAGGGAGGTTTTGATTTCCTGTATTATAGGCTTGGCTTCATCTTAAACAGTTCAATTTGATTCCTTTTTATCCTCGTATTTCTTCTTTCAAAAAGTGCAATAACTTCTTCGCCTTCTGAAACTTATTATCTCATTTCATCTTCTGGAGTCTGTTGTCTCTCTTCACTTGTATCTCTGTTAGTTTTATCACTATGAATATTCTGAATTGCTATCTGATATTTCCATGAGTTCCATTGTACACTCTATGGGTGATGAAGAGTTGTTCTTTTCCCATGAGGGAGAAATATTTTCTTGGTTTCTCATATTTCTTGTGCTTCTGCAGTGGTTTCTGATATTCTGATGGATTATATATTTCTTCCTAATTTCCTGGAGTGAAATCTAAGCGTTCAGAGGCATGCAGATGGAGGTGATGTGCAATTTCTCTGCAGTTCCATTTCCCTGACACTCACCAAGCAATCTGAGTTTTTGTTGTTGGAACTGGACATTACAAAAACCTTCCAGTTTCTAGAAAACAGGTCAACTGGCTGACTGAGCTGTGGGATTTCAATTGAGAGTTAGGAGGTGTGCAGAAGGAGATGAGCCACGCTCTCTCTGCAGTTCCATCTTTCTCCATGCTGCTCACTCTGCAGTGTCTTTCTGACTTTTAGCCATTTGGTCTTGTATTCACGTTTGGCTAATTTGTTAGAGAAGCTTTCTGGAACTGTAAGCTTCTGTGTTTCCCTTTACTGGAAGTTAATTCTGTGCTAATTGCTCTCCTCAACTATGTTTTGCAATGTGGTATCCAGAGAAAGAGATTTAAGGTTTATGATGAGTGGATTCTCCCTTTGTGTAGCAGCTTCAGCGGTAGTTGAGGATTTCTGTGACTTAGAAAGCACTCAGATGTATGGTAACTGTGCACCTAGACCTGTCTAGACCCTCAGTGTGTGGAGGCTGAGCAGCAAAGTGAGAAAGTAAGGTAGAAGAAATCAAAGGGGGAAGAAAAAGAAAAAAAAAAAAAGACAAAAGCAATGGGGGAAAATAGTCTTGTTTTTTGTTTGTTTGTTTGTTTGTTTTGCAAGGAAAACTGCTGAATGGGCTTGCATGCCGTGGGGAAGGGGCAGGGTACACCCTGTGGACGACTTCTGAAAGGTTCTGTACCTTTGCCTGTACTATGTAGGATGGGGTGAAAGTTGAGAATTAGCAAGATAAAGGAGAAATCAGAGAGGATTTTGAAAATAGTTTTAAAAATTAAAAAAAAAATTAGAGAAAGAGACAGAGAAGAGACAGAGATTACCCTCCAAGTTTAGAATTTTGGGTCAGGAGGGTGAAGTTGGAGCCGAAAATCTTCAGTTGCCCTAGTCCCTGAAAGGGGCAGGACACACCTCAGATGTAGATTGGTTCTGAAAGGGCCTGCATTTTGCCTGTCCTATGTGAGAGGGAGGGAAAGGAGAGAATTAGCAAGATAATGGAGAGATCAGAGAAATTTTAAAAACACTTTAAGAAGTTTAAAAAATTTTGGAGACAGAGAGAGACAAAGAAGAGACAGAGATTGCCTTAACTGTCTTGAGTTTTGGGTCAGTAGGGTGGGGTGGGGCAGGACATCTTTAGCTGACCTAGTGTCTGAAAGGGGCAGGGTGCACCTCAGATGAACATGGCCTCTGAGACGGCCTGTGTTCGCCTGTCCTATATGGGAAGAAAAAGGAGAGATCAGAGAGAATTTTAAAAATTACTTAGGAGCCAGCAGTTAGCGTAATGGCTATGTCGCTGGACTCCCACATAGTCGACCGTGGTTCAAGTCCTGGACCCGGAGGCTTAAAACTCAAGCCGGGCGCGTGTGCGTGCGTGCCCAAGGTCCCAAGAGGAGAATGGAGGAGAAGGGATTGCGGTGTGGCCATTCCCCCTGGGGGGTGATTTCTCGCTTTCTGTCTCTATGTCTCTCTCTGTCTGTCTGGCGAGCGCACGCGCCCTATAGCAAAAATCTCTCAAAAAAAAAAAAAAAAGAAAATTACTTTAAAATAAGGTGAGAAACAGACAGAAAAAGAGGCAGAGGTTGCTTTACCTGTCTGGAATTTTGGATCAGGAGGGTGCAAGTTGGAGCAGAAAGTTTTAGGTTGTCCTAGTCCTTGAAAGGGGCAGGGGACAGCTGGGATGTAGATGGGTTCTGAAAAGGCCTGAGCTTTCCTGTTTTATGCAGAATGCTGGGAAATGTGAGAATTACCAATATAAAGGAGAGATCAGAGAGGATTTAAAAATCACTTTAAAAATGGGAAAAAAAAACCTAAAATTTAAAAAGAGAGAGAGAGACAGAAAGACAGAGAGGAGAGAGAGGTTGTCTTACATATCTATTTGGATCAGGCAGGTGAAGTTGGATCAAAATCTTCAGTTGCCCTAGTCCCTGAAAGTGGCAGGGCACACCTCAGATGCAGATGGCTTCTGAAAAGGCTGTGCTTTGATGCTTCTTAATGGGTGGTGGGTGGGAGGTGAGAACTGGCAAGATAAAGGAGACATCAGAGAGGATTTTAAAAAGTACTTTCAAAATTAAAAAAAGAATTAAAGAGAGAGAGAGACAGAAAAGAGACAGAGATTTCCCTAACTGTCTAGAATTTTGGGTCAGAAGAGTGAAGTTGGAGCAGAAAATTTTCAGTTGCCTTTGTCCCTGAAAGGGGCAGGACGCAGGTCTGCTTAAGATAGGGGCTGTGCTTTTCCTGTCTTATGTGTGTGTGGGGGGAGGGGAGATGAGAATAAGAAAGATAAAGGAGCGATCAGAGGGGATTTTAAAAAGTATCTTGAAAAAAAATTTAAAGAGAGAGACAGAGAGACAGAGAAAAGACAGAGATTGCCCTAACTGTCTAGAATTTTGGGTCAGGAGGGTGAAGTTGTAACAGACAATCTTCAGTTGCTGAGGTCCCTGAAGGAGGCAGGGCATACCTCAGACGTAGATGGCTTCTGAAAGGGTCCATGCTTTGCCTATTCTATGTGGGAGGGTGAGAAAAGTGAGAATAAGCAAGATACAGGAGATCAGAGAGGATTTTAAAGATTACTTCAATATTTAAAAAAAAATTAGAGACAGAGAGGAGACAGAGGCTGCCCTCCTGGTCCTGGATATTACTTAGGAGGGTGAAGTTGGAGCAGGAAATATTCAGTTGTCCTGGTCCCTGAAATGGGCAGGGCACATCTCAGATCTAGATGGCTTCTGAAAGGGGCTATGCTTTGCCTGTCCTATGTGGGAGGAGGGGAAAAGCAAGTATTAGCAAGATAGAGATCATACAGGATTTTAAAATCACATTAAAAATTAAACATAAAGAGTGAGAGAGAGAGAAAGAGAGAGAGAGAAAAGACACAGATATTGCCCTACTCATCTACAATTTTAAGTCAAGGGAGTGAAGTTTTGGAGCAGAAAATTTTCAGTTATCCTAGTCTCTGAATGGAGCAGGACACACCTTAGATGTAGATGGTTAAAAAAAAAATTGGCCGTTCTTTCCTCCTGTCTTATGTGGGATAAAGGTGAAAATAAGTATGATACAGAAGAGATCAGAAAGGGTTTTTTAAAGTACTTTAAAAAATTAAAAAAAAAAATTGAAGAGAGACAGAAGACAGAGACTTGCCTAACTGTCTAGAATTTTCGGTCAGGAGGGTGAAATTAGAGCAGAACCTTCAGTTGCCCTAGTCCCTGAAAGGGGACCCGGATGTAGATGGCTTCTGAAAGGGCTTGTGCTTTGCCTGTCCTTTGTGGGAGGATGAGAAAAGTGAGAATGAGCAAGATAAAGGAGAGATCAGAGAGGATTTTAAAAATGACTTTAAAATTAAAAACAAAAATTAAAGAGAGAGGGTCAGAGAGGAAACAGAAGTTGCCACCCCTGTCTAGAATTTTGGGTTAGGAGGGCGAAGTTGGAGCAGAAAATCTTAAGTTGACCTAGTCTCTGAAAGGGGAAGGGCACAGCTTGGATGCAGATGGCTTCTGAACAGGCCTGTGCTTTGCTTGTTCTATGTGGGATGCTGGGGAATGTGAGAATTAGCAAGATAAAGGATAAATCAGGATTTAAAAAAATTACTTTAAAAATTACAAAATAAAATTTAAAGAAAGAGAGACAGAAAGAAAGAGAGGAGATCGAGGTTGCCCTTCCTATCTAGGAGGAAATGTTTATTTTCCCTAGTCCCTGAAAGGTGCATGGAACGCCTCGGATGTAGACAGCTTCTGAAAAGGCTGTGCTTCGCCTTTCCTTTCTGGCAGTAGGAAATGTGAAAACTAGCAAGATAAAGGATTTTAAAAATTACTCTGAAAATAAAAAAATAATAATAATGAGAGAGGTTGCCTTAACTGTCTAGAATTTGGGATCAAGAGGGTGAAGTTGGAGCAGAAAATCTTCAGTTGCCTGAGTCCCTGAAAGGAGGGAGCTTGGCACGCTTCGTAGATAGCCCTTGTAAAGGCCTGTGTTTTTCCTGTCCTTAATGGTTGGGGCTGAAAAGTGAGAAATAACAAGATAAAGGAGAGAACAGAGAATTTTACAAATTATTTTGAAAATTAAAAACAAAGAGATCCGACCAGCAGATGGCATCATGGTTACATCACTGGACTTTGAAATAGTCAACAGCAATTCCAGTCCCGGACCTCAGTCTCCACTTTGTGCTTCTGTGCTCCTGTCACTTCAACATCTTTCTGCCCCAAATGTCTCCTCTTTAGTTCCTGTGGTCACCCCCATATGGGGCCCACTAAATCCTCCTTCAGTAGCTGCCCCCTGGTACCTCAGCAGCGGGTGGGCATGTCCTGAACTGAATGTGTCCTTCATTTGTACCTGTGACCAGGGGACTCCTCTGTAGAGTTCTGTACTTGTCTTCCCAACTGGGCAGTGAGGTCTTCAGGACCAGATGTGTATCTGATCCTTCTAGGGGAGCCCAGCAGAGCTTGGCCAGGTGTCCAGGCTGTGGGCTTCCTGAAGAGGAAAGACACGTGCAAAGTCCTGGAGGTGTGGTCCGGACTGTGGTATGCCGGGGACCAGCCTTGGCGTGGGTGGGTTATCTCGATGGAGGCGGCAAAGGTGAACAGAAGACAGAGGCCTCGATGCCTTTTCATGCACGTCCTATGCCGGACACCCCTCAAAGATCGCTCTCTGAGGAGTGACAATTGTTAGGAATCATCGTGCGTTTTTATTGAAAATGTGATACATGCAAGTAAAGGGAGAGGGGCTAGTGTTTCAATTAACAGCTCATAAAGATTTTAACAATAGAGAACATAGATTCTATTTAGGGTTGGATTAAGGGTGGGTCTAGTGCAATTCAGGGGTGGATTAAGGGTGGGTCTAGTGCAGTTCTGCAATTGTAGGTGGGTCTCCATGGAATGCAGTTTCGGGGAAAGCGGTTCCGGTAAGCAGAGATGATTATCAACTGATGCGGCTTGGCAGCCATTTTGTGATTACTGGGAATGGTGCTGAGAAAAGAAAATCTCAAGAATAGATATTAGTTCTTTTGGACCTTAATAAAGAATGATACTTATACAGTTTTGTAGGGATTTAAAACTTAATTCGAGGAATCCTAATATATTTATCTATTTCACTTGGAGAGGGTGGAGGTGTCCTGGGTCAGTTTTGGCCTAATCTTATTTTAGGTAAAGAAAGGATTAAGTTTACCTTAAATGTATTTTGAAGGGCCTTCCAAAGGTCAAGATTACTTCTGCCTAGAAAGAACTTCAGCCCACCCTCTATTGTGACCATGGAGATAAAGCATTGTAATTAATAGTAAGTGATGAGAGCAAAGGGGAGCAGTCGGGGGAATTCCTGGAAGATTTTATCGTACACTCAGGATGTATAGGAGAGCTATGCAATTCTTTTATAGTAGTAAATTGGGGAGTCAGAGGGGCGTCCGCTTCCCAGTAAGGCTGCCAGTTTCTGGAGCAAATAGCAAACAGCCTTGCTGACATGCTAAGTGACCCAAGCTTTGTTCCAAGGTCCGGGGGCACACAACAGTGGCCTTGCCAATGTGTTGATCTGACTGGAAGCGGAGCTCAAAGGTCGGGGGGCTCAGACAGATCTCGGGGCCTCGCCGGGTCGGACTCCTCCATAAATGTGCCACAATTTTTCAATCCATTCATCTGTTTCCTCCATAATTCTTAAGCTAATTAGTAATCTATGTTTTGAGAATAGACAAATATCCTGTTCTCTCATAATCTTTCCCTAAAAATTGTATCATTCATTAACCATGCCTTCTGTGTCAATTATTATATCTGTGTTTGCACAGTGGAAATGATCAAATAGACATCTTCCTATAAGCTTGTATTTCTGGCATTCTGCTGCAAAGAAGAATATCTCCTCCCTGAATTTTAATTGTAGCCACAAATTCACTGCCCAAGTTGGAAATATCAGGTACCTAGGTAAATGCAACTGGCCACAGGAAAGACACCTTTGACACTCCTCCACCCTCTGGGCTACTGTCCTTGCCATTAAATCCTCCCTCTGACCCCAGGGTGTGTGTCTTGCCTTGGGGCAGCCTTTGGAAAATCAGGCTGCTGAGGGGCCCTGCCTCAGTCCCTGGCCACTAGGGACCGTACTGTGCCACTCTTCCAACTGCCACTCCTCTGACCCTAGCCATGTTGGGGTCACAGGATGCCATTGCCCTATCGTGGGCCTCTCTGCATCAATACCACCGGCGTAGACCTCAGGCTTCTGCTGGCCCTCCTGGGCTGTAACAAGGTGATGTTAGTGTGGGGAGGTCGGACGCCATGTCTGCCGTTATGCCCTGCCCCATCCCTTCATAACCACTTTTAGAATGGCTTGCTGTTGGGGGTCACCATGACAATTCTCTGAAGTCAGTTTTTTATTTGGTAGTTCTGATTCACTCCAACTGCTACATTACTGAACCTGTTCAAGCCTAGTTGTGTTCAGAGAGGATGCAAAATAGAAAACAGCAAATTATTTGTGATTTATACATTTTATTCACAGGGGAATATTTACAGGGGAGGGGAGAAGGGCCCAGGAAAACAGGGCAGTCTGACATTGCACCCAGGGGGCGCTACCAGACTGTCCTTTTAGCCCTCCTGTGGCTTTGTCTATGATGCCTTTGAAGGCCACTGCCACCAGGGCCAGGTCCAGTCCAGATGGGGTCCCACACGGAGCAGCCCGTCTGGTCTGCACACTCCATGCTCCAGTGGCGAAGGCCTCACCTGCTCCCACGCTGCTGTCACACGTGGCCACAGCACCTCGAGCTCATCTTGCTCTCCTTTCAAAAGGCAAGAGGAAATTTGAATCTGAATTCACTTGGTTCAATCATTCCACAGTGTTTACATATACCCAAACATCACATTGTACCCCACAACTACACAATGCTGCTGTGTCAGTCAATACTAACACAGACGTAAAAATTAGCACAAGGCAGGGTGTAGCTTGGCTGCTCACTTACATGTTTGAGCCTCTGCCAGTGTTGGAGCCATTTGGTTTTTCCTGATCTTGGGGGCTGGCAGGCAGCACAGTCTTCCTAAACAGGCAGTGATTCTCCAGTGAAGCTCTGCCGGCTCTGGCTCTTGTGAGCAGCAGAGGCTGTGCCCTGGCGGTGTTTGGGTCCCTCAGGGTCATTAGGGTTGCAGGTGCTGCAGGTACAAAGAGAGGCTTTTGAGTCAGCTTTGGGGGTTCGAGTTTGGAGTTGAGGTCCTGGTCTTCCAGCTGCTGGACAGCGGGGCAGGACATGGCGGAGTAGGCTGTTGCTCCAGGCTGCCTGGTGATTCTGTGGGTAGGGAGGCTGGGCTAGGCGGGGTGGATGTCACCTCCATGGCTCTGGCCAATTCTGCTGGTGGGGAGGCTGAGTGAGGTGGGGTGAGCTCTGCCTCCAGGGTGTTGGGCAGTCCAGCAGGCAAGGAGGCCAGGCCAGGCAGGGTGGGCTGAGCTTCCAGGGTGTCAGGTGATTCTGAAGGTAAGGAGGTGTGGACTTTGCCTCCAGGGTGAAGAGGAACCTACCAGGATGTGGGGCTGGGCAAAGTGTGATGAACTTAGCCCTCAAGTTTCTGGGGGGTCTAGCTGGCAAGGAGACAGAGAGGCTGAGTGGGTTTCATGTCCAAGCTCGGCAGGGTGGCTGGGCACAGAGGGGACACTCTGCAGGCTTCCTGCCCCTCTGACTCCATGCTAGATAGGCTTGATAGAATTATGAGTGGCCAGGAATCCTTCATGTCATTAGAGAGAGTACAGTGGAGAGGCTTCACCTTGATGGTCTTGCCCACACATTCTGGGAGGGACTCTGTGCTCTCCTGGATGGTGTGGAACCAGGGGGGGTGTTGGATTTATTCCAGCGTGAGCCTCTCTGTGGGGTCTGGTGCCAAGATGTTCTTTAGCAAATCTTCTATTAGAAGTGATAGGCTAGGTGGTAATGTAAACTCCCCACGGAGGATGCTGTCCTGCAGCTTTTCCAGTGTTGTGCCCCAGAATGGGATCACACCAGTGAGCATCATATACAAGGTCACCCCAAATGACCAGCAGGGCTGTTGTACCCCTGCCAGCTCAGCACCTCTGGGGCCATGAAAAAGATGGTGCCGCAGAATTCATCCAGCTTCTGGCCCGCGGTGAACCTGGTACTCACTCCGAAGTCTGCAACTTTTACTGCCCTGGTGCCATCCAGCAAGATATTTGCTGGTTTTAGGTCTCTGTCAACCACACCCTGGCTATTCCAGTGGTAGGAATACTGCCTGGGCTGCCTCCTCCCGCATGGGGCCACATATTGAAAGGTGGTCCTGCAGCGACCCGCCAGGGGCATATTCAATTACTAAATATAAAGTGTCCTTGGTGTCGATCAACTCCAAGGCACGTATAATATGCTGGTGGTGCAAACTCAGTATGATGTTAATTTCTTGATAAACCTTGGAGAGGTGGGAGGAGTAGTGGAGGCTTTCTTTAGATTCGGCTTTTATTGCCACCTACCCAGTTAGCAAATGCCATGCTAAATTCACTTTACCAAACCTGCCCTGGCCGATAGTTTCCAGAAGGTCATAGCTAGTTCTAAAGGTGGTCTGCTTGGCAGAGATTGCCATGAAGCCCTGCAGCCTGAAGAACCTAACTAGCTACTCTACAACTAGCAGTACTGAAGAATATAGCTAGCTGGCAGTAGTGACTACTATCTTTATCAAAGCTAGCTATCCCAAGTCCACCAGCAGGTTGCTGTCAAAGAGCTTCCTGTGCCTCAAGGACAAAAATCCTAGGCCCAGCCAGGACCTTGTACATGTTTTGTGTAGATGATATAACAACAACTACAAGTGAGGTCAGAGCAAGAAACAGACCAATCACGGCTGGGGATATATTGCAGTGGTTTTTCTCACTTAGTGGTATCAGGAAACTTCCTTTTTTTAAAAAAAAAAAAAAAAATAGGTGATTTTTTTTTCCCCTTAGGTGGCTTTTATAGATTGATATTTTCTTTTCAAAAAATAAAAATCTATGGAATGCTTTAATCTGTTCATTTCAAGTATGAAAGGTTGTAATACATTTTGACTTTTAAAGACCAGCTGATGACTGGACTCATACACAGTTGACCAGGGTTCAAGTCCCAGACCCGGCAGCTTCAAACTCAAGACAGGTGCATGTGCATGTGTGCCCAAAAATCCCAAGAGGAGACTGGAGGAGAAGAGATTGTGGTGTGGCCACAATCTCATCCCCCAGGGAGTGAGTTTTCACTTTCTCTCTGGTGAGAGCATGCGCCCTATTGTAAAACTCTCTCTCTCAAAAAATTTGGTTTTTAAAGACCTTGTGATATCTCAACTCCAACTATTTGGTACCACGTTTTTTTAAATTTTGAATAATTGATCTTCCAACTTAATTGAGATTATGATACTATGGAAGGTATTGTTTGTAAGACACAATAAGGTTACATTATTTACATATGTAGAGCTGAGAGGAAGGTAGCTTTCTTCCTAATTTCTCCAAAAGAGCTTCAAATTTCTCATCTGAAGTCTTTCAAGCCAAATGATGGCACTGTGAACCCAACCCACATGGGAAGGTCTGGGATTCGCATCCTGAGAACTCCCTGTCCACAATGGACATCCACCCATGTTTCTATGACCTGGACTGTCTGAGACTTGGAATGGATCATGGCATGGGGACCCTGTTGGGTGTCTGTCTCTCTTTCTCTCTCTCCTGGAAGAAGTGAATAAATTAGAAACCAAACAAAAGACATGTAGGACTGAAGGCAGTGGGTTGATATATGAAATGTGTTGAAGGAAAAGATCTGTCAACTTAGAATTTTAAACCTAGCTCTCTCTCTCCAGACCTGCACAGAGGAGAGGCCATGTGAGAAGGCAGAAAGCGGGCAGGAAAAGACCTAACTGGAAACCAATCATGATTACACTTTGACCTTGGACTCGATCCTCCAGAAGTGTAAGAAAATAAATTTCTGTTCTCTCAACTACATGGGCTATGTTATTACAGCAGTCCAGGCAGGCTAATGACAATTGGGGCACTAAAAGTAGGGTGCTACTCTAACAATTATCTGATCCTGATAAAGGGGCTTTGGGACTAGGTGATGGGTACAGGCTGGAACAGTTCCAAAGTGCTACTAGAAAAAAGCTTAGATGCCCTTGAGGGCATTGTCAGGAGGAATATGAATGTTAAAGGTGATTATGATAGGCCTCGGATGGAAATGAGGAAAATGCTATTGGAAGCTGAAGGAAACATGGTCTTGGTTATAAGTTGGCAAAGAACTTGAATAGCGGTGGCTGAACTGTGGTCTAGTGCTTCATAGAAAGTAGAACTTGAAAGCAATGAAATTTTATATTTAGCTGAGGAGATTTCTGAGCAAGAACTCGAAGATGTGACCTAGTTTCTTTTTACTGCTCATAGTAGAATGTGAGAGGCAGTGTGCTCATGCTGGGAAAATTCTTTTTACAAAACCATGTTGATGTGCAGTGATGAAATGTATAAAATACATTTTTAAAAGTAATTTTAAAAAGAAATAAATTGAAGGAATTTTGTTTAAGCAAAAAAGATCCATAGCTTAAGATTTGGAGAATTCTCCATCTCTCCATATTTCAAAAAGTTAGTTCTCAAGAGAATGCCAAGGATGTGGCTGGACACCCAATCCCTAAGGAGATTGTCCATGCAATTAAGCAGCCATTTCAGCAGAAGCCAGGAACAGATATCGGAATTATATGAGCACAGGCACTGTCAGTTTGGACCACAGAGAATAGAAATGGGATGAAACACAGAAAGGCTTTCCTACTTGTGGGCTTCTACAGAAGAGGACAGGAAGCTATTTGGTAGTGAGTATGCTTTATTATCCAAGGGAAAAGGACCCTACATGCAATTCAGTGACCATGAAAGCACCACCTTAGGTACAGGGGGCAAGGCACTTTTACACTTATTTTTGTAGGGTGGCATCCCTCCTAAGAACTCTGGGACAAGATCACCACAAGGACCCACCACTGTTGGCCTGGAGGGCAGACTATCAAAGCCAGTTAGAATTCTATGATGTGGATCAAATGGAACTTGTCTTATTAGGGTTTGGGCTTGTCACCCTCTCTTCTTTCTGATTTCTCCCTTTGGGAATGGAAATGTCTATTGTATGCTTGTCCCACCACTGTACTTTGAAAGCAAATAATCTGTCTGGGTCCGCAGGTTTGCAGCTGTAAGGGAATCTTATCTCAGAATGAATCATGCCCCCAGTCTCACCCATGGCTGATTTAGATATTTAGATGAAGCCTTGGTCCAGGGAATGGATTAAGAATTTTGTGGCTGTTGAGATGGATTGAATGTATTTGGCATGGAAGACGAACATGAATTTGGGGGAAACAGAGGGCAAAATGTCATGAATTAAATTGTGCTGCCCATGCCACAAGTCCATGTGGAAGCTCTGTCCTACAATGGGCTATATTTGGAGATAAAGCCTTTAGGAGAAAATTCAGGTTAAAGGAAGTCCTGGGGGATGGAACTCTACTTTGACATGACTAATTTACACAGACAAAGAGACACATGGATATGTATACACATTTGAAAGGTCACTGAAGGGCATGAGAAGGTGACCATTTGCAAGTCCAGGAATGGCTTCACGACAAACCTGCTGACACCTTGCATTTGGGCTTCTGTCCTCTAGAACTGTGAGAAAAAATATTTCTGGGGACCAGCAGATGAGTAGGTTATGTTTCTGGACTCTCACATAGTTGACTGCAGTCCAGTTCCTGAACCCAGTGGCTTAAAACTCAACACTGGCCATGTGTGCATGCATACCTAAAGTCCCAAGAAAAGAAAGGAGGAGAAGGGATTACACTTTGGCCATCCCCCCTTGGAGGTGATTTTTTGCTTACTGTCTCTCTGTCAAGTGCACACACCCTATAGCATAAGAGCATAAATCTCTCAAAGTAGGAAAGAAATTTCTGCTACCTGATCTGTGGTATTTCATTAGGGCAACCCAAGAACACTAACCTGTGCGTCTATGTTATTTTAATGTTCTATTTACCAAATATCAAGTTTTTAAAGCACATTAGAAAAAAAAAATCTTTATTCAGCCAAACTGTTCTTCAAAAACATGGGAGAAATTAGTACGTTCCCAAATACAAACGCTGAGGGAGTTTGTAACTACTAGACTGCCCTTACATAATGGGTGTCACTCAGGCTGAAAAATAAGACACCACACAGGAACTCAAAGTTGTATCAGGAAATAAGGATTCCTGGTGGTAATAAATAATGAGCAGTTTAAAAACTAGTGAGTATTTTTATTTTTAGCATGATTTAAGAGAATAATGTATAAAAAAAAACCTCACCCTGTTTATTAGCCTCTAGTTTGGACACATAATGCATGCAAATGTAATTGTAACACCAGTGATTGAAAGGGAGTGGGGCTGGAGTCAGCTAGGAGCACAGTTTTTGTGTTATTGAAATGAAGCTGCTATACACTTACATTTAGAGTGTGTATCTTCATGCTGTTCATTGTAATCCCTGTGGTTACCACACAGACAATATCTACAAGATAGATACAAAAGGAAGTGAGAAAGAAATTCAAACATGTCACTACAAAATTTCAACTAAACACAAAAAACAGTAATGAGATAAATGAGGGACAAGAGTTGTAAGGCACACAGACAATAAATAGCAAAATGACAGAAGTGAGTCCTTAATTTTCAGTAATTACTTTAAATATAAAAGGGTTAAACTCCTCTCAAGAGACAGAGATTTGCAGAATGAACAGAGAAACATGATACAATTACATGCTATCTACGAGAGACTCACTTTAGATCCAATGACAAAAAGATTGGACATGAAGGTATGAAAAAATGATACTCCATGTGATTGTAACCAGAAGAGATCAGGGATGGCTATCCTAATATCAGTGGAAATAGATTTTAAATGAAAAAGAAAAGGATATAGGATATAATGAGTGACATTATACATTAACAAAAGGGTCAATCCAATAAGAATATGTAGCACTAGGCAAAGGACTTGAAGACATTTCTCCAAAGGTGATATAATAACGGTCAATAAACACGTTAAAAGGTTCTCAATATAAGTAATCAACAAATGCAAATCAAAACCTCAATGAGGACATTGTATGATTTCACAAGGCTAGTAGTAGCTTCTCTACAGCAGACTGATGTGAGCATGTGTAGGATGGGGGGCTCTGACAAAATCCTGTTTTTTTGTTCAGCTACTGGAGACACAATGTGTGTTCAAGGAGTATGAAGAATAAATGGTGTGAATTGTATATATATGAGAAGTGTAGTTATTGCTATATGAATTATACCCAAATTATTTTTTGTTTTATTTCAGGTTTTTGCCATTAAATGTGTGCACTTGCCAGAGAAAGAAAGAGAGAATATGAGAAATCACTCGCCTTATCTCCCCAGAGAAGGGTGGGACATAATCATGCTGTAATCCCTTCTCCTTCATTCTTTTCTCAGGATTTTGAGTATACACACATGTTCCCAGCATAATTTTCAAGCCTCTCAGTCAGGGACTCAAACCATGGCCAGCCACATTGGAGTCCAGCATCTTAACAACTATGTCACCTGCTGCTCCCCCTTAAATATAAAATTTTTAAGTTATAAAATTACAGATTGTTGGGACCAGCAGATGGTGTAATGGTTATGTCTTTGGACTCCCACATAGTTGACTGTGATTTGACCCCTGAACCCAGTGGCTTAAAATTCATGCCAGCTGCATGTGCATGTGTGCTTAAACTCCTGAGAGGAGAATGGAGAAGGGACTGCCACTTGGCCATTCCCCCCAGGAGGTGGGGTGAGTTCTTGCTTTCTATCTCTCTTACTCTCTGGCAAGTGCACATGCCCTATAGCAAGAATATCTTTATAATAAAATTCAAGTTGCTTCAATGTCCAGGTGCTGCTCCATTGTGGATACTGTGTGGTTCTTCACCAAGATGCTTGAGAAATCCCAGGCCCAATACCAGCCCATGGAGAAGGAGGTTGAGACATTTACTTTCCAGGCAGAAATTGCCCAGTTGATGTCATTGATCATCAACACTTTCTACTCCACCAAACAGATCTTCCTGAGAGAGCTTATTTTAAATTCAGCCAATGTGCTGCATAAAATCAGATATGAAAGCTTGACAGATACCAGTAAAAAGGCTCTGGGAAGAAGCTGCACATTGATCTTATTCCAAACAGACAAGATGAAAACTCTCTATAGTGGATACTAGGATTGGAATGACAAAGGCCAGCTTGATCAATAACCTTGGCATAATTGCCAAGCTGAGAACCAAAGCTTTCATGGAAGATTTGCAAGCTGGTGCAGATATCTCTCTGATTAGCCACTTTGGTATTGGTTTCTATTCAGTGTATCTGGTTGCTTATAAAGTGACTTAGATCACCCAATACAGTGATGATAAACAGTATTCCTGGGAGTCCTCTGCAGGGGGTTCATTAATGTTAGGACTGACACAGGTGAACCCATGGGTCATGGGACAAAGGTTACCCTGCATCTTAAACAAGATTAAACTAAAACATTCTGGGTATCTCGTTTCTTTTCCTCTGGAGGAGTATGATAAACAAGCCAGTGATGGGGCAAAAGCGGCGGGAAGTTCGTACTGGGCAGGAGGCGAGCGGTCTGCGGCTTAGGCGAAAATGCCTTGTGTAAAAGCAGCTCAAGCTGGAAGACAGGGCCCTGCAAGGAGACGTCTTATAGAACAGTTTGCAGCTGGGGAGATAATAACTGACATGGCAGAAAAAGAATGGAAACTTGGATTACCCATTGGCCAAGGTGGCTTTGGTTGTATTTATCTTGCTGATAAGAATTCTTCAAAATTGGTCGGCAGTGATACACCCTGTGTTGTAAAAGTGGAACCCAGTGACAATGGACACCTTTTTACTGAATTAAAGTTCTACCAACGAGCTGCTAAAACAGAACAAATTAAAAAATGGATCCGTGCCCATAAATTGAAATACCTGGGTGTTCCTAAGTATTTGGGGTCTGGTTGGTCTGCATGATAAAAATGGAAAAAGTTACAGGTTTATGATATCAGATCACTTTGAGAGTGACCTTCAGAAAATATATGAAGCAAATGCCAAAAGGTTTTCTCAGAAAACTGTCTTGAAGCTAAGCCTAAGAATTCTGGGTATTCTGGAATACATTCACGAACACGAGTATGTACGTGGAGATATCAAAGCCTCGAATCTGCTCCTGAGCTACAAAAGTCCTGACCAGGTTTACTTAATAGATTATGGCCTTGCTTATCGGTATTGCCCAGAAGGAGTTCATAAAGAGTACAAAGAGGATCCCAAAAGATGTTGCGACGACGCTATTGAATTCGCAGACATTGATGCGCACAATGGTGTGGACCCATCGAGACGTGGTGATCTGGAAATACTTGGTTACTGCATGATCCAGTGGCTCAGTGGCCATCTTCCTTGGGAGAATAATTTGAAAGATCCTAACTATGTTAGAGATTCCAAAATTAGATACAGAGAAAATATTGCAAGTTTGATGGACAAATGCTTCCCTGAGAAAAACAAGCCAGGTGAAATTGCTAAATACATGGAAACAGTGAAGTTACTGGACTATACTGAAAAACCTCTTTATCAAAATTTACGAGATACTCTTTTGCAAGAACTTAAAGCTATAGGAAGTTGGGATGATGACAAACTGGACCTCAGCATTGTGGAGAATGGAGGCTTGAAAGCAAAAACAGCAACAAGGAAGAGAAAGAAGGAAATTAAAGAAAGCACAGAATCTAGTGTTGAAGATAGGGAATGTTCAAACTCACAGACAGAGGATGCCACACAGACCCGTTCAAGAACCAGAAAGAGACTCCAGAAGTAAATCAAATGCCATGAACCAATTTTTTTTTTCTTTTCATTGGACTTTTGCATTGTGTTTTATTTTTGTGTCTTGTGCAGTGGAAGCAGTAATTAAATATCTGAATCTTTGGAAAACAGACTTAAAAAATACTTTGTACAATTTATTAAAGTCTAACATATGGAATTCCCATATCGTCAATTTATATTCTTTAAACTTTCAAGCTGTGTGTGTTTGAGGTTTGGGAGTCCGTGTAAGAAAAATGACTATAGATGATGTGCGCTCTTCTAATCACTGTGCGTTTCCTAGAATGGATAAAAATGTCTGTCAAAGTCCTCACTTTTAAAGAAATGCAAAACTGAAAATAAAAGTCTCTTTTTGCTTGAAAAAAAAAAAAGAAGTCAGTGATGGTGAGACTGAAGAAAAAGAAGAGAAAAAAAGAAAAAAAGGAGTCTTATGACAAACTTGAAATAGAAGACGTTGGTTCTTTTTTTTGAGTATACTAAAATTTTCTTTATTCATTTTCTTTTAAAAAAATTTACTTATTATTATCATAATCTTGTTTAAATTACAAGATGCTGGTGCTGATGAAGAAGAAAAAAAGAAAGATGGTGAGAAGAAGAAAAATATAATTAAGGAAAAGTACAACGATCAAGAAGAACTTAACAAAACAAAGCTTATTTGGACCAGAAATCCTGATCATATTACTAATGAAGAGTATGGAGAATTCTACAAGAGCTTGACTGGGAAGATCACTTGGCAGTGAAGCATTGTTCAGTTGATGGACAGTTGGTATTCTGAGCTCTTCTTTTTGTTCCAAGATGGTCTCCTTTTGATTTGTTTGAAAACAGAGACAAAAGGAATGACATTAAATTGTATGTATGCAGAGTATCCATCATGGACAATTGTGAGGAACTGATGCCTGCATCTCTGAATTTCATTAGAAGGGGTGGCAGACTAAGTATCTTCCTCTAAATATTTCCTGTGAGATGTTACAACAAAGTAAAATTCTGAAGGTTATCAGAAAGAATGTCAAAAATGCTTAGAACTCTTCAGAACTGGCAGAAGATAAAGAGGTTTATGAGTAGTTTCTTAAAAATATCAAGCTTGGAATTTATGAAGAATCTCAAAATTTTAAGAAACTTTCAGAGCTGTTAAGATATTACACATCTGTTTCTGGTGATGAGATTATATCCCTGAAGGACTATTGCACCAGAATGAAGGAAAACCAGAAACCTATCTATTATATCACAAGTGGTACCAAGGACCAGGTAGCTAACTCAGCCCTCATAGAACATCATCAGAAGCATGGCTTAGAAGTGATATATCTGATCAAGGCTATCAATGAGTACTATGTCCAACAACTGAAGGCATTTGATGGGAAGACTTTAGTGTCAGTTACCAAAGAGGATTTAGAACTTCCAGAAGAAGAAGAGAGAAAGAAGCAG
This sequence comes from Tupaia belangeri chinensis, assembly GCF_000334495.1. NCBI lineage: Eukaryota > Metazoa > Chordata > Mammalia > Scandentia > Tupaiidae > Tupaia > Tupaia belangeri. The sequence goes on from NW_006160024.1 coordinate 3,335,004, forward strand.
GAAAAGGTTAAAAAAAAAAAAAGAAGTTTAAAAACCTTCTCAAGATCATGAAAGAGATCTTGTAGAAAAGAGTGGAGAAGGTAGTTGTCTCAGACCTCTTGGTAACGTCCTCATGCTACATCGTCACAAGCACATGTGGCTGGACAGCAAATATGTAGAGAATCATGAAAGCTCAAGCCTTACAAGACAACAATGGGTTACACAGCTGCAAAGAAATACCTGGTAATCAATATGATCATTCCATTATTGCCTTAATGCAAGAGGCAGAGGCTGACAAGAATGACAAGTCTGTGAAGGATCTGGTCATCTTGCTTTATGAAACTGCACTCCTGCCATCTGGGTTTATTCTGGAAGACCTCTAGACACATGCTAACAGGATCTACAGGATGATCAAACTTGGTCAGGTTATTGATGAAGAAGACCCTACTGGTGATGACACCAAAGCTGCTGTGAATGAAGAAATGCCACACCTCGAAGGAGATGATGACAAGTAGGGCATGGAAGGTAGATTAAGTTCTGCCTGAAGAATGACTTACATATGTATTCAATACTTCATCTTCAATCCCTCTGATAATATATACAGTTTCAAGATTTTTTTTTCATTTTGGGTAACATTTTAAACACCTGGAAAGCATGACAATAACTATGTAAGGAGAAGATAATACTTCTTTCTACTTCTAAGTGTGATACTGCGATACTTTAGGCACTAAAGCAGAGCTAGCAATATTTTTCTAGATTCACATTAGTCTGTTTTAACAGATCAAGGTAGTGTTTGTTGTTGTAAGATGTAGGTAACCTAATGTTAACTTTGTGGTCCAAAGTGTTTAGCTATCAAGCCAGATTTCTCAGTAGACCAAATCTGTTGTTGTTGGAAGTGTCTGAGATACACCTTGATGTTCAACAGTGCTTTTGAGTTTCATCTCCCAAGATCTACTTTTTAAAATTCTCCTACTCTGTAAGTTACCAATTCTGCATGTATTAGTCCTAGTCCTTTAGAAATAGATTAAGTTCAACCAGCTTGAGGGAGGAACTCTCCACAGGGCTTGTTTTTCCAAAGCAAATTGTTGTTTAGAGAAACATAATTATAAGCCAACTTGGGTATATTGAAAGCTGTGGGAAAAGTAATTCAGTGAGGCTTGTGAAGAGAAGAGTGCCCAAATCAGACTCCGATTAAAGAGGTGGTAACAAATGCAGATGTGTTAAAGAAAAAAATTCCACAGAGTTTATTAAACCTGGGATGCAAGTGGGAAGGAAGAGCTTTCAGCCTGCCATGCCTTTTGTTCCAATGGCAAGGTTGTGTGACTATTGGGCTCTCCTCTTCTCACAGGGAGGCTGTTGTTGGGGTTCTAGTGCTGCAGCAGCATCGGGGTGGGAGCTGAAGCCTCAGGATCCACTATGCCCCTCGTGAGCTGCAAATATGACTACAGCCACTTGAGTGCTAGGGTCACCGTCACTGCTTACCTGCCTCTCCAGGTAAGCCTAAGACCCTGCCCTTCTCCAAACATCCCCAGCCCTCCAAGCTGACCTGCTTTTTCCCTACTGGGACTCATTTAGGTACTCTGAAAATGTCTGTAAGATCTCCCATTGTTTAGAAAAGCTTTCAGAACAGTTCCCTCTCCCTGTGATTTTGGGTTGAAAGCAGGAATTTATGTAGAAAGAGCTTGGGCTACTTGATGGTGGACAGTGGTCACTGACATCCAAGGGATCCCACAAAACAGTGTTTGGCAGGCTCTGCAGGGACTGTCCCACAGGCTCTCCTGGCCAAGGCTGAAGTATGAGCACCAGGGATTCCAAAGGATTCTCAACCAGACTAAACAAAGGGACAATTCTGACTTCTCCAGGTTTGCCTTTCAGGGTCCTATGGAACCCTAGACATGGGACAGGCAGGCCCTAGGCCTCTGAGACCTGGATCAGGCATGGATTATGTCACTGGCTGACATCTGTTAATCCTTTTCCCACCTGAGAAGGAGGCAGTCATGACAGGTACAGGGCAGAGTACACCAACCTCCTGGGTTTGATTCTGGGTCTGGTGCCCACCAGCTCCCTGGTGTTGGTCACCTTCATTTTCCTGGACCTTGATTTCCTACCTGAGAAACAGGGCTAACACAGCAGCTCCTTCCTAGTATCATGGCAAGGATTAACTGAATTTGTGGGCTCCAAATGGTACCTGGGAAGCAGTGAGCTCTTAGGAAGGGCCAGCTTTTCATCAATAGAGAGCTGGGCCTTCCCTCACCTGTGCTTGTGAAAATCCTGCACAGTGGCTGCCATGCAGTGGGCTGGTGTCACTGCTGCTGATGTTGGCCTCTTACAGAAGAGGCCCAGCTTCTGAGGAGCTCCTGTTTTTCCTATGGGGGCTTAGGGCTGTCACAGGTAGCTCCCAGCAGAACCAGTCTGCCTGAAGGTGTCCCTAACATCCAGGGTTAACCTTGGGACAGCTCTAGTCTCTATGGTTTGTGATGTTTTCCTTCTCTCTCACATATATTAGGTGCAAGCTCGGTGACATTAGGATGTTTCATCTCTGATTCCCTAGCCCTGGCCATAGTACCTGATACTGAGCAGATACCAATTATGCGGTTTGTTTGGAATAAATAGGTAAGAGTGACGGTGTGTGTCCAGGGCTACCCAGCCAGGGCAGAAACCAAAGTCTCCTGACCCCCAGATAAAACCAGCTGCTGGGCTTACAGATATCTTCTAGGTGTCCAGTGCCCAACCCAGCTCTTCCTCCTCCACCACCATGTATTCAATATAGATACCTGAATACCTCCTATATGACAGTCCCTGCTCCAGGTCCTGAGAGGTCTCGTGCTGAAAACATACTGATCTGATATTCTAGCAGAGAGAAAGGGTGACAGAGCGATGGCAAAGCAAGGGAGTCATGTGTTTTGTAAATGCACACCATGGACAAAGTAAAGCATGCAAAGGTGACAGGAAGAGGAGCAGTTTATAATGTGGAGGTCAAGGTTCCTTCACTGAACACAGCACTAGAAAAGGTGAGAGGGCTCTGAGGGCAGAGGTAAAGAAATAAAAATTCCCAAGAGGACTGGCAAAGTCATTTTTAAGAAAACCCTACCCCAAATCCCATGAGACAGAGCATTTCACCAAGACCCTGGAGAGAAGCTTCCTCAAGACCCTTCCTGGATGGATGCTATGATTTATCTGGCTGTTTGGCTTGAGCAGCAGAGGATGATGACCAAACTCAGTGTCCCAGAGGTGATGGGAGATGAAGAAAGGTTCACATGTCCCCTATTAAGGTTTCCTTATTGCACAAATTCTAGAAGGGATAAAGATGGCCTGGAGCTCTTCTCATTTGACCTTTATTCTGCCTTGATAAAAGAGAATCAAGGTGGGGAGGAAAGCAGCAAACATTTAATGAACACAAAAATGGAAAATTATCTGCTAATGACAATGTAGACTGTGGTACCTTTGACTATACTAATCTACAACATATTCATGCTTGGAAAATCCATTTTGTATGCTGTAAAGAAGCACAGTGATTGAATGTTAAAAAAAGTGAAAATAAAGTGAAATTTCAAAACAAGAACAAGAATCAGATTTATTTACAAATAACTAAATATGAAACGACATTAGCTTCAGCAGTAGAGTAATTTATTTCCTTCACACACAAGTGGTCTCACACAGATCTAGTGTGGCAGCTCCATCATCACCAAGAACTCAAGCTTTTGTCTTTTCACTTCATCATCCTAGTATGTGGGTCTCCTTTCCAGGATTGCCTTGGCCTAAAATGGTTGCTGGAACTCGAGACACCACACTTGCATTCCACATAGCCAGAAAGGGAAACAAGTAACCTTTCAGTTGAGTTGGTTTCCTTCATTACCCTTGTCTCAAGTTTAAAAGAACAATTTCCACATGCATTTCATTGATTAGGGATTAACTGGTTTGTCATGCCTAGCTGCAAGAGAGGCTGGGAGTTATTATAGCACAATAGTTTACCACCCTAATAAAATAGGGGTTCTTTTCCTAAGGAAGAAGGGAGTGGGAAACTTAGAAAGTGGCAAGTAGTTATTGTATTTGTTAGTTCACATATCAGTTCACTCTGCTGACAGTTTCTGAAGACTTCATTGGTGACAAACCCAGGTCAGGAAGATAGTGATTGAGGGAGAAGCCTCACACCCTTAGTCCTGGGAGATTTTCATCTATGGGGATGACTGACTAGTCAACAAATGCAGTGAGTCCATCAGAAGTATTGACAAGTCCCCTGGGGACAAGGAAATAGGAAGACCTACAGGCATGAAGCCTGGCTGGCAGGCAGTAGAAGTCCTGTGATGTCTCTGTTATTGACTGCAATATGGGTCAGTGCACTCGTAGTGGGTTTACAGAGGAGGTATTTGAGTCCTGGGTTAGAAACTGGACATGCCTGTTTAGCTGTGAGCACTTGCCAAAGACCATGGGGTCACAAATATCAGCTTCACACATAAGACCACGGGCTGGTAGGGAGATGACTGCATGGATATTGAAAGTACCATCCAAAGAGTCAGAGGTTACCCTCTTCAGACTTTGTGAGTATTGCTCTCCCCTCCATTACCCAGACTTACCTCCGACCTCCTCTGTCTGTTTGGCCTTGGCGGACTCCTACTTTCCAGGTATCTAACTCCCTCTACACTCAGCAACCCATTAGTTTTCAGCTCTGATCTGCTATGGGAATTGGGCATGCCCTTGTTTCTCCCACCTGTAGGTGACTCTGGGCAGCCCTAAGTGGTCTGGGGGACTCTCCTTGTACCTTCCTTCATTCCATGTCTGTGTAGACTGTTCACTGTCGCTTCAAACAACGACGCTGACAAGGTCTTCTCCAGAATGCTTTATTACCCCAGGCTTCTTCCAGTCTTCTTCTTCCTCCTTCCTCCATTCTCCCCAGCCTTCTCCCTCCCTCCTCCTTTCTCCGCAGCCTTCCTTCTCCCAGCCCACCTGGGCTCCCTATATATCCGTCCCGTGAACCAGTCCTCTTTTGCCACCAGGCAGGCACTGATAGGCGGAGGCAGTGCCTACGCGTTCCGGAACAGGAACGATAACCAAATATGGGCTTGTTTGTGTAGAGGTCTGGGTGCTCTCGGCGCCATGTTAGGGCGGGGGCGCTCTACAGCTCCCCCTTTTTTGTTTATTATGCAGGAGAGGGTAGTGGTCACAGCCCCCAAACAAGGAGGACCATGTAAGGAAGTCTGTCTCACGCGTGAGAGCGCCAGACCGACTGCCCACCTGTCCGACACCGATTTTTGGGGGATGGGAGTGGCGGTGTCAACCCATATGCAGCTGGACATGCCCTCCTCGGGGCGACCCCTCCAGGGCTCCCGAGTGCAGTATCATTCTCACATCCTGCCATGTTTCTTACTGCCCTAGCGCTGCAACCCAGACCTCAGGGGATTGGCCCACTTCCATGGCAGCAAATGCCTGTGCTAGGAACGCATGGCCGTGTGCACTTTCGGTATACACATCAGAGGCAAAAGAGGCACAGGACGCAAAGGGCGAACAAAAGGATTGCTAGGGATCCCATCCCCGCCCAGTCTTTTAGGTGAGTTGCAGCTTGGGCAATCCATCCTCTTCACGGGAGCCCTAGACCTCCCTCTTCACGGGAGCCCTAGACCTCCCTCTTCACGGGAGCCCTAGACCTCCCTCTTCACGGGAGCCCTAGACCTCCCTCTTCACGGGAGCCCTAGACCTCCCTCTTCACGGGAGCCCTAGACCTCCCTCTTCACGGGAGCCCTAGACCTCCCTCTTCACGGGAGCCCTAGACCTCCCTCTTCACGGGAGCCCTAGACCTCCCTCTTCACGGGAGCCCTAGACCTCCCTCTTCACGGGAGCCCTAGACCTCCCTCTTCACGGGAGCCCTAGACCTCCCTCTTCACGGGAGCCCTAGACCTCCCTCTTCACGGGAGCCCTAGACCTCCCTCTTCACGGGAGCCCTAGACCTCCCTCTTCACGGGAGCCCTAGACCTCCCTCTTCACGGGAGCCCTAGACCTCCCTCTTCACGGGAGCCCTAGACCTCCCTCTTCACGGGAGCCCTAGACCTCCCTCTTCACGGGAGCCCTAGACCTCCCTCTTCACGGGAGCCCTAGACCTCCCTCTTCACGGGAGCCCTAGACCTCCCTCTTCACGGGAGCCCTAGACCTCCCTCTTCACGGGAGCCCTAGACCTCCCTCTTCACGGGAGCCCTAGACCTCCCTCTTCACGGGAGCCCTAGACCTCCCTCTTCACGGGAGCCCTAGACCTCCCTCTTCACGGGAGCCCTAGACCTCCCTCTTCACGGGAGCCCTAGACCTCCCTCTTCACGGGAGCCCTAGACCTCCCTCTTCACGGGAGCCCTAGACCTCCCTCTTCACGGGAGCCCTAGACCTCCCTCTTCACGGGAGCCCTAGACCTCCCTCTTCACGGGAGCCCTAGACCTCCCTCTTCACGGGAGCCCTAGACCTCCCTCTTCACGGGAGCCCTAGACCTCCCTCTTCACGGGAGCCCTAGACCTCCCTCTTCACGGGAGCCCTAGACCTCCCTCTTCACGGGAGCCCTAGACCTCCCTCTTCACGGGAGCCCTAGACCTCCCTCTTCACGGGAGCCCTAGACCTCCCTCTTCACGGGAGCCCTAGACCTCCCTCTTCACGGGAGCCCTAGACCTCCCTCTTCACGGGAGCCCTAGACCTCCCTCTTCACGGGAGCCCTAGACCTCCCTCTTCACGGGAGCCCTAGACCTCCCTCTTCACGGGAGCCCTAGACCTCCCTCTTCACGGGAGCCCTAGACCTCCCTCTTCACGGGAGCCCTAGACCTCCCTCTTCACGGGAGCCCTAGACCTCCCTCTTCACGGGAGCCCTAGACCTCCCTCTTCACGGGAGCCCTAGACCTCCCTCTTCACGGGAGCCCTAGACCTCCCTCTTCACGGGAGCCCTAGACCTCCCTCTTCACGGGAGCCCTAGACCTCCCTCTTCACGGGAGCCCTAGACCTCCCTCTTCACGGGAGCCCTAGACCTCCCTCTTCACGGGAGCCCTAGACCTCCCTCTTCACGGGAGCCCTAGACCTCCCTCTTCACGGGAGCCCTAGACCTCCCTCTTCACGGGAGCCTATCATCTTTTTTCCGAGGACTTTAAACAGTTACCGTTAAGCCTCCCCACCTTTCGAGGCTTACCAGCCGGCTGCCCTGGAGCATTGGAGTTCTGACCTTCGAGCAGAGGGAGAAGTAGTCCCCGTACGGGCCACCAGTTGTCGCTTCAAACGATGACGCTGACAAGGTCTTCTCCAGAACTCTTACCCCAGGCTTCTTACAGTCTTCTTCTTCCTCCTTCCTCCATTCTCCCCAGCCTTCTCCCTCCCTCCTTCTTTCTCCGCAGCCTTCTCTCCTCTCAGCCCACCCAGGCTCCCTATATATCCGTCCCGCGAACCAGTCCTCTTTTGCCACCAGGCAAGCACTGATAGGCGGAGGCAGTGCCTACGCGTTCCGGAACAGGAACGATAACCAAATATGGGCTTGTTTGTGTAGAGGTCTGGGTGCTCTCAGCGCCATGTTAGGGCAGGGGTGCTCTACAGCTCACATTGGCCTGGGGTCTCTGAAATGAACCCATGAGGCTTTATTATCAGTTCACCAGACCCTCCAATTTGTCTCCTGATCTAGACTAGGCATGGATTTCCTTCGAAAATGTATGGACATTCTAGTTCCTAGTTTCTGTGGTTGGACTTCAATGAGTGGTACCCCAGGCTCCTGACCATTGTGTGTGTACACACATGGTGATGTGTGCGCAGGGAGGGATTTCAAGAGAGAATGGTGGCCTATCTCAAATTCATAAAAGTGCTTGTATTGTATAGATAAGTCAAAAGGCTGGCATCCTCATCTGAAAAGTGTCTGGGTCCATCTGGGTTCCCATGACAAAATGCCATGATCTGAATGGCTTGTAAACTGTGTAGTTCTCACAGTTATGGGAAGTTCAAGATCAAGGTACCAACATATCTTGCCTGTCTGGTAAGGACCTCTTCCATGTAGATGACTGTAATTTGAATGTGTTTATCCCCCTAAAACATACATCTTAACCTTCAAGGTGATGGTGTTAGAAGGTCAGGCCTTTAGGAAGTGACTGTGTCATGAGGGCAGAACGTTCATGAATGAGAAATGTATCCCAGAGAACTAGCTTACCTCTTCTACAGGTGAGGACACAGAGAGAAGCTGCCATTTATGAGCCCTCACCACACACCATCTTCCCATGCCATGATCTGGGAGTTCTGACTTCAGAGCAAGTAAAACGTTATTTATGAGCCACTGAGAATACAAAAATTTCTTTTATCAGCCCAAACAGACCAAGACAGGCTATGGCTTCTAGCTATGTATTCACCTGCTGGAATGGGCCATGTCTCTCGCCCCTTACAAGGGCACTACCCCCTTCATGAGTACCTCACCCAATGACTTAATCACTTTTCAAAGATCTCATCTTGGAATGGTGATGGTATTAGAAGGTGAGGAATTACACATGTAAATATGGGGGGGACATAAATATTTAATCCATAGCAAAAAATGATGTTCTTTCTTTGCTAACAGGTTAGTGTAAGTGTCTGGGTTAGTCCATTATTGTGTTGCTAAACAGTACCTGAGACTGGTGACCTATAAAGAATAGAGGTTTATTGGGTGGCTGATTCTGGTGGCTGGAAGTCCAAAACCATGGGCCCTCCGTCTGGTCAGTCTCTGGTACTATCACAATACAGCACAGAGATGCAAAGAGGTCAGCAACCACATGGAGAGAGAGAGAGGAGAGAGAGACAGAGAGATAATGAAGAGGAAAGAGACTTTCTCACTTCCTGCTTGTTTCACCCACACTCCCAGCTGATTGGACGGAGCCTTCCCACGTTGAAGACAGGTCTTTCTCTTAAGGCCTAACCACCTCTCAGTGCCTTTGTATTAGTGACCAAATTTCAGCACATGGATTGTCGGGAGACAAACCATTATCTAATCATAGCAATTCCCAACCCAAAGGCCTCAGTAAATTCCCTCTTTGCTAATTGGTAGTGAAGATACTTGGGTTACTTCCCAGCTCTGCCCCTTTAGTCCTGTGTTCCCAGGCCATTGTCTGGGTTTCATTTTCCACACTGTAAATTGAAAGGGTTGGACCAGAATCAGCTGTTTCCAAATATATGAATAAATATATATTTATTTTAGAAATTCCAAGTGTTAACAAAATTTATTCTACTCTGCAAAACCCAGCAGCCTGAAACACCAGATTTCTTGACTTTATTCACAATGATTCAGAGTGGCAACTTTAGATATTTATCTGATAAAAACACATGCTTGGGAGCTATTCTGTGCCAGAAACCAGGCTCACTCCTAGCCATCAAGGAACAGAGGAAGTCTGGAGAGAAGGGATGACCTGACCAGTGGCCCACTTCAAGATCAAATTGTGAATGGTGCTACCATCCACGTGAAGAATGAGCAAGGTGAAGGAGGGATGAGTTGGCACTGTGTGGACTGAAGGAAGACATTTCTGAGGAAGGATGCTGCAACTGAGACCTGAAGGATGAGCTGAAGCAACCAGAGTTGGGGAAACTAACTTGTCATAGTGTTGGGCATGTATTTCAATTGGGTGGTCTGAGAGTTGGGCAGCCAGGGACATATCATGGAGCTAATGGGTGATCCTGGGCCCGGGGTGGAGTAGCTTATTCACACCTCTATCTGCACCTGGCTTTGGTGCTTGTGGTTTGTGATCTCATAATCATGGGTCATGGGCAGGTGGCGAGGAGGAGTGATGTGTGCAACAAGCAGGTTAGTGTTTGAAGAGCTAGAATCTCATATCAACAACCAATGAAAAAGCACCAGGCTTTTGGCCCAAAAGACTACCAAATATGAAAATTTCATCTAGGTTCAAACTCTTCTGAAATGAACCTAATCTTTAGCATGTCATATAAAACTGACACTGCCTGGCTCCTTTCTGCTGCTCTTACGTTCCTATGTGCCACACTCCATACCACACGCTCCACCACACTCAAGTTCCAGTCACTGACCCATCCTCAGAGCCAGCTAGCTTCTGCTTACCTGCCTGCCCCAGGCCTTATACTCCACCTGAAATACCTGGCACCTTTCTTGTTGCAGCTTTTACCTAATGTCCTTGTCTGTGAGACAGGACCACCACCCCTCTCCCACCTGCCATCCTCACGGGGAGTGTGGAACACTGGGCACATCGCTTCTTGATTATCTGGATCTTTTGTGCCTCATAAAGGCACACACAAAGTGAATTGGCCTCAGAATGGCCAAGAAGGCAGGTACATAACTTAAAAGAACATTTGAGTTGATCCAAATTTTACGGAATTCTGTTGCTCCCAGAAATTCATGCAGTAGTCTCCTGGTTGTGGGCCGAGGCAGCCCATGTATCACCTGTTTGTGTTCATACCTGAGAGCATGTTGTCCTTTAGTCAGAATGAATCTTAGTCAGAATGAATTGCACCTGAGTAGGACAGATCTGGGTCTTCTTCACTGAGGCCTTGAATCTGGCCTGGGAGAGAAGCTGGAGGTAGAGACAATTTGAGAAAGAAAAGAGTTTAACTGCTTAAGGGAAGACAGCAGAGGTAGAGGAAGTGAGGATCAGAACTGGGAATTTACCCAAAGAGCTGCCAGCCTTCGCAGGGAAGGTTCTAGACCAAGCGCTCACCATCATGGGTGTGACTTTCTGGGACACCCTAGAAAACCTCAGACTGAATTCTTGTCTAGGTCAGGAATGTGAACTTAGGTTTCCCAAATTATTCAAGAGAGGAGGCCTGAGTCTGGCTAGATGGCTGTGTGGTACAGATGGAGCAGTGGGTAGAGTAGAGGACCACCCCAGGGGTAACAGTTCCTTGCCTGGTGACAATGCCATCTGCTGTCCTTGGGGAAATGGTATCAGTACCCTGAGGGGCCTGAGCCTGGGTCTTGCTCAGCCTTGCATGTCTTGGTGCCCACATTGCTGGGGCTAATTGGGTGTGGCCTTTTACTAATTCTTACAAAGACTGAGGTAGCTTCAGCATCCTTAGGAAAGATCGCTATGCCGTAAAGGAGAGGCATGTCTGGAAGACAAAGTTCTGATCAATGACTCACTTTAATCAGGTGCAATCATGTACCGAGGGAGACACTGAGGCACTTTGGGGGAAGATAAGAGCAAAGGGAGCACAGGCTTCTATTTCATTCCCAGCAGGATTGTACTAAATACTTTTCGGACTTGACCACCTGGGCATGCTCTGCTCCAGTGCAGAGAAGGGGAGGGAGATGGGATCTGCAGATGGTAGCTCAGTTTGCCCCACTCCAGCTGCTTTGCATGTCCCTCCCAGCATGCCCTGCTGTGCAGAGCCCATATCAAGGCCTGGGGCAGAGCTCTGGGGAAGGGCTGTCTCAGTGAGGATTTAGAGTGAATCATGGAAGCCCCAGTTCAGCTTCTCTGCTTTCTTTCACTCTGGCTCACAGGTGAGGGTTCCATGGGTGGTTCTGCACATATGTGACAATTCTCATGATGCTATCAGATCCTGTGACCTGTTGCCTCTATCCTGCAGTCACAGTAATTAAAATTCAGATAGACAATGCTGGCTCTACTGGGAAGACAATGGGTGTGATAGAGATTGCACGATTGACCCTTACATTTTATTTCCAATCTCAGGTACCATGGGAGAAGCTGTGTTGACGCAGACTCCAGCCTCCCTGTCATTGTCTCCAGGAGAAAGAGCCAGTCTTACCTGCCGGGCCAGTCAGGGTATTAGCAACTACGTGGCCTGGTACCAGCAGAAACCTGGACAGGCTCCCAGGCTCCTCATCTATGGTGCATCCACCAGGGCCTCCGGAATGCCAGACCGGTTCAGCGGCAGTGGTTCTGGGACAGACTTCACTCTCACCATCAGCAGCCTGGAGCCTGAAGATTTGGCACTGTATTACTGTTATCAGTATTACAGCGGGTAGCCCACAGTGATTCAGTGTGAAACAAAAACCTCTGTGAGACCATTGGTGTTTTCACTTATACCAGCTGCTTCCTTTATGTGCACCTGCTGTGGGTGCTGCACAGTTTTAGCGTCTCTGCCTCTCTTTGGAAATTTTGAGGTTCTAAAAAGTAACTTACTGTCAGAGTTTTGACTGAGACTCCTGGGTTTTCCCTCAAGTTTAGTTGCACAACCAGGTTCAGGTACAATTTAACTGACAACAGAATTCAGACTCCTATGACAGAATGCTTTTAAATATCTGTTGTGCTCAGTGCAATAGGCATCAGTGACAGAAAGAAAAAAAAATTAGAAATAATTAAACCTATCATAATTTATAGATGAAAAAGTTTTGGAGAGGTTTTTCTATAGGGTGCGTGCACTCAACAGAAAGACAGAAAGCAACAGAGAGATTGAAAGCGAGAAATCATCCCCCTCAATATAAATGAAAACATTTTGTACAGTAAATTTTCAAACTAAACTACAGAGAAAATTTTTATGTTTTGAATGTTTGTGTCCTTCCTAAATTTCTGTTGAAACTTAATCTTCAGTGCAATAGTATTAAAAGGGTGAAGCCTTTAAGAGATAATTAGGTCATAGAGCTCTACCCTAATGAATGGGATTAGTGCCTTTGTAATAGGGCATTAGGGAGTCTGTTGGTCCCTGTTTGTCCTGCTTCCATGTAAGGTCACAGAGAAGGTGCCATTAAAGAGGAAGAGGTCCTCACCAGACACTTAATCTACCCATGCCTTGATCTTGGATTACTTAGTCTCCATATCTGTGAGAAATAAATTTATATTGTTTATAAATTATCTAGTCTAATGCATTTTGTTATAGTAACAGGAATAAACTAAGATGATTTAATCAAAGTGTTTGAGCATATGTCTGCTCACGTCATTGGTGAGTACAATGCTACACAGCCAAATGGGCAGGTCCTAACTAAAAATTTAAAATAATTTAAAAAGAGCAGATTTATCAGTGATCAATACCAAGTAGGAGATAGATTTATATGTTTTGGGTACACATGCCTGCTATGAGTTTCAAGTCACCAGGTGTGGAACTCAAACCACAGTTGGCCATGCTGGGCATCTTAACTACTACTCTACCTGCTGGCCCCAATTTATGCATTTTATCAATAAGTCAAAGCATATTACTAAAAAAAACTTAATAATGCTTAGAAAATAAAATAGGAAATGGAATTCCATATTATTTGAAAGAGATATAAGTGCATATTATCTAAAATGTTCAGTTTTCCATTAAAAAATAAATTAATTAAACTCCTGCATAGAAGCAGGAAAATGCAAACCATATTGAGGGGAAAAAATAGTCAATGGAAACTGATTGACTCTTCCTAAATATTGTATTTAGCAAAGGTTTTAAAGCAGTTTTTACATAGATTGTTCAAAAAGTTTTCTTTGTCTATTTTTTTCTTCCCCCCAGAAGGTGCTAGTGCTTAGCAGAGACAGACAAATAGGAAGATAAACAGACAGAGGAACATCTTTAGTTACTGAGTTTTGATTGAGCACACTCCTAGATAATCTATAACATCTTTGTGCTTTGATTGGTGCTTGAAATGCCTTCTTTTTGAATGAATTACAGAAGTAGTTGAAACAGAGAAGAGAAAGCATCCTCTAGAGGGAATAGTCACATTGCAATCCCTTCTCCTTCATCTCTCCCTATTTTCAGGATTTTGGGCACACATGAACATTTGTCAGGCATGTTTCTCACGTGGCCAGGTCTGGGACTAAAATCCATATAGCCAGCCATGTGAGATCTGGTTGCCTTAAACACCAAGCCACAGACATGGTGATTTAAAACTGACAAAGGAAAAGATAAAGACAATGGCTCAACAAATAGGGACTCAATAGAGAAAGAGTAACTATAAAAAGGACAAAATAAGAATTCTAGAGCTACATATTAAAATAATATAATAAAAAAGTTTACTAGATAGACCAATAGTGGTTTAATTTGGCAGGAGAATAACTTGAAGACAAATCAATAGAAATTATTTAATATAAAAAAAGAAAAAATAGGGACCAGCAGATTGCATAATGGTTACATTGCTGGGAATCCCACGTAGTCGACTACAGCTTGAGGCTCAGACCTGCTGATTTGAAACTCATGCCAAGAGTGTGTGTATGCATGCCCAAAATTTTAAAAGGACAATGGAGTAGAGGAAATTATGGCCTGGCCATCCTCTCTGGGGGGGAGGGGTTGATTTCTAGTCTTCTCCTTCTCTTTCTTTGTCTCTCTGGTGAGCACATGTCCCCTATAGCAAAAATATCTCTATAAAAAAATAGAAAATGATCAAAAACCTCTGAGATTAATATGTTGATGTGAAAAACATTGACCAAAGCATAATGGAAGTTACCAAAGAGAAGAGAGAAATTGTTCAAGAAAAGATATTTGTAGAGATAATGGCAAAATATTTTCAATGTAATAAAACACATGCATCTCCAGATCAAAGAAATTAATGAAGCTTCTTCGGGATATACATGACAATATTTCTATCATATCCATTATAATTAAAACACTAAGCCAATGAGACCAGCAGTTGGTGTAATGGCTATGTCGCTGAAATCCCATGTAATCAACTGTGGTTCAAGTCCCGGATCTGGTGGCTTAAACTCATGCCAGGAGTGTGTGCATGCATGACCAAGATCTCGAGAGGAGAATGGAGGGGAAGGGATTGTGGTGTGGCCATCCCCCCTGGGGGGGTGAATTCTTACGTTCTGACACTCTGTCTCTCTTTGTCTTTCTGGTGAGTGTGTGTGCCCTATAGTAAAAACCTCTCCAAAGCAAGCAAGCAAGCAAACAAACAAACAAAAAACACTGAGCCAAAAAACAAGAGGAAGTCTAAAATGCACCAAAAAAAAAAAAAAAAAAAAAAAAGACTCACTGTGTGTGGGGAAACAATTAGAAGGTCACTGGCTGACTTTCATCATGATCAATGGAGGCTAGCAGTGAAATGATGTAACTAAATGGTAAAAGAAAGAAAACTCAATTAGGAATTCAATATCAGTGAGTATTTTACAAAAATAAAGGCAAAGTAAATGCCTTCTTAAAATGTTTTTATTTATTGTATTATTTATTTATTTATTTATTCCATGAGCAGGAGAGAGGCAGGAACCCTCAACAGGGTTTTCACATCACTCTCCACCCCCAGTCACAGCTATCCTGGATCATGGGCAAATATGCTGGTCATGCTCAGTGAGGTTCTGGGACATGAACCTAGGTCCTTCCCATGTGAACCCAGTTGGGCTATTACTGCCCACCACTGTCTGGTCTCCCTCTCCTCAAAATTTCTTGATAAACAAAAATGAAGAGAAATGACTACTTGCAGACTTACTCCCTGTAAGAAATTTAAGGTGTAATACTTCAGAATCCCAGGAAATAAAAGCAGAAAGGAATTCAAACCCATGGGAAGAAATGAAGGCCTCAAAAATAGTAAACAAACAAGAAAGGACCTAGAAATAAACAAACAAAAGTGCCTGCTTATGTTTATATTAAGTTCTAGTCCAGGGAAAACTTAACTATTATGATAGATGTCAGAATGAATGATAGCTACTATGGTTGAATTAAGAGGAGCAGCTATTAATTAGGAAGGTGCATGGGGAGATTATCAAGAAATAAGAAAATTCTATAGTTCCATTTGGATAGTGAATGCACATAAAAATTATTTGGATGCATACTTAAGGTTTTCTAATTTTTACCCAACGTGCACACACACATATATATGTGCGTGTATGTGTGTGTGTGTATGCACACACATACATAAACACACACACACACACACACACACACACACACACGTGTTCATCAGAGATAAAAAATGAGAATTCACCCCCAAGAATGGGTGACCAGGCTGCAATCCTGCCTTTTCCCTTTTCTTCTCAGGATTTTGAGCATGCATGCACACACCCAAGCTTATTCTTCAAGTCACCAGGTCCAGGACTTGAACTGTGTGCTCAGCTATGTGGAATCCAGCAGACTTAAACCACTCTGTCATCTGGCTGGACCACGACATACACTTTATCTCAATTAAAAAATGGAAAAGGTCAAGTATGGCTTCTTTTAAAGAAATAAAAGAATAAGAACTATGAAATATTTTGGAAACTCAACCTTATTAAATAGAAATATAAAGTGTGCCTCAGAAAATGCTAAGAAAATAGGAAACTGTTAGAGAAAACAGAATTTAAAAAAAAACCTTAAATTGATCAAACTTAGCAAAGATTTTTATCTCGATTGGTTTCTCTCTAAACAAAGAAGATAACTTAAGTCATTTTGGTCTTGAGAGGTCTCCACTCTCCCTTTGACTTTTTTCACACTGCTGCACTCACCAGAGGATTTGCATATGGCCCTCTGGGGAGGTAAAAATTCAGCTCTGCTCTTGCCTTGACTGATCAAGACTCCTCAGTTAAGCTTCTCAACATGAGGCTCTGTGCTCAGCTCTTGGGACTGCTAATGCTCTGGATCCCTGGTAAGGGCAGAAGGGAGATGAAGGAGAACGGGGTGGAATGGTGAGCTCTGGGGGCCTCACTGCTTCCCGTGTATTCTGTGCATGTGTTAGGTATGCCAGTGTTGTTCTCCAAAATGGGGTATGTGACGGGAAAGTGAGGAAGATTCCAGAAGGAACAAAGACCTATGCTCTGAGGAAGACTCTAGCACAGGAAGATTAGATGGTGTAGGGGCCCCTTTGTGCCTTGCATATCTTGGGCTCTCTTTTGAAATTGGATGGCTTGGATAAAAATCACACATACACAAAATTATTTAGCCTGAAATAAACAACAGAAAGGAAATCATGAAAATGGCTCAGTGTTTGTGTATGACCTTGCACGTCTCTCTTACTATGTCAGGATCCAGTGGCGATGTCGTGTTGACCCAGACTCCTCTCTCCCTGACCGTCATGCCTGGAGAGCCGGCCTCCATCTCCTGCAGGTCTAGTCATAGTCTCCTGCATACTGACGGAAACACCTATTTGAGTTGGTATGTGCAAAAGCCAGGCCAGTTTCCACAGCTCCTCATTTATAAGGTTTCCAGTCATGTCTCTGGGGTCTCAGATAGGTTTAGTGGCAGTGGATCAGGGACAGATTTCACACTGAAGATCAGCAGAGTGGAGGCTGAAGATGTTGGAGTTTATCACTGCCAGCAAGCGAGACATACTCCCTCACAGTGATACAGCCCTGAACATAAACCTCCCTGCTGGGTGTGGCCCAGCTGCCCACATGTTTCTTCGCCTGGGGAGCAGCAGGGCAGAGCCTCTGAGTCAGTCTAAGAGAGGGATGTTTTCAAACTCAGGGAACTAGGCTGCTGCTCGGGGCTCTGGACTGTAAGTCGAGAGGCTAGACCTCAGATGTAGGCAGGTTCTAACGGAACTAAGATCTGTACTCTGGTCCCAGTAAGCTACAACAGCCTTTGGTAGCAGCAGCAGCAGCAGGTGGGTGTCCAAGTACCCTCTGAGGAGACAGATGTGGGAGTAGCAACAGCAGCAGGAAAGCTCCTTCTACGCTTTTCTGCTTTGTCTACATTCGTTAGTTAAATGAGAGCAGAGTCCAGCAAAACAATTGACACAGGCTTGTGACAACGCTTGTCACATACAGCTTGGGGTTTAGCAGTTTGGGGTTATATTTTTCAAAGGAAATTTGGTAATAGTCAGAAATTGGCCATTTTCCACTTTCCTACCTTACTGTCTCTCCTGTTTACCACTTATCTTTACACTCCATAAAGATGGTAAAATTAGCATTTTATACGAGTTATCCTTAGAGGAAGCAGGCTAATAATGATTAGTTAAAATCTTGCTGTTTGAGCATCCAAACAGATTTCTGTAAATTTAGATATATAATCCTAATATAAAAATCTCTGATTCATCTCAATTACTTCTTGCTGAGAAAAGAAGTTCTTCAAACTGCAGAAGTTGAGATTTAAAAATTTTAAAAATTATAAAAAAATAACTGGAAGATATAGACCATAGAATAGAGTTTTTCCCAGCTAACACTGGAAAAATACAGAATGATATGTATTTTTCATGTGTTTTGAACTACAGTTAAGAATTTTGGAGTATGGGGAGACTGCATGAGTGAGAGCACCACGGGCATAGAGTGGAGATGAGCTGCTGCTGACTTACTCTGCTCCTCAGCTCCGTGCGGTGCAGTTGCAGATGTGGGGCTGTGGCAGGGATAACGGGGGAGGGCAGTAGTAGTAGTTATCGTGAACCCAGAAAGAGGCCAGATGTGTTTCTTTTGAGGAATCAAAGTACTGAAGGGTCCATTGCCTGCTTCCCAGGTCGAGCCTATGTCACTAAGTTTCAGGGCACATAGTACAGGGAGAATGATTACGATCATCAGAAGTTTCATGAAGAGCCAGCCCTGAAGACCAGCAGTTAAGGACTGCATAGAGGAAGCCAGATCCCACCTTGCCAGTCAGGGTTCAAATTCCAGTCCCCTAGGCAGCTTGAAAAACATGCCAGGCACACATGCGTTTTCTCAGGATCCCGTAACAATGGAGAATTGGGGAAAAAAAGGCGGTGGTGTGACCAGGCCCCATAGGGAGTGCTCCTCCCACTCTGTCCTGTGCACATACAACTTCTGATATTTAAATAAATTTTAAGAAGAGTTCAGTGAAGATATTGTGCAAAGAGATCCGAGATCATGTCCTTCAGGTCCATTCAACCTAACACAATCAAGAAGAGTTGCTGAAACTCATGCCGAGCTTATACTTCCCCTGAAGTGGTCCAGCAGAGACCATCTGGTTGAGTTGGTGAGGATGCATCATGTGATGGTGTGCTAACCAGAGGTCCCAGCAAGGTCTGCATCCACAGGGCAGCATCAGGGATAGAGACTAATAACCATGATTCAGACCTCTTTTAAGAAATTGTAAAGTTCTGAGTAAAAAATGAAGGTACCCTGAGTCTGTACCCTTCTGCCCCAAGAGTCCCTAGCCTGCCTGCTGATTTAGATGTCAGGAAATGTCCCTGAGCATTTAGAGACTCAGCTGGACTCTCTTTTCCCTTGTGGATTCCTCTGTCTGAAACAAATAAGACCCTGTGACCAGATGCAAGTTTAGCAAACACTGTAGAACAAAAGTCAGGTGAATAGCTAAAAGATTTTTTTTTTTTTTTGTAGAGATTTTTGCTATAGGGAGCGTGTGCTTGCCAGAAAGACAGAGACAGAAAGCGAGAAATCACCCCTCAGGGGGATGGCCATCCGCAATCCCTTCTCCTCCGTTCTCTTCTCAGGATCTTGGGCATGCACGCCTACATGCCTGGCGAGAGTTTAAAGCACTGGATCAGGTACTCGAACTGCGATTGACTACAGGGGAGTTCAATGACATAGTCATTATGCCAACTGCTGGTCCCAAAAGATTTTTTTTAAGAGAGTTTTTTGCTACAGAGCGTGTGCACTCCCAGGTGTCCTGATGTCCTGCAGCCATTAGAGCTCTTCAGGGCACTCCTTCATGCCTTTGCCAGGTGATTGTCACTCTCACTCACCATCAGAAGACGGGAAAGATGCCTGCTCTGTATGCTTTTTGGCTTTGAGCATGGCAAAGTTATGATGCTGGCCAAAGGAGGAACACATGCCACCTTGTGAACTGTAGCCTCTCCTAAAAGCTCACAGTAAGGGTCTTTACTAGCAGGCAGGATCTACTCTTCACCAGTAGTAAAGGGCTTCTTAGCTTCAGCGTGTGGCTGGCCACTAAGAGTGATGCTCTCAGTACAGACACAGTTGATGAAGTAGTTTCAAAAATTGCTTGTGTTCTTTGTGTTCTTTTTTTTTTCTTTTGAAAAACTGAAAGCTTGTCTTCTTTTATTTATTTACTTATTTTTTTAAAATGTTTTTCCTATAGAGCAAGATGACCATGCTGGAATCCCTCCTCTCAAAATTTTGAGCACATACACATGTGTGCCTGGTGTGATTTTTCAGCCACCTTGTCCAGGACTTGAACCATGATCAGTCATGTAGGGATGCAGCACCTTAACCATCACACCATCTGCTGGTCCCCCAAAGTCTTGTCTTTCAATGAAGGATGCTTGGTCCCCATGTGGTGAAACAGCTTTGAAGGTTTCATGTTTCGTTTTTACAGAGCAGACTTGGAGAATGTGAATCACTTGCTGAAAATAACCCATAATTTAAGCAGGACTGAGTATTTCTTTTAAATGCAGGTTTTCGTTTAAATGCAGTGAGAAAAAGTGATTTCTCACTATCCTTCTCTCTGTCTCTCTCTAGAGAGCACATGAGCCGAGCTTTAATTCTTTAGTGCCGTACCTGAGTGCGTATAAGGAGGGATTTCTGAATGAGGTGATTAGGGGACTCTCAGCATCTGCTGCCTCCCCAACAAAGCCATGGCTGTGTCCCCTCAGACGTCCACTGGGACCCCAGTGAATGAGGAGCACTGTGTGCCTGGCGGCTCCTCCCCCAGGAGTGAGGTCTCGGAGCTAGCTGGGCAGCACTGAAGTCACTCTCACACCCTGTAGTCTGCCTATATCCCCCCAACTCAAATGTTGCAGCTCACTCTCAGGTGATGTTAGTAGGTGAGGCATTTGAGAGGTGATTGGGAAATCGGGCTGAGCCTTTATGAGTGGGGTTAGCGCCCTTATCAAAGAGTCCAGAGAGGGGGCTGGCCTGATTGTGTAGTGATTAAGGGAACTAGATACCACATGGCTGCCTGTGATTCAAATCCTAGCCCTGGAAGCTTGAAACACGCACTGGGCAAGTGTGTGTGTATGTGTATATGTGTTTGTGCATGTGTGTGTCCGGGTATGTGTGTGTGTGTGTATGTGTATATCTGTTTTGAGCATGCCGTGTGTGTGTGTGTGCCCTCAAAATCCTAAAGGGATGGAGAAATGAAGGAGAAAGGATTGTGGTATGACCATGCCCAATTGAGTTTCTTTTCATCCCTAGGGAGTGCATGTGCCCATTGACAATAATGTGTGTATTTATTACATGTATATGTAATATGTGTATTGTTATTACATATAAAGTATATGTAATGATAAGGATTTCATATATATATATATTATGCAAAGATATCAATATTATAATATGCATTTTATTTTATGAATATATATAATAAAAAAAAGCCTCAGAGAGACCCCTCACCTCTTCAGCCATGTGAAGACAGCCAGCAGGCACCATCTGTGAACCAGAGGGTGGCCCCTCACCAGACATCTGATATGCCTTGGTCTTGGACTTCCCAGCATCCTAATGGTGATCAATGCATTTCTGTTGTTGATAAGCCTCTCATCAATGTCATTTTAAAATAAATAACCTGAACAGACTAAGACATGTGACACTGAGAACTTACAATGTGACCAGAACCACATGTCAGAGTCTTGATCTTTATGTGTGAGTTAAATACAGGTTGAGTATACCTTATCCAAAATGCTTGGGACCAGAAGTGTTTCAGAATCGGGATTTTCTTCAGTTTTGGAATAGTTGCATAAAAATAAAGAGATATCTTGCAGATGAGACCCAAGTCCAAACACTAAATCTATTTATGGTTAATAGTCACCTTCTATATATAGCCTGAAGGTACTTTTATACCTTATTTTTTTTTCTATCATAGCATTTTGAGAGAGAGACCCCTCACTTAAGATCAGGCACAGAATTTTCTCCTTATGTTATATTGGTGCCCCAAAGTTTTGGATTTCAGGGCATTTCAGATTTTAGATTAGAGACATTCAATCTGTAATATATATTAGTAAAATGTTACTTTCTTAAAATACACGTTTTTAATAATAATTTTAAGAGTTAGAGATGCTAGGCAGAGCACAGAGTATTTTTAGGGCAGTGAAACTATTTTCTATGATACTGTAAAGGTAAACCCATAACAGTGGACCCATGAAACATACAATGCCAGTTGTGATCTCTCATGTGAACTATGAGCTTTGAGTGATTGAGATATCATTTAGAATTACCTGTGGAAACACAGGGACCTTTTGGGGTGGGGATGTTGATAGCTGGGGAGGCTCTGAGTGTGTGCAATGGGAGCCGAAGGGATATAGACTCTACTACATTTTCTGCTCAGTTTTGCTGTGCACCTAAAACTGCTTTAAAAACAGTATATTAAACAATAATTTCTCCTGTTACTTTCAATACAGCAATTAGAACCTAACAACATGGCTGACCTCACATTTCTAGTGTACTGAGCTTTTGTTGGCCTGCATCTTTACTGCAACTTGGTGTGCACAAAATTCAAACCATGGGGTTTGCAGCAGGGCTCTGAAGGCTGTGGGGGCATCTTGGTGGCAGCCTATGGGAGCCCTGGGGGCATGAGATGAACCTTCAGGTTCTCACTTGGGACTAGGGTAACTCTGCTCTTATCTGCATTTCTTGGTACTCTGAGATCGATTCACTGGTGTGAGGGAGAGGAAAAAGGTGGTTGTCGCCATTTTATTCTTGAGGAGACTGAGGCGCAGAGAAATTTATATCCCAGACCAATAGCTCAAAAGCAAGGCTCCCAGTAGCCATTGAATAAGAGCTACTGAACCACACCGTTTCTCAAGGACTTAATCCTTTTAGAGCAGTTTTAGGATAACAACAAGATCGAGTGGTAAGTACAGAGATTTCTCAGATGCTGCTTCCTTACTGTCACGACCTCCCTCAATATCCACATCCCCTATTATAGTGGTTGCATTCGATGAGTCTATACTGAGACTTCATCATCACCCAAAGTACATAGCTTACTTCAGGGTTCATGCTGAGGCTTGGTGTTGGACATTCTATGGGACAAATGCAGATCGACAGGTATCCACCATTACGTTGTCCTACACAAAAGGGTTACTGACCTAAAAAGCCATTGAGTCTGCATATCTATTCCTTGTAACTTTCCCTAATCTATCTTTCTTCTGTTGATTTTAAGTTTTAAAATAATTCTTTTTTTTTTCGAGAGGTTTTTGTTATAAGGGTGCGTGCGCTCGCCAGACAGAGAGAGACAGAGAGAGACAGAGAGATAGAAAGCAAGAAATCACCCCCCGGGGGGATGGCCACGCCGCAATCCCTTCTCCTCCATTCTCCTCTCGGGATCTTGAGCATGCACGCACACGTGCCTGGTGTGAGTTTTTAAGCCACCGGGTCTGGGACACGAACCATGGTCGACTACATGGGAGTCCAGCGACATAGCCATTACGCTAACTGCTGGTCCCAAGTTTTAAAATAATTCTAGATATTAAAGTGTTGGAAGATAATGCAGGAAATTCTATCTTTACACAGCTTCCCCTAATGCTGACACCTTACAGAAGCAGGTGCAATTGTCAAACTAAGAAATTATTGTTAGTCCATGACACTAACTAAACTAAAGCACAGTTGTCCCTCACTATCCACAGCTTTGCTTCCCACCTTTTCAGTTGCCTGAGGTCAACCAGTTTGATACTGTGAGAGGGAGAGAGAGAAAAAGAGAACATTGATTTATTTTTCATTACAGTATATTGTTACCATTGGTCTATTTTATTATTATTATAGTTAAATTCTTATTGTGCCTAATTCATAAATTAATTTTTTTCAGGGGCATGTATGTGGTATTTGGATTTCTGCAGTTTCCCACTAACATCACTTTTCTGTCCCCAGATCCAGTCCAAGATCCCACACTTCAATTACTTGTCATTCCTTCTTAGTCTCCTTTGATCTCTGAAGATTTTCTAATTTGTCTTCTTGTTTCCATAGTCAATTTTTTGTGGCGTGCATGTGTTAATGCACTTTGAAAAATATATTAAGGCTCCAAATTAGTTACCGATTCAACATACCTGTATCTAGCTTGGTGTGGTGCTACAGGTATCTTCTCTCACTTTTTGTCTGTGTGTATGTTCATATCTACATCATACTGTTCCCTTAGTCTCTGAAACATTCTTTTCTCAGAAGAAATCAGTGAGAGGACCACAAATACCTTTTCCCAGACGCTGGTATTTATTTTCTTGACTGGATGGGGTTAATTTTCAGTGTGTTATCAGGGAGGTGGCTGATGTGTGATAGACAGCTTAGCGGGGGCCTGGTGGTGTTTGTGAGGTCAGCATCCTCGGGTGTGGTTGGAGACACTTGGCATCTAAGCTGTTGAGTTGTGTGTTCACTTACGTTTCCCACCATTGCTTTTTTGTTAAATAAAATATGTTGTGTATATCTAAGGTATACAACATAATGCTACAAGGTTCATGTTTATGGTGACAGGGTTACTGTAAGGGAACGCAGTAACCCCTCCATCATCTCGCCTAGTGACTGTGACCCCGTGGCAAGAGCAGCTTTCATCTCTTCCCTCAGCAGTACTCCTGATACATTGCACTGTTATAAACCATGGTCCTCACATTGACACTGTTCATCCTACATCTTTGCTACTTCACATTCTTTAATCTACCTCTCCTCATGTCCTTCCCTACCACCATCCCTACCCAGATCTGGCAACTTGAAAAACACACGTGGCACATGCATGTGTGTGCCTGAAATCCCAAAAAGAAGGGGAAATGGAGGAGAAGGAATTGTGGTGTGACCATGCCCCGTGAGAGATGCTCTCTTCTTTGTCTGTCTCTGGTGAGTGCAAGCATCTTTTGGAAAATTAAAACAGAATGATCAGAATTAAAAAAAATTTTGAGAGGTTTTTGCTATAGGGCATGTGTGCTTGCCAGAAAGACAGAGACAGAAAGCAAGAAATCACCCCCCAGGGTGATGGCCATGCCACTATCCCTTCTCCTCCATTCTCCTCTCGGGATCTCAGACACACACGTACAAGCGACCGGCCTGAGTTTAAGCCACTGGGTCCAGGACTTGAACTGCGGTTGACTACATGGGAATCCAGAGACATAGTCATTATGCCAACTGCTGGTCCCAATCAGAATAAATTTTTATCACATACTGCTAACTTTACACTTGAGAATTCTCTAGGTAGTGACATATCTTATTTAAGGAGCAAATTAAAAAGAAATAAACCTGTGTATGTGTTTACCCTACCCCCATGTGTCCATAGTATGAATAGCTGATAGTCTTAAATAAAAATACCAGCATAGGGGCCAGCAGGTGGCATAGTGGTTAAGGCACTGGACTCCCACATGGCTGACTAAGGTTCGAGTCCCAGACCTAATGGCTTGGAAATCACAATGGGCGTATGTGTGTTTGCCCAAAATTCCAGAAGAGGGAGGAGAAGGGATTGTGGTATGGCCATCCTCCCTGGGGGGTGATTTTTCTCTTTTCCTCTCTATGTCTGTCTCCCCCTAATAAGCACACATGCTTGCACATACCAAGAAAACACACACACACACACACACACACATACACACACACACAAAGAAAAACACCAACAAAGACAGAAAACAATCCAAACACACAGTCCTTGTTCCTATCAGGGTAGAGAAAGAGCCCCAACACAGCATTATCTTCTTTGGATGCCAAACTGAGACACTATAGTCCTCATCATTTCACTTGACAGTTACATCTGAACTGACTACATTTTTCACAGGAGGGTTTCTGCACACAGCTTTAAATGTTGGTGCTCTTGTGTGTTGTGGGGGGAGAACTCAGGCAAGAACTGTGCCTCTCAAGTGCTTCCATCCTGGGAGTCACATTCACACTCAGAATGGCTGTGTGTTGGTCAGCTGTGTGGCTTCTGGGGGTGCATTTGGTTCTTCAAACCCCCTGTGGTGTTTTTATTTTGTTGTGCTTGTTACTTTATGATTTGTTATTTACGTTTAATCATTGTACATCTCTATAATATGTAACATGGTTTTACCCCTGCGGGGTTGTGTTGACTGTTGTAGTCTTTGCTAGAGACTAAGGCCCCTTGCTGCAGGGTCCTGGAGGTGGCAGTTCATTGGGGAGCTGTCCTCAGTGCTGACTTCTCCCCACCCTTCCCTCTACCCATCAGCCAGGTTTTGTCTGCACCATGATGTCATCGTGGGTCTCATCCAGAGCATTCAGATTGTCTCCCCACCTGTGAACTCCACCTGTGTTTTTCTCCTGGGGCTAAAGGTCTAGGTACTGAACTCTGAAGGTGAGGACGTCCCCTGTCCTCCTGTCCTCTGTAACCACTGATGGATTTTACCCATTTGGTCGTGGCCTCAGTTCAGCAGACCATGGAGGCAGGCTGCCTGTGTGTGGTGATGCTCCTATGTCGAGCCACCTCAAGGAGCAGCATTCGGGACAACGATAAAATCTGGGAGGAGTTGGATGGGCAGCTCCACTGGGGGCAGCAGGGGTTGTCCTCCCTGGTTGGGGTGTAGGCCTGGTGTTGGCTTCTTGGCGTAGACCTCAGAGGGTGTGTGGACTGCACTTCTAGGTGCCTGCTCTACACACTGTGCTTCCTGTATTCACCAGAGTCCACTATCCATTTTTTTCTGGGCCTAGCCCTGCCTTCTAGATGGTCTCTTCTGGTTGAACCAAGTTGAGTCTTGATAGAACAGCCTGTTCTCTTGATAAATTCAGTAAGGGAAATTTAGGTTTTTGTTGAAGAAAGTAAACATTGAGAAATGACTTTCCATTCCTGTGTCTGTTAAGTGTAGTAATTCTTTTTTTTCCTGAGACCCTCCTTCCCACCCCAACTGTCCTATACAGTCTTTGATATCTACTTTTGCTGTCTCTGCTATTTTATCTTCCATTTTTTTTCAGTTTCAGCCTACAGTGCAGACATTCAGTATACTGAGCAGGGACGTACAATGTGCGTTCGTAGTCTGACTTGCTTTACTTAGCATTACATCTCCCATTGTATATTTATCCTTGCCTGCCATGCAATGCATCTGTGCTTTGACAACCCATATCATTTTCTGTAAAGATGTACAGTAATTCAATGGAAATAAAAGTATATATGTAATAAAAAGAAATAAATTTGTGAAAGTAACATTTACACAGAATATTATAAATATACATGTATTGTAAAAGCATATCGTATATCACAAACATGTGCAACTATTGTGGGCAAATTAGAAATGACAATGAAAATTACTTTAAAGAAAGTTGGGCAAAAATTGACCTTTCAGATGGGAATCTATCCAAAGTTTAAGTCCAAACCAAGTTTCACCTTGTCTTTGAAACCATTTCTGCAACTCTAGGCCTCTTCTTTTTTTCCCCTCTTTCTGTGTAGATTAGGGTTTCTATGCCCAGATAGTGTGGATACGTTTGGGGCAGGACAATTTTTTGTTGGGGGTCTGTCCAGTGCCTTACAAAATGTTTAGCAGTATCCCTGACCTCTATTGCAGGAGGCTAGCAGCACTCCATAATTCATGACAGTGAAAATGTCCCTAGACATGGCCCAGTGTCCCTGGGGGAGGTGGGCAAACCACTGTTTAGAGCATCTACCAGACCCTTCCTTCCTCCATTCATTCATTTCCTCTCTGAGACCCTTTCTGACCTGTGGGATGAGATGGGGGTGCTTAGCCAACTATATTCATACTGGGAAAAATCATGTTGTACAATGTGAAGATATACAACGATTAAATGGAAAGAAAAAAAAAACAAAAAATGCTATTTTCTTCCATTTTAAATATATTTTTACCAGAAGTACACATTCACCAGGGCAGCAGCCAAGACAGAGACCCTGTGGCATCAGATTTCCCTTAGAAATTCCTCTGCTCCAGGACCCTAGCGCATGGTAGTATTCTTTCTGATGAATGTCCCAGAAAGTGTCAGAAATATTGGTTAGGCTCTGAAATTAACACATGGATCAAGGTTTTCCTGTGCTGGTGTGAGAAATCTCTTTGTGAGCTGGGGATTCTGGTAAAGGCTGTTCCACACTCAGGCCAGCAGAGGTACTCAGGTTATAAGCCAGAACTAACAATATATAGAAGCCCTGACAGGATTTTCTTCTAAATGTTGAGAAAGAATAGATATAACTATCTTTAACTAAAGAGCCTCTGCTCCAAACCTCTCCTTCCAGACTCAAACACCTAGACAGGGTCATAGAAAACCTCAACCCCACTGAACCTGCTGCACAAAGGGAGAAACTCTTCTTCATAAATCTAAACTCAAATCTCTTTCTGTGGATAGAACATTAGAGGAGAGAAATTGGCACAGAGTACCTCACAGTGAAAGGAAGCATGTGAGTTTACAGTTGCAGAAACTAATTTGTCACTTTTAGTCACCACCAAATGACTAAAAATCAGAGAAGAGAGACAGTAAAGTGAGCAGCAGGGAGAAAGTGTGGCTCATTTCCTCCCACATGCCTCTGAAACCCCACAGCTCAGCCCAGGTGCATCTGTTCTTTTGAAACTGGGAGCCATTTGCAATATCCAGTTCCAGAGACAAATGCACAGGCTGTCTGGTGAATGTCAGGGAAATGGAACTGCAGAGAGACTGAGGATCGTCTCCTCCCACACACCTCTGAATGCTCAGTATTAACTTCAAGAAATTAGAAAGAAACAGAAAATCCATCAGATGACCCAGAAACCACCACAGCAGCACAAAAAATATGAGAAACCAAGAAAATATCTCTTCCTCAAGGGAAAAGAACAACCTTTCATCATCTACAGACAATACAATGGAACTCATGGAAGTGTCAGATAAAGAATTCAGAATTTTCATAGTGACAAAAGTAATTAAGATGCAAGAAAAGAGAGACAACGAACTCCAGAAGATGCAAGAGAAAAGACAATGAGTTCCAGAAGATGAGGAAGTTCTTCCATGAATTGAAAAAAAAAAAAAAAAAAAAAAAAAAAAAAAAAAAAAAGAACCAAATGGAGCTGTTAAAGATGAAGGCTGTAATACAGGAAATCAAAACCTCCTTAGAAAGTATTAAAAACAGATGAGACCATGCAGAAGATCAAAACTTCAATGTAGAAGACAAAACCTCTGATCTAAAAAAAAAAATCATCAATAATACTGAGAAAATAACTCCAATAAATAAGAATAATATACAAGAAATACTAGATACCATTAAACACCCAAATATAGGGATAATCAGTATCCCAGAATTAGGGGATTGATAATCAACTCCATGAAATCCTGAAAGAAAACTTTCCAAATCTAGAGAGGCATTCGAATACCCAAGAAATGCAAAGGACCCCAAAAAGAAGCAACTCAAGATCTTCCCCAAGGGCACTTCATAGCCAGATTGGCCAAAACCTCAGACAAAGACGAGATACTAAAACTGGCAAGAGAGAAATGTCAAGTTAACTCACAAAGGTTATCCCACCAGACTAACATCAGACCTCTCATCAAAAACAATGCAAGCAAAGAAAGAATGGGGAAATATATTCAAAGTGTCAAAGGAAAAACAATTTCAACCAAGAATACTATACCTGGCAAGATTATCCTTCATATGGGAAGAAAAGATAAAAGCATTTTTAGATAAACAAAACCTGAAAAAATTTACCTACACCAGAACTCTTCAAGATGTTCTGAAGGTGTGCTACACCAGGAAAACTAAAGAGAGACATACAGAAATAAGAGAACAAAAAACAGTCAAGAAAATGGTCAACTTAATGGTAGGGACAAGTCCAGAAATACCAACAACATTGAATGTTAACTTCCAGGATTTAAATGGAAAGATTGGACCACAATAACACTGTAAATTCAGCAGAAGAGAGATTAATTACATGAGACTAAACTGGTAAAATAGAATTTTATGACTTTTGACTAAAACATTACGGATCATCTTCTATGCTTTGTTTTCCAGAGTTAAGGATTTTTGTCTTCTCTTGCGTTGTCGACAGGTCCATGTACTGTTTGAACAGAATCCTAGCCTGTGTCCTGGCTTTAAGTCTTAAGCAAACCTCTTAATTTTTTTTTTTTACTTTGATTTATTAGAGCTAAAACTGTCTTTCTTGAAATTAAAAAAAAAGTATTTAAAAAGTACCTATTTAATGACCACAGTAAGCTATATAGTCTCAGCTAGGTGTTATTTTATAGTCTATTCATTCTACTCACAGTTTCATGCCTAAAATCAACATGTGTTCACAGATATGTATATATAAACTGAACTTGCTATTGGAAGTAGATTCATTAAGGTATTTTGTGAATCAATAAAATGTGGGGGGGGGGGAAAGAACGGCTCTCTGTCTTTCTGGTGAGCTCATGTGCCTTATAGCAAAAACCTCTCGAAAAACAAAAAAGCAGGAGGGGGAAATGAAGAAAGAAAAAAAATGCTTCAGAAGAAAGTTACAGTGTACTTGTTACAAGATTTTAGCTTTGTCCATATCTGGTTTTTTTTTTTTTTTGAGTTTTAGTATCTATCTACTGTTTGAACAGAATCCTAACCTTTTTCTGGCTTTAAGTCTTCAGCAAACTTTTCTTACATTTTTTATTTTGATTTATTAAAGCTAAAACTGCTTTTCTTGAAAATAAATAAATAAATACATTAAAAAAACCAAACAATAAATAAAAAGCATACCTACTTAGTGAACACAGTAAGCTATATAGCCTCAGCTAGGTGCTACTTTGTATATATTCATTCTACTCACTGAGTTCTGTATGTAAAGACAAACATGTGCTCATAGATGTGCTCATATCAACTGTACTTACTATTGAAAGTATTTAGTTTAATTATGAGCTTTTGTGAATCAATAAAATGTGGAAAATAAAATCATGGAAAGCAACTGGGGATACCAGAGACATTGTGGGAGGAGGGTGGGGAGTGGCAGAGGGTGAGAAGGGGAGGGTATCAAGAAGGAAAAAAAGAGAAGTAAAATATATAAGAAACAAGAAATGGAAAATTATTTGTTGAAACTAACATGTATGGCAATATCTTTGATTGAGCCAATATAATTGTATTCTGGATGGGAAAACTCATTTTGTATGCCGCATTGATATACAGTGAATGAATGTAAAATAAATAAATTTAAACTCGAAAAATTAAAAAATAAAAAAAAATAGATATGGGCAGAATTTTTCTAAACACCACTCAGAAAAAAGTATTTAGGTTTGTAATCACCAAATGTTTATTGCAGTTCCATTGCAGAGTTGAGGTTATGAGATCTGTCCTCGTCAAGCTAACGTAGTAAAGGGGAGCTTTGGAGAAGTCATCCTGTCCTGAGAATTGATCCAGGAGAGACTATGTGACTGAATTTTCCTCAATTAACCTCTGATTCATTTTGTCCCATCATCCACACAGAATAGTTAGAAATTCTTTGATTAATTTGACATAATGTATATAGTGAGGTTTCAGGGCTTGAAAATCATGGTGCATGCATGTGCGTGCATGCCTTAGGTCCCTGGAGGAGAATGGAGAAGAGACTGTGGCATGGCCATCCCTGCTGGGGAGTGATTTTCCTAGTGAGGTAAGTATGATAGAATATTGACCAAATTGCAACAAATCATTTTACTTGGAATTTCATGGTCACTCCCTGAGGCATATATTTCTTCTTCCTTTGGAAAACAAAAACAAAAGCAACAACCTATTACCTCTCCATCTGTTAAGTGACCGATTAATTTATTTTTTTTCTCTGTCAAGTTCTTTTGGCTTGATTGTTCCTAGGTTGTTTAACTTGCTAGTCCCAAGAAAGATCATTCCTAACGCTTGGTTCTAACACTTCCAGACAGGTAATCTGATGATGCCAGATAACTCCTAACCAGGCTCACCTCTATGCTGTTACTGGGGAAACTCTGAGGATCAGTACTGGTGGTAAGAGTTATCGTATTCTCTACTGGAGGTAAGGGTTATTGACTTCTCTACATTACCTGGGAAGGAACACTGCAGGATGTCTCTCCCTGCCAGAGACTGACCTGGACCACCTCTCCCACCTTCAGATTTCTGGTGCTCTCTGAAGGGCAAGGCCTGTGCACTGTGTCTGCCCATAGGTCCAGACTTTCACAGTAGGATCTTCTGCCCATGGCTGAGGGCAGCAGGAACCTTATCTCTATTGGTGTTTTTTTCCCAACGCAGATAACATTTCATGTCCCTTTGCTCACAGGGAAGCCCTCCATCCCACCCTCTTCTTGATCTTTCTACACAGCTGCACCCACCAAGGATTTGCATATTGTCCCCTGGGAACTGCTCTCTCTTGCACAGTTGAGATAAAAGCTCAGCTCAAATCTTCTCTGGGACCAGCAGTTAGTGTAATGGCTATGTCGCTGAACTCCCATGTAGCTGACCACAGTTTGAGTTCCGGACCCAGTGGCTTAAACTCACGCTGGGTGCGTATGCATGTGTGCCCAAGATCCCGAGAGGAGAATGGAGGAGAAGGGATTGTGGTGTGGCCATCCCTCCTGGGGGGTGATTTCTTGCTTTCTGTCTCTCTGTCTCTCTCTGTCTTTCTGGCAAGTACACGCGCCCTATAGCAAAAAACTCTCAAAAAAAAAAAATCTTGTCTTGACCAATCAGGACTCCTGGTGCAACTTCTCAGCATGAGCTTCCCTGTTCAGCTCCTGGGGCTGCTAAAGTTCTGGATCCCTGGTAAGGACAGAGGAAGCTGAGGAAAGAGAATGGGATGGTGAGCTCTGGGGGCCCTGCTGCTCCCCATGTTTACTCTAATCTTTGATAGATGCTTATCTCTATGTCCCAGAAGAGGGCTTTTGATATTGTGCCTTGTGATAACTAAGAACCACCTAGAAGGAAAAATGATCATTGCTCCAGTGAGGATATTCATAAACAAAGAGATCCCTTGTACCTTGTAAATATAGAGGTCATTGTAGAAAGTTTGCTTTTATTGTAGGAATTAAAATTCAAAACAAAAGACTAAACTGAAATAAATAACATAGGGGAAATCATGAAAATTGCTCTTAATGTTTGTAGGTAACCTTGCACTTCTCCCATTATTTCAGGATCCAGTGGGGACATTGTGATGACCCAGACTCCACTCTCCCTGCCCATCATCCCGGGAGAGCCAGCCTCCAACTCCTGCAGGTCTAACCAGAGCCTCCTACACAGTGATGGATACACCCATTTCTATTGGTACTTGTAGAAGCCAGGCCAGGCTCCACACCTCCTGATGTATTTGGCTTCTAACCGTGCATTTGGAGTTCCAGACAGGTTCAGTGGCAGTGGGTCAGGGACAGATTTCACACTGAAGATCAGCAGGGTGGAGACTGAGGATGTTAGAATTTATTACTGCATGCAAAATATACAAAGTCCTCACACAGTGATATAGCCCTGAACATAAACCTCCCTGCTTGGAGTGGCCCACTTGCCCACATGTGCTGTCTGTCTGGGGAGCAGCACAGCAGATCCTCTGAGTCTGTGTAGGAGGGAGGAGTTGGAGAACTCAGGCCTAGGTTACTGCTGTCTGTGCTGTAAGTGCCCTGGCCAGAAGAGCTCAGGCTGCACACTGAAGGCCTCATCAGCTGCAGTAGACTTGGAATGTCACAAGCAGAAGGAAGAATTTCGGTGACCCAAGTGTGTGTGAACAAGGGATTACGATGGAAGGCAGAGCTAAATGAGGGCTCATCTGAAGCCTCCCTGTCTTGCCATGTTTGTCAGGTCAGCTTAGTCAGCAGGCATAACAATTAATTGATGCAGATTAATGCCAGCAAACGTTGACTCTGTGTTGGAAATGACCAATTTAGAATATATTTCTCACATGATAATGTTTGGTAATATTAGGAAATTGCCATTTTCTCACTCCCCCAACATCCTACTCCTCTTTTAACACTTCTACCAAATTATCCTTCTCATAAATAAGTTTGAGAAAACATTCTACACAATCTATCCTCAGGAGGAGTTTAGTTGGGAATAATTTGTAAAAATGCTTGATGTTTGAGTATTCAAATAGATTCTCTAAATTCCTAGCAGATGCAAGATCCTTACACCCAAATCTTTGATTTTTTTCAATTAACTTCTCCCTAGTGAAAAGAGAGTTCTTGAAATTCTACAGTTATGGAGACAGCACATGGCATAGTAGTTACGTTACTAAATTCCCACATGGCTGACCGTGGTTCAAGTCCTGGATCCAGTTCCATTGCAGAGTTGAGGTTATTAGATCTGTCCTCGTCAAGCTAACGTAGTAAAGGGGAGCTTTGGAGAAGTCATCCTGTCCTGAGAATTGATCCAGGAGAGACTATGTGACTGAATTTTCCTCAATTAACCTCTGATTCATTTTGTCCCATAATCCACACAGAATAGTTAGAAATTCTTTGATTAATTTGACATAATGTATATAGTGAGGTTTCAGGGCTTGAAAATCATGGTGCATGCATGTGCGTGCATGCCTTAGGTCCCTGGAGGAGAATGGAGAAGAGACTGTGGCATGGCCATCCCTGCTGGGGAGTGATTTTCCACTTTCCCTCTCACTGTGTCTCTCTCTGGTGAGCACACACACCTTAAGAAAAAAAACTACAAAAAAAAAAAAAAAAGAAAAAATTCTACAAGTAGGCTTTGAAAATAAATAGCATAGACTGAAAGATGAAGTACATAAAATTTATTCAATACACCACACGAAAAATGCAGAGGGACATAAATTTTTTCTTTCTCTCCCAAATTCTAAGAGATCTTTTTGTAAAAGAGAAAAGAAATCATCATAACGCCAGGTGTTGAACTAAACTTTTTTTCCTCAGGTCAGAGTGTCCATGCTTGGATGTGAATGGAAAAAAAACAGAGAAAGTTCCCCACCCCCAGCAATGGTTCAATAGGTTTTCCTTTTGTTTCCCATTTATGTGCCAGGTATTCCACAGCCATTTGGCTTGCGGCTACTCCATTGAATAGATATAGACATTGTTATTTGTACAAACTATTTGGCCAGTGATGCACTCAGCGCAGTGTGTAGTCAGGGCACAGGCTTCACCCACTGTGGGTCCTGAGAGATGGAGGCCCTGATGCTTCCTAGGCTAGAGTAGTTGGTGTAGTTTCAGAGCCAACTCTGGAAGGAACTATCAGACAGGAGAAATGAGTCTGCATGGACAGATCTAGAACAGAAGCCCAATCCCTGCCCTTAATGCCCTGCAGGGCCTCTCGTGGTCCATCCTGTCCTTTAGCATCCTTGGCATCTCACACGGACTTCAGAATTTACCCTTCGACTGCCTGTAACCAATATGTCTTATCTGAAATCTTGGTTGCCTATTCGTTTTTGTCCTCAACTAGGAAATAGGATTACTGAGGAGAGGGGTCCTCTGAGCTCCCTGTGTTATCTGACCCTAGTGATGAACAATATCTTAGGATCGCACAGGCTGAAAAGAATCTGTCTAAGGAGCATTGAAAGCACTATTACCTGCTGTGTCACAAAATGGCCATTAGGTGGCAGACAAACCCA
The DNA here is from genome assembly GCF_000334495.1 of Tupaia belangeri chinensis. Taxonomy (NCBI): domain Eukaryota; kingdom Metazoa; phylum Chordata; class Mammalia; order Scandentia; family Tupaiidae; genus Tupaia; species Tupaia belangeri. The sequence goes on from NW_006160024.1 coordinate 3,369,997, forward strand.
GTGATAAATAGAAGCATCCTGATCTAAGAAATTCTGGCGAAGTAGTAGAGTGGTTCTACCCCATTATGAACACAGGTTCCTCAGGGTTTGACGGGGGTGTCTGATGTTCCCAGGGGACTCCTGCCTGCGTTCCGAGTGGTGGAAAACCTGCTCTGCACTCTGTTCTGAGCCTGGAAGCCTGGCCATGCCCTTTCCCTCAAGGTTGGCTTCTTCCCCCCAAGTCTGTGCTCTATGGACTGAATTGTGTTCCCTAAGTCCTGTGTGAAGGACTAACCCCCATGGTTGCTGTATTCAGAGAAAGGGACTTCACAATAAGCAGGGTAATGCAGTCATCCATGATGATCCCCACCCCATAGCATTAGCATCCCTTTGAGAAAAAGAGGGGGCACCAGGAGTCTCAAACTCCACTGAGTGTACCTGTGGGAGAACAGGCCATGTGACCAAACGGCAAGAAGGTGGCAGCCTCCAAGCCAGGATGGGAGTCCTTAACAGAAAGCAAACCTGCTGGACCTTGATCTTGGACTGTGGGCCCTAGAAATATAAGAGAAGAGGGACTAGCAGTTGGCATAATGGCTATGTTGCTAGACTCCTATGTAGTCAACCGTGGTTCGAGTCCCAGACCCGGTGGCTTAAACTCATGCTGGGCGCGTGTGCATGCGTGTCCAAGATCCCAAGAGGAGAATGGAGGAGAAGGGACTGTGGCATAGCCATCCCCCCTGGGGGGAGGTGATTTCTTGCTTTCTGTTTCTCTCTCTCTCTGGTGAGCGCACATGCCCTATAGTAAAAACCTCTCCAAAAAAAAAAAAAAAAAAAAAAAAGAGAGAAGAAATACTTGTTCTTTATTTAAGTGTGGCAGCTCATGCTGTCTAATACACCATCCCAACTCTCCACATGGGATCAGCCTCGGGAGGTTCCTGGAGATGCGGGACCAGCTGCACTCCTCCTCCTGCTGTCCTGACTCTGGGGGAGGAAGGAGAACCCAGGTCCATCTTGTTTATTTGCATGAAACATGAATGTTTCCATGAAGATGAGGCATTAGCCTGTTTGACTTTCTGATTAGAACTGCTTTAAAATCAAAAAGTTACTTACTTGGTATTAATGTGTGAAGACATCCATGTTTGCTCCCCACTTAGATGCCAGTGGGGACATTGTAAGTCTCCATTCTCAGCCATTTTTCATGGGAAATGTTGACTGTCTAAAACAGGTTTGTGCCAGAGGTTGCCTTATAGGCTCCCAATGAAAAGTTTCCAGGTTCACAGGGAGGGTAACAAGACTGCATTTCTGGATCCATAGCATGGAATGAGTCCTGAGGAAGGCTTTGAATGAAGCAGAGAAACTCAGACATCTGAGCCCCAGGGTCAGGACAATTTTTATGAAAAAAGATAGGGCAGTGGCAGCCTCATAGCCTAGTAATTAAGTTATCTGGATCCCACATGGCCAACCATGGTTTGAATACCAGCTCCAGTGGCTTGAAAAAGATCACATATGCCCTTCAGCAATTAAAAAGAAGAAGAAGAGGAGGCGAAGGAAAAGATGAAGAAGAGAAAAGAGGAGGAGGAGGAGGAGAAGAAAGAAGAAGATAAGAAAAAGAAATGAGAGATAAAATTAAAAACTGGATAATCCTGAAGGAGATTATGACCATTGTTCAGGTGAAAGATAATGAAGGTCTGTACCAGAGTGGGGCAATAGAGGTGGAGGTAGAGAGGACGGGACAGATTTGGGATATATCTGAGACCTGGGCCAAGGAGTTCCACCTCTTTTTGTTGCCAAGTGCCTAGTGCAATGTACTGCACATGCAACACCTGTGTGTACACTTTATTTTGTATTTATTATTATTTTTCTCATTGAGAATTTCTGTGGGGCTGTTGATGCTCAGGAAAGACTTGTTCACGTTTAGGTTTATTTTGAGTAAGAGTTTGATTTCACATTATCTTTTTTTGATTTACATGTGCTAAAGGAGATGAGAAATATTTCCACTACCATGGACCTTAACCACGTTCTCTAACATCTCAGTCTGTTGTGCTCTCTTTTGTCTTCATGTTATTTCCTTGTTTCTTTGTCTTATCAGTGATAAAAATCTTAATTCTCTGGATGTTAGCTATTCAAAATCCCAACTTACTTAATTGCACTGATTACCTTAGGAACTATTACTGAGCACACAAAATAGCATTCAGAAGTTCAAATTGTGTGTGGAGGAAGTTGAATGTGGAGCCACACCTATCACAGAATGGTTCCGCCGGCCAGCTGGAGAGCAGCCCTCAGAGTGGTCAGGCCAGTCACTGCTTCTGTGACTCAGACCTTCCACTGGAAATCTTGGCTTCCGTTCTGGGTGACCATGGACACATTTCATGATCTCACTCTGCCCCAGGATCTTCAACAAGAAGAGGGAGGAAAACATACCTCCCACATGAAATCTTAGGTCAATTCAGGACACATACTAAGCATTCCATACATGTTGCACCCATTCTTATCCTTGTTATTAAGTTTATAAGTCAAGATCATTATAGTCAGAGAAACATTGCCCATTTTTCTCTGAGTGAGAACTGAAGTCTGTGTTTCCATGTCTTGGATCTGAGATGGTCTTAGGACTTGCATTGGCCAGTGGAATGTGGTGAAACAACCAGTTCTAGTTCTGGAGTGCAGGCCTCAAGAGGTCTTAAAGTTTTCACCTTCCCCTCTTGGAAGGCAAAGAAGTTGACTAAGTAGACCATGTGGAGGACACAGAGGGGGTCAGCCATCAGCCAGCTACAATCCTGGATATGTGGATGGGTCATGCAATGCCACACAGTGGGAGTCAGGAAGTGAAGAGTAGAAATAGTCTTTTATTTTTCTTTTTTTGGGGATTACTTACCTATAACATTGTTCAGAATTTTCAGTATGTGATGATAGCAAAACTCAGTTTTATTATCAATGCAAAATTTTTGTAGTCAATTTATACTTAGGCATCTCACCTGAGGTAGAATGCTCCCACCTCTTATCCTCTTGCCACTAGGACCAGACCTGAGCTCCTCAGACATTGCCAGCACCAGGAGTAGGGAGGTGGATGAATCTAACATGAACTTCCCAGGCCAGTGGACCCTCCAGCTGGATGCGGAATGTGAGAGTGAGCCCACAGAAACCACTGAGCCACCTTTAGAAAGAGGAGAAATAAGCAATCCTTGAATTTATTTTAAGTTTCTGGGTGCACAGTTGCACTTCAGTACATAATGAAAATGTCAGTCAGTCCAATTCATTTAAAACATCTGTGTAGACCATAAAAAGGCTCCCATTCCTTTCTGCCTTCTCTTCTGTGTAGATCTGGTTTCAATGTGAAGCAACAGCTTTTCAATACACTGCTGCTTCACCAGATCAGAAACACATACTGAGAAGAGTTTCTGCACAGTGGGCTCCTCACCCCTCTCAGCTGTGCTCCCATAGGAGCAGGTGTCTTGGTGTAAGGCAGGTGTCTCCATCCCAGAAAGGGTATTTCTGTTTGAGAATCTATCATCATGAGAGTCTGGCTGAGGTGCTGATGTAAGTTACTCCAGCTACCACTCTATGGATGGTGATGAGAAGTCAAAACCAGAGCCACTTCCCCAGACCTGGACAGGGGTCCAGCAACCAGGGAAGAAGCTTCAAGGATGAGCAGCCTGGGTGCCACCTGGGGCTTCTGTTGTCACTAGGCAATGGAGGTTCCTACATCTATGCTCCTTCTGCAGGTAGTGGGGACAAAGTTACCCCAGATGATGTTGGGTCTTGGGACACTGAGTCAGGATGAACAGGTCCTGCAGCCTTCAAGGACACCCCAGCCAGGTGCTCAAGGATCATTTCTTTCACTGGGTTAAAAGAGACTAGCCAGGGACCAGCAGTTAGCGTAACGGCTATGTCACTGGACTCCCACGTAGTCGACCGCAGTTCATGTCCCGGACCTGGTGGAACGCCGGGCGCGTGTGCGTGCGTGCACAAGATCCTGAGAGAAGAATGGAGGAGAAGGGACTGCGGCGTGGCCATCCCCCTGGGGGGTGATTTCTCACTTTCTGTCTCTCTGTCTCTGTCTGTCTGTCTGGCTAGCGCACGCGCCCTATAGCTAAAACCTCTCTAAAAAATAAATAAATAAAGAGACTATCCATGCTCATTGGAAGGACTACACCATGCTTAATTATGACAGAAGTTAATATTCCTGGTCATCTCACACTTCCCTGTGTATAAGAAGACAGAAGTGGCTACTGATGTATCCTCAAGCATGGGACAAGCCATGAAAGAGGACACAAATATGGTATAGCCCCACAGAGGGGCCAGTGGGCAGGTCCATCTTTCATAGATTGAACAGAGCCCTGTTGAGCCTCTAATGAGGGGTGGCAATGGGGTAGGAGTATGGATAGGGTGCTTCTTGGTCCTCAGGAAGGCAGAGGACAGGATAAATGTTATTTGTGCATCGGCTTCACTGTTGGCCTTGTACTCTGTGTCTCAGGTTACAAATGAAAGTTAAAGAAAAACAACTTTCAGGACCAGCAGTTGGCTTAATGGCTATGTTGCAAGACTCCCATGTGGTCGACCACGGTTCGAGTCCTGGACCGGGTGGCTTAAACTCACGCTGGGCGCTTGTGTGTGCATGCCCAAGATCCTGAGAGGAGAATGGACGAGAAAGGCTCTCCCCCCTGGGGGATTATTTCTCGCTTTCTATTTCTCTGTCTTTCTGACTAGTACATGGGCCCTACAGCAAAAACCTCTCCAAAAAAGGAAAAACAAAACAAAACAAAACAAAACAAAAAAACAACTTTCCATACTACACTGTAATTTTCAAAGCACAGTTGAGCACATTATCTTGTGTCTGGCTAAAGTTTCAGCTCAAGATCTGCAGTGGGAAATGTGCTTGCCTTGAAAGTCCATAACCAGGAGGCAGAGGAGCAGGGCCAGGAAGTTCATCTTGGCTTGTCTACAGAACTGTTGCTTCTTCTCTAAGGTCAAGGGCATAGGCATTGTGCAGGTAGTAAATGTCAGGATTGCTGTAGAATTGAAGCCCACATCTCCAGGGTTAAATAGAAAATATCCCTTTGGAGTAGACTTGCATGCCTGATTGCCTCTCCATAGCATTCCTCCAAGGTCTGCCCAGTGCTGGCAGGCTTTCTCCAAACCGCAGCTTTGAACAGTTGACTCAGAAAGTCTAAGTGCCTCTGGTTCCACAGAGGATGAGGCTAAACTGTGTGGAATAGTGATGTTTTCCCATTCCCAGGGTTCCTTTCTAGCTGATGAGACTGAGTTCACCCAGAGACAGCCAGGTATCGGCAGAGTGGTTATAGATATTATTTCATTGCTATAGAGATGAAAAGATTCTTCTGTTTTTGCTCTAATTATATGCCAATATAAGTTAATATAAGTTAAGATCAAGCAGTTAAGAAGGGACAAGTAAACCTGAGCTCCTATGCCAATTTCTGGGGCCCTAGTGGCCTCCTTCATCATTGCTATCTGCTAAAAAGAGAGAGAGCTCTCTGAAACCATGTAACTAGCCTTGGCAGGGACAGATGCAAGAACTAGGCGGGAAAGTGGATCTTCCTAACAGCCCTCAGCATTAGCTGAGATTAGGTAAGAACACCAAGGCAATCACTTGATTTTTGTGTTCCATATCAAAGAGACAATTGAATATTATAGTCATAATTTAGGAAATTTGAGGATTTCCCCAACTTCTCAGCTAAGATATAGCTAGAAAATTGATTCGCAGAAGTTGAATGGTGAATATGTGAAATCATGAGGTTTTGCTAGGCTGACCTATGTGGTAAGGTTCTAGGTTTATGTGTAGAGACTCCTTGACTATGCCAGACGTGTGTGTGCCCATGATCTGAGACTAGCTGAATCTAAGGGTGTATCTAAGAATCAGAACCCAGTTGGGAGAGCTGTCTGTCTGTCATGAAGGAAATAAACAACTTTTAAAATTTTTGTTTTTAAGGCCAGTACGTGGCAGGATGAATGAGGTGTTGTACTCCCACATGGCCGACCACAGTTCGATTCCCAGACTTGGCAGCTTGCAACTCACACCAGACACATGTGCATGTATCCCCCAGATCCCAGAAGGATGATGGAAAAAAAGGGATTGTGGAGTGGACATCCCCTGGGTGGGGGGTGGGGGTGATTTCTCACTTTCTCTCTCACTATCTCTTTCTACCTCTCTGGCAATCAGATACAATCTAAGGGAAAAAAAAAAGGCTTAAGAGAAATTTATTCTTATATAAAGATTTAAAAAAAACATTCCAAAGGTCTTATATGCTAAGGTAATATATATATGTATATATATATATACATATATATATATAACTATTATTATAGTCTATTTTAATTTTGGATGATTGTGTCACCTCAGAGAGCCTGTATCAAATGCATCATCTACCATGAATGAAAAGGGTTAACATGGGAGGCAAAAGTGGATCCTATTTGTGAAGGGGCTACTGACCCTTCATGAGGGCTGGGACTCAGGTTCTGAGGCTATCAAAGATCCAGACCATGACAGCATATGACCATGCTCTGGAAACAGCTGATCCCTAGCTGAGGGCTGGCTCTGCCTGTGCCCTTGTTTGTGCAGTGTCATGTGTGACAGAGCAGGTCAGGTGTGACAACAGAAAAGGCCCTTCTGCGTGGGCCTCTGTGGACTCTGAACCTGGACATAGCTGGTGCTGGGTGCAATCAAGGAAGCTAGGTGATTTTTGATCATGAAGGAGGGAAGGAGAGAAGACGCAGAGGGATTGTTGCATGTGAGTCTTATCCTGCTGTCTCTAATGTGGACCTCATGGGGGCAAACCTTCTTATTGGAGACTCCTTTGATTTAAGCAGAATAGCTGCTTAAATCTAATCTGAGAGTGATCAGTAAAGAGAAATGAAATATATCTTGAATTTTCTAAATTTTCCTTACCATCAAAAGGGAGAAGTGATAAGTATTTTGAATAGAAATACCCTCTAAGAATTAGGATTTGTCCACTCTTAGATTAGAGCCACCATAGATAAGAATTATCATTTATAAAGGGAGCTCTGGGAGGAAGGGACGGGAGATAGAATTGAATGATGGCTGATAAAAGACACACTAGTAAGCCAGCTACCACCAAGGATAACTAGAGGTCAAGTTCATGGGGAAACATGGGCCAGATTCTCTGGGCCACTCCTTCTGAGAGGTGAGCGAGCTGGACAGAGTTGCCTTCCCCAGATTCAGAGAGAGCATGAGAGACAGCCATGGCTGGTGGACATCACTGGAATACAGTGAAAGGAAAAGACCAAAGCTATCTACAGTTATTGCTGATCTACCCCCAAAAAAGTGTGAACTTTCAATGTGGACTTTCATATCACTAGAATAGTCCTAGGAGGCTGATTGCTAGCAAGTTCTTCTGGCACTCGTCTCCCTGGGAAGCAGCAGAGGGTTCACACACAGAACACAGCACTCGGCTTTGTCTATTCAGAGTAATGCACGCAGGAGTCACACCAGAGTCCCCAGGCTACAGGGTTCTGCTGCTGAAGTAGTGAACTGGGCCAGTTGTACTGGGCAAAGACAGATGTGAGACATAGGGGGGTTATTCCTTTTTCTATTTAACTTAATTAATTAATTAACTTCTTTATTTTAATTTGACCAGAGAGGAACAGTGAGAGAATGATGAGAGAGAGAGGTAGAGAGAGAGAGACAGAGAGAAAGCAAGGTGCCAGGTTCAGGACTTGAACCATGGTTGGCCGTGTGGGAGTCCAGTGCCCTTAACCATCATGCCACCTTCTGGCCTCAAATAGGGGGTTATTCTATGTCCTTATTTTACCCAAATTCAAGATATTTTTCCATGTGTATCTGAGCTGATTTGACAATAAATAGAGATCCTTTCTCTTAGAAATGCAGGCAGGAAGGCTACCCTCTGGGGTAATTGTGACCTAGCCACCCTCACTAAGGGGAGAGGACTTATTGAAATGCCCTTACGCAGGTTTCCCTCTCTCGTGCTCTCCATAAAACCAGGACTCAGAAGAGCTGTACCTGAACCTCCAGGAACATGCAGGCAGGGGTCAGTTCAGAGCAGTTTCTAGGTGACGTGGTCTTGCCCTTCTTCCTATTGGGACAAGATTGATTCTAGGGACCTGGTCTGATCCAATGTCTCAAGATTACCTAATTCAGGCTTGTATGGTTAGAAGGAAAGAACAGTGACTTTATTGATGGAATGAGGTCTGGCACCACTAGTCAGCCATTCACCAGGATGAACCCTGGGAGTAATACTAGAGAGCAGAACAGGGAAGAATATAGCAATTCCTACACCAAGAACACAGGTTGGAACCAGCAGTTAGCGTAATGGCTATGTCGCTGGACTCCCACGTAGTTGACCGCGACTCGAGTCCCCGACCGGGTGGCTTAAACTCATGCCGGGCACGTGTGCGTGCGTGCCCAAGATCCTGAGAGGTGAATGGAGGAGAAGGGATTGTGGTGTGGCCATTCCCTCTGGGGGGGTGATTTCTCGCTTTCTAGCTCTCTGTCTCTCTCTGTCTGTCAGGTGAGTGCATGTGACCTATAGCAAAAAAAAAAAAAAAAAAAGAACACAGGTGTTCCCCACTTAGACCTGAGGAGTAGAGAGCCTGGAGCCTTGAATAATGGTGGATCTGTAAGTGACCCACGCATTTGGGAAACTTGTATTATCTTTATGGATCTTCAGTAAGTCGCTTGACCTTATGCTGATAAAAATAGTAGTGTAAGGTTATTACAAAATACTTCTGAATATATGAAACACAGTCCTGAAGTCCTGATAAAATTTCTTTTTTGTAAAGAGACAACTGTACACTCACAGAAATAATGAGTATAACTCAAAGATTTTTTTACCCCGAAACCTAAGCCATTTGAGAATAACTTGAAGACTTTATAGCTCCACCCTCTGATACTTTACTATGTATTCCCTACAAACAAGGATGGTCTATAGAATTCAAATACAACTATAATATACCACTCTATCTAATTGTTGGGTCCATTTCGGGTTTTCATAATTGCAAAATATGTCTTGTAACAAAATGTTCCCTGGGGGAAACACATTCTCTGCAGGTAAATCTATGCTGCCCTAACCTAAACTAAGACTGCTAGAGACCCTGGGCCTGGGTTGAGTTCCTGAGATGACCAGCCCTGCAGCTGCACCTGGCCCCACCTCTTCTCCTGCTCATTTGAATGTTCTCAGGGCACAACCCACGGCCTGAAGACTTATTAATAGGCTGGTCACAGCCTGTGCAGGGTCAGTCCCCATCAGGACACAACATGGACATGAGGGTCCCTGCTGAGCTCCTGGGGCTCCTGCTGCTCTTGCTTCTAAGTAAGGAAGGAGAACCTGAGGATCCCCTCAAGACAGTGCAGTTAGTGCTGCTGGCCCTTCTTGGAAGTCCTTTCATAACACAATTAATATGCTTTTCTGTTTCCACTCTCAGGTGCCAGGTGTGACATCCAGATGACCCAGTCTCCATCCTCCCTGTCTGCATCCATAGGAGAGAGAGTCACCATCACTTGCCAGGCGAGTCAGGGCATTAGCAAGTGGTTAGCCTGGTATCAGCAGAAACCAGGGAAAGCTCCTAAACTCCTAATTGATGAAGCTTCCAAATTGCATACTGGGGTCCCCTCGAGGTTCAGTGGCAGTGGGTCTGGAACAGAATTCACTCTCACCATCAGCAGCCTGGAGTCTGACGATTTTGGAGATTATTACTGTCAGAAGTATGACAATACCCCTTGCATGGTGTTACAAGCCCGAACATAAACCACTAAGAAAGGCAGATGTGTGAGGCTGGGCTGCCACAGCTGCTCCTCCTGAGGCTCCATCTGCTGAGATGTTTCTCAGATGCAGCCAAGCTTTTCAGTCACTGGAAGGTTTTGGTAGAGGGGCCCCGGAGGCTCTTCTGCACCCCAGCTCTCCTTCCTCTTCCTTCTCAGCTCCAGCAACAGACATGACAATGCCTCTCCTAATTTCATTAAGGACACAGATGATTACACTTGCAGCATCACTTGGTATTCATACAGCAAAAAGAAAGCCACTGTAGTCATTCCAAGCAGGAGATGTTTTAATACTGAAAATCAGTCTCAGATGCAACTTTTCAAAGCCTATGGTAGGTTTTCCTTTCTCTCTTTCTTTCTTTTTTTATTTTCCTTAAAACTTAAATTCTTTACTATTCAAAATTTGTCCTGAATCCAGAAGCACCCTCAGTATTTCTGAGAGCACATTAGAAGTAAAAAATAGTAGACCAACCTGAGAACTACTGAGTGAGTGCCTGCATTTTAATACAATAACAGGAGATTTATATAAGGTCTAAAAACTATGATTTAAGGGTTGGTTACCTTAGATAAATTTTTTTTTCTCCATTTGGACCATTTACAAAACTTCTTTTTAAAGCTAAATGTTCAAAATGCACCTAGTTTATTTCCTAGTCAATTGAGCCTTCCATCTGAAAATGTTTCAAAGATTGTAAAATTTGAAAAATATTATCATCTTTATATGGAATAATCCAAAATGTTAATATTAAAAAGGAGTAAAGTTTTTTTTAAAAATTTGAGAAATTACCAAGATAAACAATATCAAAAGTGTGTTTACCGGTGTCAGAGATTATTAAACGTACATTCAGTTTGTGGGTGTTATTTACTCCTGCGACCTTCCATGAAAAGGTTTTGTAAACCAAACTAAATATTCAGTGGTATGAGACATTGGATTTGAAGTGGCTGGTTAGCAATCATTATTGTGCAAAAATTGACTTTTACAATATTTACACATCTACCCATATATATTTTATTAAAACTGATGCCATAAATATTTGAGATGAATTTATAAAGAAATTAAGAAGAAATAGACATGATGGCAGACTAGCAACACTCAGTGATATTCTTCCCTATCAAGAAAGTTTTAGAAAAATAAGTGCAGGGGGGATAATTGGTGACATTCTGAGCAAAGGAAGAAGGAATTAGCATTTGAACCCAGCAAGGCTCCAAGACGAAGACTCTGAGGCACAGAGACTCAAGATAAAAACAGAAACAAGAACAAGTACCAGACCACAAGTGTCCTGGGCACAATGGGAGTTTTGATCCATGAAGAATAGTTGACTGGAATTGGCACACTGAGGGGTCAGAGCCTGGGTCCTGTCATTTGTGCAGTTGTGGCTTTCCTGGTGTCTGCCCTGCTGGGACTGAGTATTGTCTTTACTACATCTTACAACGCATGAGGTAGTTCCAAAGGCCTTTGGGAAAGATCGTTAAACCTCCTAGGATAGTTGTGTCTGGAAGATATATTTCTGACCAACTCCTCTTTTCAACCAGGTACAATTATGCACTAGCAAGGATGTCTAGACACATGGAGAAAGAAATAAGAAATGGAATCACAGGCTTGTGCCAAACACCCTCTGGACAGACCACAACATGGGTGAGGCAGGAGGACACACAGATTAAATTCTGTGACCACAGGACAGAAATTCTCTCAGGCTGAGCCAACACCCTCTTCGGACCTCCTGGCATGAGCTGCTCCAGTGCCAAGCAGAGGAGGCAGATCGACTCTGCTGCTGGAAGCCTAACTTGCCCTGCCCCCAGCTACTTGGCATGGACCTCTCAGTCCACCATGGGCAGAACCCCCATCAAAGCCTGTGTCAGAGCGCTGGGGAAGGGCTGCCTCAGTCAGGGCTTGCAGTGAACCATGGAAACCCCAGCTCTACTTCTATGTCTCCTCTTACTCGGACTTCCAGTAAGAGAAGGTTATGATGGTTCTGCACATCCATGAACACTTTCTTGATGTTAGGTCCCATGACTTATCACCTCTGTTCAGCAATAATAATAATAATTAAAGACTGATTTAGATACATGGTCTTAACTGCAAGACAATGGGTACTATCCAGACTACATGGGTGATACTTGTGTTTAGTTTTCAAACTCAAATACTGCCAGATCTCATGATGACAGACTTCATCTTCCTGGTTCTCATCTATGGGTGAAAAAGGCCCTCTCACTTGCAGGGCCAGTCAGTTTGGGCAGCTATTTGGCCTGGTACCAGAAGCAACCTGAGAAGGCCCCCAGGTACCTCACCATCTGATCTGGGACATATCAATCTTAACATATTCAAATATAATTCAAATTTATACAAAGTGAATTCTAATGAGATAAAGAAATATTTCTCTTTTTTTCCCCCAGGTTTCTAAATTTTATTTCAAGTACTATGAATTTGCTAAATGAATTTGATAAGTGTTAAATACATTTGGGAGTGGGAAATCCTGTAACTTGCTTTGAAATGGTAAGAAATAGTTAACATGATAGGCTATCACTCCCAGATGACGTCACCTTATGTGAGACTTCACCTAACTAGTGAACTCACTGTGGAGACTCTCAGTTGCTGAGAATGGCCTCCATCTGACAGCCAGCAGTAAATTGGAGACCGTATAGCAACAATGATATGACTTTTACAATGAACCTGAGTGAGTATGGACTCACATCTGTTGCCAATCAAGCCTTCAGATAAAGGCAGCTCCTTGGGTCCAGCAGTTAGCATAATGGCTATGTCACTGGACTCCCATGTAGTCAACTGCGGTTCAAGTCCTGGACCCGGTGGCTTAAACTCACACCAGGCATGTGTGCGTGCGTGCCCAAGATCCCGAGAGGAGAATGAAGGAGAAGTGATTGTGGTGCGGCCATCCCCCCTAGCGGGTGATTTCTGGCTTGCTGTCTCTCTTTCTCTCTGTGTTTGTCTGGCGAGCGCATGCGCCCTATAGCAAAAAACTCTCTCAAAAAAAAAAAAAAGAAAAAAAGATAAAAGCAGCTCCTCAGCTGACACCCTGATTACATCTTTACAGAGTATCAATTAAGACATACCCAACTCCTGACCCACAAAAATCAGGATGAAACACGTTTGTCGTTTTAGGCCATTTGATTGTGGTAGTTTGTTAAGCAGCAATAAATAATCAGCACAACTTTAATTAAAATAAATACAAAGAAAATTGTTCAATGGGCACTGCAGTGGATAAAATAAAAGTCTTATTTTTCATCCCTAAGACAAAGTCACTAAGATGAAAGAGTTCACAATCTAGATGGAAATATTACACAAAATTAAATAACATTTTATGATAACTAAGCATTAACATAGGGTATCTTATGATAAATTACCAAATAAATGAGGCAGTATAAGCTCTCTAAACTCATTGTTCAAAGAGAAATCACTGGGGACCAGCAGTTAGCATAATGGCTATGTCGCTGGACTCCCACGTAGTCGACCGCGGATCGAGTCATGGACCCGGAGGCTTAAAACTCATGCCGGGCATGTGTGTGTGCATCCCTAAAGTCCCAAGAGAAGAATGGAGGAGAAGGGATTGCGGTGTGGCCATCCCCCCTGGGGGGTTGTTTCTGACTTTCTGTCTCTCTGTCTCTCTCTGTCTGTCTGGTGAGCACACGCGCCTTATAGCAAAAACTTCTCCAAAAAAAAAAAAAGAGAAATCACTGGGTCCCAGAAACAGTTTATGACAGAAGTAGAGGGAGTCCCACAGTTCTTGCAGGATAAATAAGACTTACTTTGACAGAGAGGAGATATAACACATTTGAGACAGGAGGCATAACTTCCTTAGGAAAACAGTGAACACACTCCGATCTTTGTAGAATGGAATTGCCATTTCCATGGGATCAACAGTTACATGATCCAACAATTAGAAGACTTTAGCAAGTTACTTTCACTATGAAATGAAATATAATTTCTATATGACTTTATTCCTACTTTAATTTTGTGCTTATTGCTCCTATATATATTTCTTCTATATATTTATAAGCCAAATCAAACATACTGATGCAGGAACTTGGAATGATCAGGTTCAACACCAGAGCTGAATCCAGAGCTGCAAGCTATCCACGTTCTTGACTCATGCATGTGAAGAATTAAGAGATGTGAGCATAGGAAAGGGATAGCAAAGTGGAGTTTATTAAGAGAGGTGAAGAGAAACAAAGCTCCCAAACAGGGAGAGATCCTAGGAATGGGTTGCTAATGAGGAGCTGGGGCAAGGGATTTTTATCCCAGCAAGGAGAGACTTGTGTAAGCATTCCCCTCATGGGGCTGCATGTCAAATGATTCATCATCCTCCTATTTGGGAATAGGCTCACAAATCATAAGAGTTTAGACTAAATGACCTTAATTAATTAACATTCAGTACATCTTTGTCTGAGGTCTGTGGCCCATAAAGTTTCTAGTTTCTATCAAGTTTTCTACAAGTCTAAGACAAAGCTTTGTTCTTTGATGTAATTTTTTCTTGTGCTTCTAAATTTTGATCTTATATAGACCCTCTTATCTTCCAGGTGCAAGCATGTATGTCATGTTTCCCATTTCTCAAATGATAGCTCATGGCAACTTATTTATTTTTTTCTGAGAGAATTTTGCTATAGGGTATATGTCCTTGCCAGAGAGACAGGGAGAGACAGAGAGACAGAAAGCATAAAATCACCCCCTACCCAGTGGGGATGGCCATGCCATAATCCCTTCTCTTCCATTCTCCTCTTGGGATTTTGAGCACAAATGCACACATGCCTAGCTTGAGTTTCAACCCTCTTGGTCCAACACTTGAACCATAGTTGTCCAGTGATGTAACCATTACATCATGTGCTGGTCCCAATGGCAAGGTATCTTTGCTCTCTTGTTCTCCAGACCAAGAGAGACTACACTCTTTGTTTGGAATGTAGCACTGATTTGTCAGTTTTAGTTATCATTATTTAAGCAGGCTGTAAGCGGCTCTGGCTGCAAATAGTTCTCTATGTGAACAACCAGTGAGAGCTAATAATTGATTTCCAGTGAGAGCAGTGAAAGACTTCTATTAAAAGTTGACCATAGTGACTCCATCTTATAAGTGGGCTCCATTTCATGGGTCTATACAAACTATATATGTGTGTGTGTGTACCTACCTCCTACCTCAACTCTATTACCAGCACACTAAACTTTACTACATAATGCCATAGTTTCCTCTTGGTAATCTTGTGGAGTCCTTTGTTACAATTTCTGTTTTCAGTTAATGAGCATTTTACACAGACTGTTTTTTTCTATGTGACAGATTTGGGTATGTAGTTTTAAGTTCTTATGTTATCTTGCCTGGTTTGACATGAAGGTAATTCTATCCCTCTAGAGTGATTCTGGATATACTTACTCCTCTCCTGCTTTCTGGATGAATAGGTGTGGTATTATTTCTTTATTACATAGTTAATAGAAATCATTGGTAAAGTTTTCTGTGTCTGAAGTTTTTCTCATGGAAAAGTTTTAAATTATAAAGTGAATGTTTTCAGATAGATTTAGTGTAATTTCCATAAATACTTTATCTTGTGTCAGTTTCAGTAAATTTTCTTTCAAAAATAATTTGTCTATTTTATTTAAATTATAAAATATATGGTCCCAATGTCAATCATAATCGTTTGTATTTTTAATATCTTTATTTTATGTAAAAGTCCCCCCTTTATTCCTCATATTGGTATTTAATGCCTTTGTTTTGTTTTGTTTTGTTTTCTTTTGTTTAGTGTAACTAGAAGTGAATAAGGTGTATTGTGCAAAGAATTACTATTAATTATCTAGCAAAGAATTATCTACTAATTATTTAGTTTCATTTATTTATTTTGTAATCCTGTTTTACACAATACACATTTTTTCTCATGTTTAATTCTTCTTTTCTTTCTTCTGAGGTTAAGTTTAACATACATTTTTCCCTCTTTGTTTCCTAAGGTGTAAGTACAAATTATTATTTTTTCATTTTTATTAATTTTGAATATAAACATGTAAACGTAAAAATTTTACTGTGTTATTTTAATTGTTTTCCACAAATTTGGATAAACTGTGCTTTTCTTATCTTTCACTTCATTCTTGGCAAATAGTTCCAGTTGACTTAGTAATATTAAGCATTTAATAGTTTTCTGCCTTTTATCAAGGGCTGAAAGAAGTGTTTTAAAACTCCAACTACCTTTCTCCAAATTGAAAATGCAGCAAACCAGGATTTTATTTTTCTGCAGATCTGGTAATTAAACATTTACTTGGACAGTGATATTGCAATGCAGGTTATTGTTTCTTTATCAATCTCTCTTTTTTTTTGTATCTGTACCACTACTTTCTTACACTAGGTCATTAGATTCCCAGGTAATTCTGCAACCTGTACTGATGCCTACAACTATGTACATCACGTGCTTCTCTAGCCTCTAATTGTTTCTAGGCACCCCATTCTCAGAGAGACTGAGTGAGACTCTGAGAGGACACCTGTATTCTAGCCTCCTATTTGGAGAAAGCAGTGGGAACTGCCAGGCCTTCACTGCCCTGAAACAGAGTCCATAGTGAAGAGATGTCACCACCCCTGCTGTTGCTGGATGTTACCATCTCAGGAGAGGAAGTAGGAACAATAGACACAGATCACAAGAAACTTGTCAGCCTGAACATTTTGTAATATCTTCATAGCTCTTCCCTTATTTTTTTGTTAATTGCTACAGTGTATATGCAATCACCAGACAGAGAGGGAGGGGGAGAGAGAGAGAGCAAGTGCACCCACGATGGGCCATGGTTATGCTGCAATCACTTCTCCATCTCCCCATCACATTAGGATTTTGAACACACATGCACATTTGCCCCACTGTGTTTTTTGAGCTTCCAGGTCAAGATTTGACTGCAGTCAGTTTGTCAGAGTGGGGCAGAGGATCCAACTCCCTATGCACAGGGCTTACCCACTGCACTACTGGGTTAGCACACACATATTTTTCTTTTCAGATAGTCTGTTAAATTCTATAGAGATTAAGATTTAATCACATAGTCCAAAACTTAATTCAATTTTAATATTCATAATAGAAGAGGGTTCGTTTTCATTCAGCAGTTCTTCATATAAAACACATTCTTCAAATTCAACGATCCAAAAGATCTAGGACTGTATGGTGGCTACTCCAATCATATCCTTTTATAGGATGAAAGATCCACTGCTTCTCTCACCCTCTTGAATTTGTAGGAAAATCTAAAAATAAAACAAACAAACAAAAATAAAATAAAATAACCAATTCTTTAAAAATAATTCTCTATTGAGAGGAACTACATACAACCTACATCTTTTCCTTCCTTACACAGGCTGCCAAACTGAGGATGTATTTACTCCCTGGACATTGTTTCTTTACTGTCCTCTACAGACCACATGTCTTCAGTAGTCAGCTAAGCCAAGGCTTCCTGAAGGCCACCATGAGGCACTCAGGCATAAGAGGCAGGGACCATGGCCCTTGGGGGCTCTGAGCGAGAAGCAGCTGGGCTCTGAGGAGAAGGAGGTTTTGTTCCAGTCTGTTGCACTGTGGATGGATACACTTGACTGCTGGTCATCAGCCTCCATGTGGCTGGTTGTGACAGAGTGAGGAGTCTCAGATCAGCTGCCACTGAAGTGGGCTGGGGTCTCAGAGCCCAGGGTTGATGTGCTACACACAGGGAGCTTTGGAGGGGCTCCTACCTTCTGATGGTGCCAGTGCAAGTAGCCAGTGCTTATATAATACTCAAGCTGACCCTGCAGGCAAGGGCTACTCTCCCCAGGAAACAGCAGGGAACACTGGATCCGCACAATTTCTCCACTGGACACTATGATCTCATAGAATGGATAGAACAAAGTGAGCAAAGCAGAGACAAAAGGATGTCTTCATACAATGCCATATGTAGATTAAGATTCAACCTAAAAATTAACTAAATTAAATTGGGCCAGCAGGTGGTGTGGAGGTTAAGGCATTAGATTCCACATGATTGTAGTTTGAGTCTCAGACTCAGTGGCTTGAAAATCACTCCAGGCCCATGTGTGTTTATGTCCAAAATCCTGAGAGGAGAATGGAGGAGAAGGAATTGCAACATGGCCATCTCCCTTGGGGCTGGGGTGGGGGTGAGGTTCTTATTTTCCCTCTCTCTGTTTCTCTCTAGCACGTATACAGGCCCTTAGGGCAAAAAACTTAATAATAATAATAATAAAGGTTACTCAAGATGCAGACAAGTAGTGTTTGAAAACACCGATTTTCAGAGAACATCGGAGTGTCCTGCAATTCAATTCAATTCTGATCAAGACTACCTGCAATGAGCATCAGATTGCACTGGGTTAGAGTAAATTCTCAATAAGACAGTTTCCCTTACAAGTACCAGCCACCGCAAGCTTCAGTGTCCCGAGCTCCCTGCATTTCTGCCTGGTTGATGGCACAGTTGTGGCCATCTACAATGTCCCCTGATTTTACAATTTACCGAAATGACTCACAGAACTCAGGAAAGCACCAACTCACAAATGATATCAAAAGATGGATGAAAAGTTGAAAACTCACCCCATGTACAAAAAATGAAAGGAAGTTACTACTAACGTGTGAAAATGGTCCTCACAATGACAAGAAAAACTCTCACAATACAACATGTTAAACAAGTAGGTCCAGCCTATGTGGTGCAATTCATAGCAGACAGAACTGCAAATCTGGACGCCGCGTGACCAACCATCCATCCAGATGCCCGACTGGTCTGAAAACATGATGTGCATGTGTATTGGTGCCCAAGATTCTGACAAGAGATGGAGTCATTCAGTGTCAAAGAAAATAGTCCTGCCAACAACACTAAGGGTCTTGAAAAGCAAATTCCTTAAGCCTTCAGGTGAGAATGCAGGTTTTTAAACACTTTAATTGCAGCCTATGAGACACTACACCATACCCAGTCTCCTCACTCATGGAAACTGTGTGGCAATAAGTGTGTACTGCTCTAAGTCCCTATGTTTGTGTTACTTTGTTGAAGAACAATAGAAATCTCATGTGGCAATACATTTTTACATGTGGTAAAATAGGGCTGTAAATTTGGAAGCTACGGGTATGTGGCTGAGTTGAATATTGCAACAGAGCAAAAGGACCATGTTGCAAAGCTTCAGTGTCCCCAAGTTTCCCGCTTCCTCTGGGGAAGTTGACAAAGCCCGAGGGAGGCCAAGGCAGGGATGGAGAGGGTGATGGCTAAACCTTCCATGATGTTGCTGTGCACACTTACGCTTGGGGACTCCATCCTACCTGTAACTTCAGAGCAACTAGAAAAGATAGAGAAGAAAAGGTGGGAGAAGACCCTGGCGGTGGGTACAGAAAGTGGAAATGCACATGAACACTGGGTGAAGAGAAAGAGACAAATCTAGAACTAAGGACTTCGCTTTTGGAAAGCCACATACAGGAAGAGAGAAATCAGAATCAAAGGAGCAAAGATAAGTATCTAATACTGCTTATGTTTTTAAATAACTCCAGTGGCCTTTTAATGTGATCTCAAGCAATATCAGTGGTGAAAATGCAAGAATTAATTTCTGAATGACTCGAAACTGGTCCTAGAGAAAGATACTCTTAATGGAGCTCTGAGAAGAAAATATTACAGCTAACTGGTGAGGTTTATGTATGGTCCTGTTGTCCCTATGACTGTCCCAGTTAATTTCCTTTTTTTTTTTTTTTTGAGAGATTTTCACTGTAGGGCGCGTGCGCTCGCCAGACAGACAGAGAGAGACATAGAGACAGAAAGCGAGAAATCACCCCCCAGAGGGGATGGTCACGCCGCAATCCCTTCTCCTCCATTCTCCTCTCGGGATCTTGGGCATGCACGCACACGCGCCCGGCGTGAGTTTTAAGCAACTGGGTCCGGGACACGAACCGCGGTCGACTACGTGGGAGTCCAGCGACATAACCATTACGCTAACTGCTGGTTCCCTGTCCCAGTTAATTTCTGTTCTACTAGAATAATTTTAATAGTAAATTTTCAATGTCAAATATGGCCAGATTTGACAACAAATGTATTGTCATACACATGTGACAGATGAGTTATTTAGGCTTATTGATGCACGTACTCTTACGAAAATAAGAATTTATGCATTCTGGGGTCAAATAACTCTCCTGTATTTTTCTCTCTTCTCCAATCAACTAAAATAGCAAATGCAAGATTTTCATAAATATTGAAAATAAAGAAAATTGAATGTTCAGCGAAATGCCCATCTCCTTGATAACACATTCAAGGGCCTGACCCTAAATTATAGTTTAAATTCCGACCTCAAATCCAATGGCCATGCCTTCAGCTTGGCAAATCCTGGATAATTTCCAGTGGTTTAAGACAGAGCCTACAGATCTTCTTCATATTATCCTAATTCTAATGAATGTATAAAGAGTTACTTTCTTACGTGGGAGTCCAGCGACATAACCATTACGCTAACTGCTGGTTCCCTGTCCCAGTTAATTTCTGTTCTACTAGAATAATTTTAATAGTAAATTTTCAATGTCAAATATGGCCAGATTTGACAACAAATGTATTGTCATACACATGTGACAGATGAGTTATTTAGGCTTATTGATGCACGTACTCTTACGAAAATAAGAATTTATGCATTCTGGGGTCAAATAACTCTCCTGTATTTTTCTCTCTTCTCCAATCAACTAAAATAGCAAATGCAAGATTTTCATAAATATTGAAAATAAAGAAAATTGAATGTTCAGCGAAATGCCCATCTCCTTGATAACACATTCAAGGGCCTGACCCTAAATTATAGTTTAAATTCCGACCTCAAATCCAATGGCCATGCCTTCAGCTTGGCAAATCCTGGATAATTTCCAGTGGTTTAAGACAGAGCCTACAGATCTTCTTCATATTATCCTAATTCTAATGAATGTATAAAGAGGTACTTTCTGTGACACTGTCACACAGCCATCTTTTCACATGTAGACAACTCTTCTTAAATGTTCAACTGTTTGATTTATACTGGTGGCCCAGTGACAAACAAGATCAGCATTTTGGTTTGAAAAAAGTGTCACTACATTTGAAGATCATTTGAGGAAAACATACCTTGAACTACCAAGGTGAGTCATCGCTAGTGATACCTGTCCAGTGGCTCCTCTCAGGTCTGCTGGTTCGGTATTTCTTTCTGGGTCTTCATTATCCCCTCTGGGCTTCCTATTGGCAAAAACCGCCATCTTCCAGTAATTAACCAAAATGATGAACACAAAGGGAAAGAGGAGAGGCACCCGATATATGTTCTCTAGGCCTTTTAGAAAACATGGAGTTGTTCCTTTGGCGACATATATGCGAATCTACAAGAAAGGTGATATTGTAGACATTAAGGGAATGGGTACTGTTCAAAAAGGAATGCCCCACAAATGTTACCATGGCCAAACTGGAAGAGTCTACAATGTTACCCAGCATGCTGTTGGCATTGTTGTAAACAAACAAGTTAAGGGCAAGATTCTTGCCAAGAGAATTTAATGTCCTACTGAGCATATTAAGCATTCTAAGAACAGAGATAGCTTCCTAAAGGAACATGACCAGAAGAAGAAGGGAGCCAAAGAGAAAGGTACCTGGGTTCTATTTGCCAGCCTGCTCCACCCAGAGAAGCACACTTTGTGAGAACCAGTGGAAAGGAGCCTGAGCTACAGGAACCTACTCTATAAATTCATGGCATGATAGGTGTTAAAAATAAACTAATCTATGGTCTACAAACAAAACAAAACACCCTCAGGGGTGCCAGCCAACATCCTCCTCTCAGGCTGTGAACACAGGCAATCACAGCCGCTGGAGCAGCTCAGGTACAGTGTCTCAACAGATGCCCCTGGAAAGGGCAGCAGGTTTGTGAAAGCCAATCCTCCCCAAACCAGGAGGGGTTGTGGTTTGAGGCCAGAGTTCAGGGAGAGGTTTTCCTGGCTCTGCTACCAATAAATCTGATGCATTCTCAGCCTGCCCAAGCAGACTGTGAAGGTGAAATGTGCCCAGACCTACCCTCTCAGACGTAGTCAGAGACCAGGGACATCCTTGGGTACCAAGCAGATCAGGAGCTTAGGAGCCTGTTTCGTTCCTGCTGTAACAATGGTTGCCAGAACTACTGCTGGTGACTCAGCAGGACAGATGTGCTCATGGCTCCCTCTCCTGGAGAGATGGTCAAAATAAGAGAGGGCAGCCCATTGTCCAAGTTGGAGCCTAGAGTAGAAGGACACAAGATCAAAGGTGAATGTGTACATGGAAAAAGCTTTATGGCTTATGGAAAGCAATACCCACAGCTCCAATTTCAATAGTCCTCACTCCAAGTGACTAGCAGTGTAAGGAAGAATTGTGCACACACAACTGCACACACTAAAACATGCACACACAATTAAGCATGCAGAAAATATATTCACAGCCACATACATATAATTACAGACGCACATAATCACACACACACACTCTAACTCTGGCTACTAAGAAGTTAGGAAATACTGAGGGAGACATGTTCAATCCAATTGGCAATAGTTTATGGAGCAGAAAATGTACACGAAAAGATATAATGTAGGGATCAGCAGTTAGCGTAATGGCTATGTCGCTGGACTCCCACATAGTCGACTGTGATTTGTGTCCCAGATCCGGTTGCTTAAAACTCACACCAGGCGCGTGTGCGTGCGTGCCCAAGATCCAGAGAGGAGAATGGAGGAGAAGGGATTGCGGCGTGACCATCCCCACTGGGGGGTGATTTCTCGCTTTCTGTCTCTTTGTCTCTCTCTGTCTGTCTGGCGAGCACATGCGCCCAAAATCCTCTCAAAAAAAAAAAAAAAAACATAAAAAAAAAAAAGGTTAAAATGTATAGAAAGGTCCAAACTTCTGAACATTGAAGGCATGGTCAGATTCTTTCCCCTAACCTACATACCTGAATAGAATCAGTTATGAAATAGCATTAAATTAACAATTGAAGTATCAGAAAATGTATTTTAATATAAAAATAAAGGATAATAAAGGTGTGATGAGCTCTTGAAGACTTGTTGTAAGTCACAAGGAATAAAGCAAATAGACAGAGAAAAACTATGAAGTTCAAAACAAAAATGAGTGGCTCTGAAACAAATAAATGGAAAAGGACCACATCACAAGCACCAAGCACTGTTTTTACTTCTAAATGTTTGAGAATTCCATGACTTTTTGGCCAACTTTCTGCAGTTTCTCTACCCTTTTTGCTGGAATCCTAAAAGTTATCTTGAACACTGGATGAAGCTGGACACTCAATGCACAGTGGACTGATGTAAAACACAGGTCACTGCAACTATAAAGTACTAAATTAAAAATGGCAATTTATAGAGACTATTAGTATTAGCAGAAAATATAACAAGTGTTAGGAACTTATGATTTTTTTTTTTTTGAGAGGTTTTTGCTATAGGGAGCGTGCGCTCACCAGAAAGACAGAAAGCGAGAAATCATCCCCCAGGGGGAATGGCCACACTGCAATCGCTTCTCCTTCAGGGATCTTGGGCATGCATGCACACATGCCCGGTGTGAGTTTAAGCCACCGGGTCTGGGACTCAAACCAGATCAACTACATGGGAGTCCAGCAACATAGCCTTTATGCCAACCGGTGGTGCCAGGAACTTACGATTTTTAACAGCTTTTTATCTAAGCTTCACAAGAAGTTTGAGCTTTAAAGTGTGAGGTGAATTGAAATATACAGTATATATTTACAAAATTAAAAAGAATTAATATTTTTAAATCTAATAGTTTTCAGTATATATTTATATTATATAATATAATATAAATTAACAATTATTTAACATTAAATTAACTATATTGTTATGTTCATATTTAATAAAATATTCATATTATATAATATTATATTTTCAATATTCCATCTTACTATAAACTTTGAAATTGGACTAGAGATCCTGTTTTGCCTTTCCTCTGACAAATAATTCCCATGGGACAGAAGTGAACAGATTAAAGGGTCTGATGCTGGGTTTGGAGTTGCCTTGCTGCGAGAGCTAAGCATGAGACTATGGGATTCCCCTCTCCCAGGCAGCTATAGTGGGAAAGACCTAAATCCAAACCTCCCCAAGCACCTAGTCTTCAGCTCACCCTGAAGACTAGACCATGCTTCATCAAGTAAGGTGAAGAGTGGTTGCCCTGTAGCAATTGCCCTTCTTACAGGGACAAAGAAGTGGAGAGATGACTAAAGACACACCTGTCCTTCCCCCTTCCTCTGGGAGGGATATTGAACTTAATATCCATTGCCATTCTTCCATTGCCAAACATTCACTAGGTTTCCATTATGTGCCAAGAATTTTGCAATTATATCATGTAATCATTGAAATGGCAACCGTGAAAGATGTTTACTGCAGAGAGATGACCCAGTTCTCAGAGTGTAACAAGTTTGCCTCAATGTAAAAGTTGTGCCCTCAGGTCTAAGTGGCACCATAAACTTGTCACTTCATCAAGCTCCCCACTCTGCTAACTGAGCACTGTGACAGGTGCTCGTAACTCCCAGGCTCCCAGGACACCCCACCCTCCCTGTCCTGGCTCTCCTCATTCCCAGTGCCATCTGTAAACACCCAGGTTATGGATAATGAATGACCTTTGACCCACTTCCTTCCCACAAGCTCACCTAAGATATTAATTATCCCCTGGCGGGATCTCTTCTAGTGAACACTAGAGAAATGTCAATCTTACCTGTACTCATGATTTATCCAAGGGTCCTGCAGTGCCCTGGTCACAAAATTCTCAAAAGACAACAAGGAGCCAATCCCAGTGTAAATGCACAGGGGTCGCTTCTATTTGGGCTTGAGCCAGGGCTCCCAATCTCACCAGCACAGCAGGTCAGAGTTGAGAGTCCTCCGTGTTAGTTGGGCTGGGTTTTTATTTGGCTGTTGAGGGGGGAGGTCAAGGGGTGGTGAGGAATGCACTCAGGTGTACATTGGCCGTAGATTTCAAGAAGCAAGTTGTCTTTTACTGATTGGTCTTCAGACTGTTAAGTTGGGCAAGAAAGTTACTTCAGTTCTCTGGTATTTCTTCTGTTCTTCTCCTTATGACCGTCTCCTGCATGATCGGCTCACCTCCTTGAGATGGCACTGATTTTCAGCAAGGTGGGTTTAACAAAATGAAGTCACCCCCCCCTCCAAAAAAAAATGGAGTCACTCTGGTCCTTCAGTCCCAAGATGACACTTTCAGTGAAAGGAGGGAGGATCATGGGTCATGTTTCCTTCTTGACCTTCTGTGCCCACCCCTGACCTAAGTGCACCCCCCCAGAGTTCCCTAGCTGAGCCTGGGCTCTGGGCCTTTGTCCTGCACACTCCTTCCTCAAGGCACACTCATATCCCAACCCCAGGTGGCCTCTTCTTTCTCATCACCCAAGGAACAGCTCAATGACACCGCTATGTGAGTCTTCTGACCACCTGCTCTATGAGCTCCTGCCTTTGCTCACACCTGCCTGTAGGTGGCATTCCTTGGTCAAATTTCCTGAGTAACACATGTCACTGGTGGGGACTGTGTTTATATGTTTTCATGTTGGTTTTGCTAATGACCTCACACCACCAGATTGTGAACATACAAAGAGCAGTATTGTATATACTCACCAATGTCTAAAATTTTGTATGAAGAAAATAAATTAATGAGTCCATGGGGGTAAAGTTTGAACACCTTGAAATTCTTTGGATAAACTTGACACACAAAACTCAGTGGTGGACTTCTTTTTCCTCTCTCACAATAATCACTTTTGAAGAACAACCCATCCTCCATATTACAATGTTTAAGTCACCAAGATCTCCAGCATCTTACAATTTACAGCTATCTCAGTGTCATCTGAAGGGGATGGCTAGATGACATTATCATGGTAACTGTCCTTACATTTTCCATTTTGAAGGACTCTGAACCAGATCATCATGCAGACTCACATATGAGTAGAATGTTTCTTGCTATACTAGGTGGTAACTGGGTTGTCTCATGTTTATTCTGAGCCTCATTCTGTCAAAATGGAAGAGAGTTCATCTGCTACTCTTCTGCCTTTTCCTCCAGGTCTTCATTTCAGAGATAACTTCTGGAGAGGCTGAAATAAAAGGCAATTTCCTGCTCTCTCCTGCTGTTGATAAACTAGAAAATATCCCCCTTGAGCATGGATGTGACCAAACTGAAAACTCTTGGGCTCTTTCCTTATAGCTCACCCTAAAGACTAGACCCTGCTTCATAAGGACGAGGTGAAGAATGGCTACCCAGTAGCAATTGCCATCCTGCAGGGACAAAGAAGTGGAGAGATGACTGAGGACACATACCTTGACATTTGCCAATTTCTTATTCTGGCCCCACTTTTCCTTCATTCTTGGCTCAGAGACACTTTCTGAAGAGGTAGAACTGGAGTCCCAGAGGGGTCTTGTTCCTGGGAGATCTAAGGAGGCAGGATCTCATGTGAGTATGAATGGAACCCAGCTGGGAAATGTAATCGTCTTTTCTTACCTGAGGGGTTATGTCCCAAGACCCCTAGAGTATGCTGAAACCATGAGTAGTACCTAACCCCCATCTTTTGTGCTAAGTGTTTTGGATTAGATAACTGAACTTTACTAAGTGACAATGAGCTAGGTAATGCATGGACACACTTGGTAAATGAGCGATTCTCATCCTGGGTGAATAGAGTAAAATAGCATTAGATTTTATTAAGCTACTCAGAACAACATGCAATTTAAAAGTTATAAATTGTTTATTTCTCACATTTTTTATTTAAAATTTTTGTGATTGACAACAGGTGACTGAAACCAAGGTATGATACTATCTTTAACTAGACTCAAATACAGTGTATTCATGCTTGGAAAATTCATTTTACAAGCTGCAGTGATATACAATGATTGTATACAACAAATAAATAAATAACTATAAAATATAATAATGATAAATAAAAATAAATAATAAATCTTTTTTAAAAACTGAAGAAAAAGAAAGCAAAATTGCAGATAAGCAAAATTATTCCCTTCTCATTTGCACTGAGAATTTTGGATGTGACATTTATGCAGATGAGAAAGGAATGGCCATCACTCCCTTCTCATTTACCTGAAGAAGAGTGTAGACTACAAATTGCTTTTTATTTTCCATTTTTTATAAAATCTCTTTTTGGGACCAGCAATTAGCGCAATGGCTATGTCGCTGGACTCCCATGTAGTCGACCGTGGTTCGAGAACCAGACCCAATGGCTTACACTCACTCTGGGCACGTATGCGTACGTGCCCAAGATCCCGAGAGGAGAAAGGGGGAGAAGGGATTGTGGCACGGCCATCCGCCTTGGAGGGTGATTTCTCGCTTTCTATCTCTCTGTCTCTCTCTGTCTTTCTGGCGAGTGCACGTGCCCTATAGTAAAAATCTCTCCGCCCCCAAAAAAATCTTTTTTTACATTTAATCACTGTTTATCATTATGATATACTAAATGAATCATCCCATTCTGAATACACAGTATATTGGTGTAGTCAAAGATATTACCATACTTATTATCATCAACAGGTAATTTTCCATTTTTGTGTCCCTTCTTTTCACCAGGCAAAGGATGCTGTCCTAAGTTTTTTTTCTATGCATCTTTATGCCTGAAGGACACCTCTGAGGGACAAATTTGGAAATCTCTGGACTTCTGTGTTTGATATTAACAAATGTGAGCAAAAAATTTCCTCCTGACTCACCTGACACCCTAAAGAATCTGACTCAGTAGAGTCTAGGGAACAAAGCGAAGCAGTCAGCTAGGGGAAAGGGGAAAATGACCACACACACCTGCCTTTCCTCCCATGCATACCCTTTGCTTCTGCTCCTTCTTTGTTGGATCTTGTTGGTTCTAGAACAGTCTCAAAAAACAAAAACAGAGGCTGTCCTCTCTAAGAACAACAACAAAAAAGTTCCTCTTCAATGTAGAAGGGGCTCAGACTGCTTTGTAACTCGCCACTTCTTGCTGATTAGCCTGTTGCTTGTGAGACAGAAATAGCTAAAAACGCTATGGTGGTAGCTAACAAGCATGTATTTTGCATTAGTAATCCCTGTGGCCTAGGGATTACTTCATATGATCTGCATCAGAATTTACATCCCAGGCTTTACAATGTACCTGCTTCATGAATAAGAAGACATAAACATGGAAGATAAATTAGCTTTTCTAGGGCTCATCAGTTGTTTGTGGTGGGAGCACTTTGAATACGGCGTTAGAATTGAGTACAATCGGTCCAGAAAAATAATGGCCAGTGGCAGTAATAGTTGGGCCACTATTGTATTTCCATGCAAGTAGTCCTCATAGACAGCTTCATAGCAGCATCTCAATCTCTGACCACAAAATATGCTACAAAGCTGTGATAATCAAAACAGCGAGAAATTTGGAACAAAAACAGGCACGTGAACAAATAGAACAGGACAGAGAACTCAGAAATGAATCCCCAAACCTAGAGCCAAGTGACTTTTTACAAAGGGCACCAGGCAATCCAGGGAGGAATATGAAAATCTCTTTAGCAATGGTGCTGGTAAAACTGGGTACTCACCTGCAGAAAGATGAAACTGAATCCCTATTGCTCACCATTAATAAAAATCAACTCAAGGGACCAGCAGATGGCATAACAATTACATCACTGGACTCCCACATTGTTGATCATGGTTCAAGTCCCAGACCTGGCAACTTAAAACTCATGCCAGGTGTGCCCAAGATCCCAAGAGGAGAATGGAGGACAAGGGATCACGGCACGGCCACTCCAGGTGGTAATTTCTCACTTTCTGTCTCTGTTTCTCTCTGTCTCTCTGGTGAGCGCAACTGCCCTATAGCAAAAATATCTCTCTTACAAAAAAATAAAAATCAACTCAAAAAGGATTAAAAATCTAAACCTAAGACCTAAAACAATAGAACTACTGGTGGATGACACAGGGGAAGCTCTTGGAGACATTGGAGCAGGCAAAAACTTCTTAAATAAGACCCCTAAAGTACAGGCAATAATCCTAAAAATAGTCAAGTGGGATTACATCAGTTTAAAAAGCTTCTGCTCAGCAAAAGAAGCAATTAGGGTGAATCAGCAATCTTTGGAATGAGAGGATATATTTGTAAATGATGCTTCAGAGAAGGGACTGGTAATCAGAATATACAGGGAACTCAAGTGGCTTATTGTGAGGAGGAAGACAAAAAAATGACCAACACAAATAAAAGATGGACAAATGAGCTAAACAGACAACTCTCTAGGAGGACAATTAAATAGCCAAAATTCCTATGAAAAGATACTCAACATTCCTTCTCATTGGGGAAATGCAGAATAATCCACAATGAGATAGCACTTAAGCTAAAATTAAAATAATAATCATAATAAGTACTGGTGAGGCTGTGGTGATAAGGGAATTGTCCTACACTTCTAGGGGGAATGCAAATTAGTACAACTACTGTGGAAAACAATATGGAGATTCTCAGAAACCTACAGATAGATATGCTGTATGATCCAGCAATTCTAGTCCTGGATATCTACTCAAAGGGTAGGGAATGCATTCAGTCAGAAAAGTACTTGTGCAGCCATGTTTACTGCAGCATTAACACAATTGCTAAGACATGGGACCAACCCAAATGTCCATGTACAGAGGAATAAATTTAAAAACTGTGGCGCAAATACACTGTGGAATACTACTCAGTCATAAAAAAATAAGACCCTGGCATTTTATAGAGAGTGGACAAATACAGAAGATTTATGACTAAGAGAAGCAAGCCAGACTATGAAAGAGAGGCATTGCATGTCCTCACATAATACATACAAAATGTTCGCACTCTATGACAGAAACGGAAAGACTGGAAATTATAAAAGCTTGAAGGACAGTGGTAGATATTAGAGACAGTGTGGGAGGACGGTGGGAAATGGGGGAGGGTGAGAGGAAGGGAATCAAGGGGAAAGAGAAAGAAGCAAAATATTTAAGGGACACAAAATGGAAAATTATCTGTTAATGATGATGTGTATAATAATATCTTTAACTGGACTAATACACAGTGAATTCATGTTGGGTAAATTCATTTTACAAGCTGTAATGATATACAGTGATTGAATGTATTTTAAAAAAAAGTGTAAAATATGCCTGAAAGAGACCAGATGGTGGTACAGAGGTGAATAGCACCACTGTATGAGGTTGATCCTAATGGAAAGGTTCCTTATTTGAGACCCTAGACCTCCCTATGGATCCTGGGCATGAATGTGCCCATATCTGATCTGGGGGCTGGCTGGGGGTGGGGCAGATCACAGAGTCAAGACATTGTTGGGGTTGGGACCAGCAGTTAGCATAATGGCTAGGTCGCTGGACTCCCATGTAGTCGACCGCAGTTCGAGTCCCAGACCCGGTGGCTTAAAACTCACGCACATCTGTGTGCATGCCCAAGATCCTGAGAGGAGAACGGAGAGGAAGGGATTGCAGCGTGGCCATTCCCCCGGGGGGTGATTTCTCTCTTTCTATCTCTCTGTCTCTCTCTGTCTGTCTGGTGAGCGCACACCCTATAGTAAAAACCCCCCCAAAAAAAAAAAAAAAAGATATTGTTGGGGGTGCTGTCTATCTCCACCTCATGGAATAAATAAATGAACAAATAAAATTTTAAAAAGTGCTTGGGAAAGCACTAAAGACTAAGAACAGGCAGAGGAAAACAAAGGAAATAAAATATGACCCTTTTTATATTGAGGCAACATGGTATTTATATCTATGAATATTTCTTTTCTTTATTTTTTGGAGAGGTGTTTTTTTTTGCTATAGGGCGCGTGTGCTCACCAGGAAGACAGAGACAGACAGAAAGCGAGAAATCATCCCCCGGGGGGATGGCCACGCCGCAATCCCTTCTCCTCTCGGGATCTTGGGCATTCACGCACACGCGCCCAGCGTGAGTTTAAGCCACCAGGTCCAGGACTCAAACCACAGTCGACTACATGGGAGTCCAGCGACATAGCCATTACACTAACTGCTGGTCCGTCTATGAGTATTTCTTTAGCTACTAAAGACATTTTAGGTAGTTTGCTCACAGAAGTAGGCCTCACTCTCCTGTTCTCTCTTTCCACACTGCTGCACCCAGCAGGGGATTTGCATACTGTCCCCTAGGGAGCATCTTTCCTTGCAAGTCTAAGATAAAAGTCAGCTCTGATCTCTGGACTGCTCAGGACTCCCCAGTTCAGCTCTCAACATGAGGTTCCCTGCTCAGCTCCTGGGGCTGCTAGTGCTCTGGGTCTCAGGTGAGGGCACAGAGAGCTAAAGGAGGGGGGTGTGACAGGAGGGTGAGCTATGTACCCCACTGCTTCCACCTTGTTCTGCCCACATGTGAGATGTTCCTGACTTGTCCTCCAGAATGGGGCATGTGAGGTTTAGGTCTGTGACAGTGAGGAAGGTTCCAGAAGGACTGGTAGCATGGTGAAGATAGTCACACAGAAATTGGGTTTAGTATTGACTTACAGAGGTCCCCTTGGGGCTTGCAGATCTTGGGTCCTTTACAGAAATGGAGTGTTTCGGTGTAACAATCAAAATATCAAAAAGATTAGATAGCTAGAAAATTTTAAAATGTGAAAGATGCTTTTCAATAATCTTGTGTTTCTCTCTTATTATTTCAGGATCCAGTGGGGATGTTGTGATGACCCAGACTCCACTCTCTCTGCCCATCAACCCTGGAGAGACGGTCTCCATCTCCTGCAAGTCTAGTCAGAGCCTTCTACACAGTAATGGAAACACCTATCTGCACTGGTTGCAGCAGAAGCCAGGCCAGGCTCCACAAGGCCTGATATACGGGGTTTCTAACAGGATCTCTGGG
The DNA here is from genome assembly GCF_000334495.1 of Tupaia belangeri chinensis. NCBI lineage: Eukaryota > Metazoa > Chordata > Mammalia > Scandentia > Tupaiidae > Tupaia > Tupaia belangeri. Next base: position 3,401,446 of record NW_006160024.1, read on the forward strand.
GTCCCAGACAGGTTCAGTGGCAGCGGGTCAGGGACAGATTTCACACTCAAAATCAGCAGGGTGGAGGCTGAGGATGCTGGAATTTATTACTGCGCACAAGCTACACATGCTCCTCCCACAGTGATACAGCCCTGAACACAAACCTCCCTGCTTGGAGTGGCCCAGCTGCCCTCATGTGCTGTCTGTCTGAGGGGCAGCACAGCAGCTTCTGAGCCTCTGTAAGAGGAAGGTGCTGCAGAGCTCAGGGCACTAGGTGGCTGCTCTCTGTGCCACGAGTGCCCTGCCCACAGCTCAGGCTCCAGCCACCTGTGACCCTGTCAGCTGCAGCAGCCTCAGTCTGGAATCTGGAGCTGGAGGACAGGGTGGTCTCATCAAGGTGAGGGGACATGATCACATGATGGTTCATAATGAAACTGAATAAAAGCTCATTCTAATCTTTCCTCCCTCCTTATATTTCCAATTCAGATTAATCTGCGTAAATGACAGAAATGAACATGTTGAGTATATCTTGAGCTTTATCATTTTTTTTTAATCCTGATAGGATATTGTCTAAGAATCAGTATTTTCCCACTTTCCTAGCTTTCTACTTTTCATGTTCACTACCTTTCTGGCCACTGTAAATATCAGAGAAAGAGTATTCTATACACGCCATCCTTAGGAGGACCTGTCTGAGACACTTGGGGAAAATCTTGGTTGCTGATAATTCAAATAGACTTTTGTAAATTCACAGCAGATTCAAGAATCTAATGCTAAAATTCTTTGATTTGTGCAGTTACCTGTGGTTAATACAAAAGAGAAGTTTTTGTATTAAAAGTAAGACCATAGGGCCAGGTCAATGACCTGAAAGTTAAAGGAGCAAGATCCCACATGGTCAACCACAGTCTGAATTCTGAACTCTGCAGCAGGAAAAACAAATTTGATGAGTGTGCACATGTCACCAAAAATCCCTATGGGATGTTGACAGGAAGATAATGGATCGCAGTATGACAGGATCCCATTGGAGGGGATGCGTTCTCCATTTCCCTCTTTCTCTCTCTGTCTCTTTTGGGTGAGACCACACGTTCTCTGGTGATTAAAAAAAAAAGTTAAAATATAAAAAACATAAATAAGATGACTCAGAGCCCAGATTAACCCCATGTCCCACTGGAAGAATACAGGATGGTAATTTTTGACTTCAGGAATCAGAACAATAAAGGCATACAATGGACATGAGCTTTGCGACAATTCTACTTTTTGGCTTACGTTTGGTGGAACTGGGATAGCAGTGGGTGTTGTGGATTGATGATAAACCTAAAACGAAGCCCAGATGTATTTCCTGTGAATGGTCACAGAGTTAAAGGAAACACTGCCTGCCTTCCGAGCATTAGCCTTGTGCCCTCACAAGTTTCATAGGAAAGTAGTGAATGGAGAAGGTGGTTAGTCTGAAATCATCAGAGCTTACGTGAAGTGGCTGCACAGAGAATGGAGGGCATGTCACCCAGTCCCATTCAACCCAGCACAGCAGAGAGCTGCTAATAACTTACTCTACCCTCAGATGTGATCCAGCAGAGACAATGTTTCTGAGTGTGTGGGGTGCAGAATGTGATGACAAGGTAAAGGAAAGGGCCATCTAGGTCTACACTAACAGGGGAGCAGTGGAGACGCAGACCCATGTCCATGATTCGGGCATAAATCAAGGATTGTCTGAGCAGCTTGGGGGAATACACCCTGAGTAGTGGGGATGTTTCTGCCTTTCTAGGCCAGCACCCCCAGCCTGCCTGTTAATCTTGACCTCAGAGAGTGTCCAATGAAAACCACCCTATGTAACTTCCGAGACTCAGCTGGGTTCCTCTGTTGGCACTAGGTGGGTTCCCCTGTTGGCACCAATAAGAGCTTGTGCCAAACTGAAAATCACACACTGCAAGAGAACAGAAAAGCAGGTGAACATCAACTCTGCAGAAAGTGTTCTGTTCTCTGGAATCTTAGATGACCAGTGCTCATTTCTCTCTTTGCCTCTGATTTCATTAAAACATGACTTTGAATTATTTTTTGTTAAAGAATTATTTTATTTAACATTTAAAAAAATGTATTTATTCATTTTAATTTTCCCATAGAGGGACAGAGCAAGAGCGAGAGCGAGAAAGTGAGAGAGCAAGCCACGGTCCAGGACTTGAATCGTGGTCAATCACGAGAGAGAGCCCAGTGCCCTTAACCACTATGCCATCAGCCCTGAATTTTATTCTTTATATGTATTTTGTACTTTTTTGCAGTGTTCTGTTGGTCTGTTAGTCTCTATTATTAAACCCGGGAATGAAGATTCCCGTCATTGTTTTACCTAAATAGTGTTTCAGAGATGACAACATTGGTATATATTGTTTCAAAAGGAAAAAATGTTGTTTGGACCGATAAAGAAATTACTTTCTACCAGCCCTGTAGCCTAAAATTCCAACAGGTTAGAGTACAGAGGAGAATTGAGGAGAGAAGATTGTGGTGTGATTGTATTCTGCTGGGATGTGATTTTTCCTTCTCTCTGTCTCTCTTGAATTTTCTGTCCCTCTCTCTCTCTGTCTCTCTGTCTCTCTCTCTGTGTGTCTCTCACAAGCACACCATCATCCTTGGACTCCATCTACTGCGGGTCTTGTCAGAGCTACCCACACAGTGATAGAAACATCTGCTTGTTCACCTGTCTTGCAGAAGTCAAGCCTATATCTTCACAGCTCCTGACCTACAATGTTTACTACCAGTTCTCTGGCTCTCAGACAGAACTAGTGGCAGTGGTCAGGAGCAGATTTTGTACTTAAAATGGGCAGGATGGAGGCTGACAATGCTGGTTATCTCTGCATGCTGGCTCTGTCACACCATCCCACAGCCCTGGGCTCAAACCTGCCTGCTTGGTCTTAATTCATGTTGAACCCCTCAAGGGAGCTCACGCAACTCCCAGAGCTCAGCTGGATTCTCACCTGCCCAGGTGTTATCTGTGGAGCAGACACCAGTGAGCAAGAAGTCAGAGAACTCAGGGGAATATTTGCAGCTGAGAGTCTGGACCATGAGTGTCTCAGCTGCCTCTCAGGCACCTTCCTTAAGACCCAGTCATCTGCAAGAAGCTTGGCCTGGTAGGACCTGCAGGAGAATGGAGGGAGTTCAAGTATCCCCCAGGCAATGAGCGAAGATCAGAAAGAAAGCCAAATAAAAGATTTTATTAATACTCCCTCCCTTTGTGTATTCATTAGCTAAGTGCATTCAGAATCACCCCAGAGTGTCCAATGAAAACCACCCTATGTAACTTCCGAGACTCAGCTGGGTTCCTCTGTTGGCACTAGGTGGGTTCCCCTGTTGGCACCAATAAGAGCTTGTGCCAAACTGAAAATCACACACTGCAAGAGAACAGAAAAGCAGGTGAACATCAACTCTGCAGAAAGTGTTCTGTTCTCTGGAATCTTAGATGACCAGTGCTCATTTCTCTCTTTGCCTCTGATTTCATTAAAACATGACTTTGAATTATTTTTTGTTAAAGAATTATTTTATTTAACATTTAAAAAAATGTATTTATTCATTTTAATTTTCCCATAGAGGGACAGAGCAAGAGCGAGAGCGAGAAAGTGAGAGAGCAAGCCACGGTCCAGGACTTGAATCGTGGTCAATCACGAGAGAGAGCCCAGTGCCCTTAACCACTATGCCATCAGCCCTGAATTTTATTCTTTATATGTATTTTGTACTTTTTGCAGTGTTCTGTTGGTCTGTTAGTCTCTATTATTAAACCCGGGAATGAAGATTCCCGTCATTGTTTTACCTAAATAGTGTTTCAGAGATGACAACATTGGTATATATTGTTTCAAAAGGAAAAAAAGTTGTTTGGACCGATAAAGAAATTACTTTCTACCAGCCCTGTAGCCTAAAATTCCAACAGGTTAGAGTACAGAGGAGAATTGAGGAGAGAAGATTGTGGTGTGATTGTATTCTGCTGGGATGTGATTTTTCCTTCTCTCTGTCTCTCTTGAATTTTCTGTCCCTCTCTCTCTCTGTCTCTCTGTCTCTCTCTCTGTGTGTCTCTCACAAGCACACCATCATCCTTGGACTCCATCTACTGCGGGTCTTGTCAGAGCTACCCACACAGTGATAGAAACATCTGCTTGTTCACCTGTCTTGCAGAAGTCAAGCCTATATCTTCACAGCTCCTGACCTACAATGTTTACTACCAGTTCTCTGGCTCTCAGACAGAACTAGTGGCAGTGGTCAGGAGCAGATTTTGTACTTAAAATGGGCAGGATGGAGGCTGACAATGCTGGTTATCTCTGCATGCTGGCTCTGTCACACCATCCCACAGCCCTGGGCTCAAACCTGCCTGCTTGGTCTTAATTCATGTTGAACCCCTCAAGGGAGCTCACGCAACTCCCAGAGCTCAGCTGGATTCTCACCTGCCCAGGTGTTATCTGTGGAGCAGACACCAGTGAGCAAGAAGTCAGAGAACTCAGGGGAATATTTGCAGCTGAGAGTCTGGACCATGAGTGTCTCAGCTGCCTCTCAGGCACCTTCCTTAAGACCCAGTCATCTGCAAGAAGCTTGGCCTGGTAGGACCTGCAGGAGAATGGAGGGAGTTCAAGTATCCCCCAGGCAATGAGCGAAGATCAGAAAGAAAGCCAAATAAAAGATTTTATTAATACTCCCTCCCTTTGTGTATTCATTAGCTAAGTGCATTCAGAATCACCCCCTGTGGTTAATTTATGGTGATGTTAAGCTAATATATTGTTTGCATTTTATCTTGGTCTAATAGTTTGTAGGACACATGCAGCTGGGTTAGTTTGGTCTTTCTCTCCCCCGACTTTCCCATTTCCTCTTTCCC
>NW_006160024.1:3406694-3422534 GCF_000334495.1 Tupaia belangeri chinensis
TAGATCACATCCTTTTCTGGAGCAGGAGCAGGCTCAGAGATTCACACTGCTCTCCTCCGGGTAAGGCTGCTGTCAGTAGTGTGATCATTTAGTCACAGCGCCTAGACATAAAGTGGGGGTTTTGTTAATTCCAAAGACGAATGTTAAAAATAAAAAATGGGGGAGTGAGAGTTGGAAAGCAGGTGGCATAGTGTTTAAGGGGCTAGGCTCCAACATGGCCAGTGATGGTTCAAGTCCTTGACCCAGCGGTTTGAAAATCATGTAGGTAAAATGTGGTAGTGTGATCATTTAGTCACAGCGCCTAGACATAAAGTGGGGGTTTTGTTAATTCCAAAGACGAATGTTAAAAATAAAAAATGGGGGAGTGAGAGTTGGAAAGCAGGTGGCATAGTGTTTAAGGGGCTAGGCTCCAACATGGCCAGTGATGGTTCAAGTCCTTGACCCAGCGGTTTGAAAATCATGTAGGTAAAATGTGCATGCATGCTCAAAATTCCTGGAAGAGAAGACACTATGGTAGGGCCATTATCCCTAGGTGGGGTGGGATGTGATTTATCATTTTCTCTCTCTCTGTCTCACTCTGTCTCTGTCCAGTGAATGCATATGCTCTATTGCAAAATCATTTATAGAAAACAAAAGGACCAGCAGATGGCGTACAGTCATCACTGCACTCCCACACAGTAGAATATGGCTTGAGTCCCAGACCTGGACACTTAAAAAGTAAACACCATCACCTGTCAGGCCAGTGTGGAAGTCATGGACAACGACTAAAACACTTCTGTAAACTAGTTCCAGCAGAAAAGCAGACAACCTGGCACCTTATGTTCCAATTTCCCCACTTACAGCCTGAGGACTGCTGTGGCTCTGTGTCAGTGCATCTGACAGCCATTTCGTCTTCACTATCCAAGGTCTGGAGGGTGATGATGTCACTGCCATTACTACTGTGGTGGCTGAGGGACAGACCCTGCCTAACGATTAGCAGCCTGCTGGCCCTGGTGATAGTGCTGATTATGACTGTCTAAAACCAAGCTGCCTTACATGGTAAGTACCAGCCACACAGGAGCACGTGCATGTGCATTATAATTGAGCACTGCAGTGGCACTGGCTGCATCTGAGTGCTCAATAGCCACCTGTGGTTCATGGTTATCATATTGGACAGCACAAATGCAGACATCGACTTTGCAGGAAAGTTAATTGGTCAGTGTTGGCCTATAGAATGAATTTGAGCCTTCAGAGTGTTATAGGTCAGAGCACAAACCTCACCAGCTGTTAGTTCAAAAGGCTGGCAGGTCCCAGATGCTTCTGGGATGGTGCAGTTGCTCTGGTTCCAAGAGCTGCTCTGGATGGGTTTCTGAGATGGGAGGAGTGAGGCCGTGCTAACAAGGCTAGACCAGGAGCCTTTATGCCCTTCTGCTTTCTCCAGAAACTTTTCCTAAAAACTACATTTTGTGGATCCATCTCTCTTGGATCACTGAATCTGACCCTTAGCTATCTTGTGACTCTTATCTTTCATGATTCCTGGATGTCTGTTCATCTTTTGTTCTCAACTAGATGAGGGATTATTTTTTCTTTCCACAAAACCTAGCCTGATGGTGGATGTAAGAGAAGCAACTTCTTAAATAACAGTGAAGAGATTCATGGTCAAGGCTCACTAGGACACAGCATCGAGACTTGCTTTGTCACAAAAGATCATTAGATGGCAGTCCAACCCCTCAATAAACAAAAGAGATAGGCCTTACAGATACCAGGAAAGTAATAGGATGATCCTGTCTTATTATCAATAGGGAGCCTCTAAATCATGAAGGGGTTCTCTGTGGTGACCAGGGACACTTGGAGGGGCTGCCAGTGGGCTTATTGTGGGGAAAACAAGTTCTGTGCTCTGAGATTGGAAGTTTGGCCATGCCCCAAACTCCTGTCTTCTCTGTGCCCTAAGAGCCCATTTTGTAAGCACTAAACTGAACCTCCAAATTCATCTGTGGAAGCCCAACCCTCATTGTGACCTTCTTTGGAGATCGAGTCTATAAGAGGACAATTAAGGTGAACAGTGATCATAAGGCTGGGGCACTGATCTAATAAGACTAGTTTGTTGATAAAAGAGACACCAGAGAGCTCTCTGTCCCTGCTCATAGGCATTAAGAAAAAGCCTGGTGAGGATATGTCAAAGGTGACCACCTGCAAACCAGGATGAAGGCCTATCCAGAAATCAAATAGTGCTGTACATTACCTTAGGCTTTCCAGACTCCTGAAATGTGAAAATGGGTTCCTGCTGGTTTAGCCATCTAGCAGATGGTACCTGCCACATCAGGTACCTTGGTGTTGCAGCTCACGCTGTCTGATACACCATCCCGGCCCTCTGAGCAGAATCAGCCTCAGGAGACTCCCCGTAGACATGGGACAAGCTGTGCTCCTTCTCCTACTGCTGTTTTTGATTCTGGGAAGGAAGGAGGACTCAGGTTCATCCTCAGTTTCTTTATATTAAACACAAATGTCTCCATGAAGAAGTGTTAGCCTATTTTGCTTTCTAATCAGAATTGCATCAAATGAATAAACTTCTTTTTTGGTAATTTTTAAATTTGCATATGTTTTTATGGTAAAGTCTGTGTGCTCATCGGATGGGGGTAGGAGAGAAGCACATTCAACAGGGTCTCATCATGCCACAGCTCTATTTCCCCAGCTCTCCACCTCCTCAGGGCTCCTGGGCCTGTGCACACACATAAACACCTAGAGTAATTTCAAGTAGACTCAGGGATTTGGAACCGCACTTGGCCATATGACTTCTATCATTGTAGTTCAGTTGACTAGCAACTTTGCCACCTGGGTAGGCCTCTTCTTTCTTGTTATGAATGTTTGAGGATGTCTTCCTTTGTTACCCAAACATCTCTAGCCCCAAAGGGGAGCAGCTGGGTGAGACCAAGGTTTACCTCACAGCTTAGCTGGCTGCAGACGTATGAGTGAGGTCAGCAAAACCACCAGCCACCCTCAGAATCATGAGAAATAAAGCATTGTTTCCATTTTGGTAGGTGGGGTGGGGCACATTAGTAAACTGAAATAGATAATGGAAACCTCAGTAAATAAACTCTTCTAAACCATCTGTTCATTTCATAACTAAGCTCTAACTCTCTTCACCTTTTGCTCCGTATAGATGTGGTTTCCATGTAAGGCAATAGCTTTTCAATCTGTACCTGCTTAACTAGGTAAGAAAACAAGGACTGAAAAAATGGATGTCTGTACTGTGGGCTCTACACCCCTCACATATGTGCTCCTGCAGTAGCAGGGGCAGGTGTACTAGAGAAGACATCTCCAGCCAGGAAAGGGTATTTTGGTTTGAGGAGCAGTAACTGTGAGAAACCATCTGAGGTGCTGCTGGCTGTAAGTCACCAAACATTTCCAACTCCCACTCCACTGATGGCAAAGGAGAAGTCAAAGTCAGAGTCACTTCTCCCAAACCCAGAAGGGGTGCCAGCAACCTGGACAGAAGCTCACAAATTGAGCAGCCTCAGTCTCTGTTGGATTAGAACCTAGTCTGTGAGTTCCAGCATCTCCTGGGGCTTCTGTAGGCACAAGGCATACAGGTACCTTCCTCTGTGCTTCTTCTGTAGGTGATGGGGGTAAAGTCACCTTTAGGATGTTGCAGGGAGACTAAGCCAAGATGATCAAGGACACCCCACCCAGACAGCTCATGCCATCCTTAAACCTGACAGAAATGAGTGTCCTTGGCCTTCTATGGGCTTACCCTCAATCCAGGAATCCAAATAGAAATATTGCTGATGTATTCTCAGGCACAGGGGACACAAGTGTAGAACAGCCCCACCCTGAGGACATGGTGTGTGGGTTCCTACTTCATAGTCTGTGCAGAAGTCTAGTGAGCCTCTTGAGAGGATGGGCATGCAGTGACATCAGCAGAGCATTCTTTGGTCCTCATGTAGTCAAAGTACTTGAGGTTGCTTGAGCCTCTGCCCCATTTTTTGCGCCGGGCTCTGTGCCTCCATTTTCTGATAAGAGTTAAGGCACAACAGCTCTACAACACACTATACTGTAATTTCCTAAACAAGACTGAGCAAGTTATCTCTCTGTCAAGCTAAAGAGCCTATTCTTGATGGGTGGTGAGAAATATGCTCAGCCTGAAAGCCCATCGCCAAGAAGTAGAGGAACTGGTCCAGTAAGTTCATCTCAGAGTATCCATAGAACCTACTGCTCTGAACCTAAGGGCAAGGGGATGATAAACTTAGGGCTGAACTGGAATTGTGACCAATAGCCCAGGGTTAAGTAAGAGAGTTTCCCTGGAAAGTACTTTGTATGTCTGAGTCCCAGAATCAGAGTTCCTCTCTAGGGCCCTCCCAGGACTGGCAGGGTCTGTCCACCTGCAGCTTCAGGAAGTAGTCGATCTGACAGAAGGGGCTCTAGTCCCCTAGAGCCTATTGCTGACCAAGTGGGAGAGTGTTGCTGCTCCAATTCCAAAGATCTCTGAAGAAGATAGGACTGAGGTCATCACGGGCCAGCCAGAGATCAGCAGACTGGTCACTCAACATTCTATTCTTACAGCAGAGGAGGAATTTGATATGCCTTCTTCTCAAATCAAATGCCATGTTAACCACTGATGAAGCCCACACAGGGCAGTCAACTAAATAAAGAGTGACAAACAAATGTGTGTTCATATGGAGCCTTCTGGGGTCCCCATGGCCTGGAGACTTTTAGGAAGAGAACTCCTTGAGCTCATGCAATTTGCACTAGGTGGGAGAGTGGAACTTCCTAATAGCCCTCATCATATAGCTAAAGCCAATCTATGGGTACATAAGGAATCGCTTAATTTCTATGTCATAAATCAGAGGTCCCCAATCTGAGGTGATGGTGTGTTTGAGAACCTTACCAGTCCGTGGCCTGTTAGGAGCCCAGTCACATAGCTGGAGGTGAGTGGTGAGTGAGCAAAGCTTCATCTGTATTTACAGCCTCTCCCCATTGTTTGCATTAACCCCTGAGCTACACCTCCTTTCAGAGCAGCAGCAGCACTAGATTCAGAACCCGAGTTGTGGCCATCTAGTTGCAGGTAAAGAAACTCTGAGCTCCCACTGATTATGCATTATGTTGAGTTGTGTAGCTATTTAATTGTATGATACAATGAAATAATAATACAGAAATAAAGTACACAATCAATGAAAACCTAGTGAATCATCCCAAATCATTTCCTCTCCACCCACCACAGTCCATGGAAAATTTTTTTTCCACAACTGGTCTCTGTTGCAAAACAGTTTGAGGGATGCTATCCTAAGTTGTAGAGACAATTTAAAATTATATTTATATTTTAGAGATTTTGCTCATCTCTTGAGCTAAGATAATCCCAGTAAATTTATTCTTCTATGAATCATTTCAAAATATTTCAAAATGTGTTTTGAGAGACCAGCAAATGGTGTAATGGTTATATTGCTGGACTCCCACATGGTTGATTGCAGTTTGAGTCCCAGACATGAAGGCTTAAAACTCACTGTGGGTCTGTGTGTGCATGCCTAAAAACCTGAGAGGAAAATGGATTGCAGCATGGCCATGTCCCCCCTATGGCATGATTTCTTGCTTTCTGTCTCTCTGGCAAGCATACACACCCTAGAGCAAAATATCTCTTAAAAAAAGGTCTTTTGAATATATTTGAGAAAAATGCAATCGAAAGTATAGTCATTCCCATACCTTGGTTAATATCATAGCTCATTCATCCTGTACTAAATGTACTATTCAATTTAGTGGGAGGCCTTGGTACATCCTGATGTGTCAAGGTTAACACACACCATCCATTATGGCTAAAACTACAGAGGTCTGAAGGTACTCAGGGACCCTATAACACATTGTGAGTGCTGACCCCTGCTGTTCTAGAGCTGGATGCTTCCACAGTCTTGGCACCATCCACCCTCCTCCCATCACTCCAGCATCCCTTTCCATGGTCATATTTCTCTGAGCCTATGTTCAGGACCCTTGTCATGTTGGTCAAAACTAGATAATTAAGAAAAATCTCCAGATCTTGGAATCCCTAAATTAATCACATCTGCCAAGTTCCTTTTGATACATAAGGTAACATTCATATGATTAAGAGATGAGAGCAGGAATATCTTTTGGGTCAGGGGCACTATTCATTCCTCCTTCAACTCTTATCACCTCCACTACTCTTGTTCCCCACAGTAGTATTTAAAAACAAAATAAAGCCACAGGACACCTGTAGTCCAGTGGTAAAGGGAGCTGGACCTCAAGTGACCAACCATGGTTTGAATCACAGCAGTGGAAGCCTGAAAAACATGCCAGCACATGTGCATTCCCCTAACCCCAACAAAATGGAAAACTGGAGGAGAGAAGAGATTGTGGCATAACTATGCCCCATACGGGGACATGGGGTGGTCTTCTCTTCCTCTCTTTCTTTCTGTCTCTCTGTCTTTCTCTGGGAAATACACTCCCTTTTTGGAAATTAAGAAACATCACAGGACATATTTATGAAGCAAGACAGCTGGAAGATACCTGAGATTTGGAGCACTATATCATGTAGGCTTTTTTTGGAGTGAGGGAGATTTTTACTATAGAGCATGCATGCTCACCAGAAAGACAGAGATACAGAATATGAGAAATTACCCCCAAGGGGGTTGAACACTCCACAATCCCTTCTCCTCCATTCTCCTCTCGGGATCTTGGGCATGCACAAACATGTGTCTGGAGTAAATATCAAGCTGCCGAGTCTGGGACTCAACCACTGACAGCCATGTGTGAGTCCAGCCCCTTGACCACTATGCAACCTGCTGGCTCCTAATGTGTGGGTTTTAATGACCACAGAATTATTATTTTACTATAATGAAGACTGCAATGGCACATAGCTATTTATTAAAGTCTCCTTCTTTTCTTCTTTTATTTTTTACTCAAAAGTAAGAAGTCATGACTCAGATATAATCCTTTTTTTGTAATACCTCCAAAAGTTAAGCCCTTCTTTAATTTTCCTATGCATCAAAAAAGAAATGGCATGAACTCAGACCACAAATATCCTCCAAGAATAATAATTCATCTACTGTCATAGAGTGAGTCTACTGGAGACAAGGATTCCTGTGAAGAGCATATTAACAAGGTACAAAGAATACAGAGAGGGAAGGAGGAAAGGGAGATGGAGTAGAGAAAGTGGATGGTGAAGGGTAAACCAGCTACCTCTGTGCTCTACTGCTGTTCAAATCTACCTAGAAACATAAGAAAAAAGCTCCTAATTTATCCCACTTGAAAGGTAAGAGTTCGGGTGTGTATACATCTCCTCCTGACAGCACTGATTGAGGCTGAGCTAGAAGACGCTCGTTCCAGACCCTGAGCTCTGCCCTGGAGAGCAGCCTTCATCAGCTTCAGAATGAGCACAAAGCATAGATACAACCAGTAGAAGTCAGCAGAAGTAGAGTGAAGGGGAGAGTTTGAGGTACCCAACAGTGACTGCTTATCTATCCAAGGGGAAGATGTGAGATTTCCATCCAGAGCCACATCTATCTGAAACTGGATCCTTAAAGTCAGTTGTAATCAAAGTCCCTGGAAATTCAGCCCCTAAAGACAAGCAGGAGGAGGTGTGTGCACAAGCTGCATCCCCCTACTCATGCATGCAATAATTATCCCAGAGTCTCCAGGCACTAATGAGGATGTCTCTGTTCTTCATTGTTGGCTGCTGAACTAGACTGGGACACCCAAGGCCAAGAGGGAGGTGGGAAATATAGGGGTTCAAATTAGTGTTGAGTTTTATTTGCACCCAAGATGTCATCCCCATTCACTAATAAAAAATAAAAGAGAAAAATGTCACTCGTGCTGCACAGCAGAAATGTGCACCCAGTAAGACCCACCCTCACTTTACTCAGAGGCCCCCCCCCTTCACTTCTGTCCAGATGGCCAGGCCCTAGAACAATTCACTTAAGCCCCCAGGACCATGCCAGTATTCATCTAGTCCTTCTCAGATGGAGAGAATTGATGCTTGGGGTCTGGATTGATCCAGGGTTTCAAGGTTACTTGAATTGGCTCCTGTAGTTGCCAGCAGAAACTGAATTGTTGAAGAAATCAAATCTGGCATCGCTAGTCAGTCCTTTATGCTGAGTATTTCCTGGTGGGAAATAACACCAACTATCTGAACACTGGTAGACTATAGGAATCTCCATCCAATACTGAGGACCAGTCCCTGTAGTCCTTGAAAATTAAAATGACCTATAAATTTGGACAATGACAATGGGTGAGTGACACACACATTGAGGAAGTTTGGAATTATCTCTGTGTATCTTCAGTAAGCTGCTTGACTTTATGTAGGTAAAAGCAATGGGTGAGGATCATTAAAAAGCACTTTGACTATAGGTAGCATAGTCTCGATAAATGTTCCTACCTAAAAAAGAGAAATAAATTCACATTCACAGAAATGTTGTAACACAGCACCAGTATTCACCCCATCTAAACATTTTAAGAGTATGATGAAGACCTTAGAGCCCCATCCTTTAAGACTTCAGTGTCTGGAACCAGAATGATTATGTTGCTAGACTCCCACATGGTCGTCATGGTTCAAATTCCAGATCTGGTGGCTTGAAACTTAAACCAAGTGTGTGTGCATGCTTGGCTAAAATTCCAAGAGCAGAATGAAGGAGAAGGGATTGTGGCATGACTGGCCCCTCAATCCTCCTCTGGGTGAGTGATTTCTCACTTTCTGTCTCTCTGTCTCACTGGCAGGTGCACACACCTTATAGCAAAAATCTCTCTTTAAATAAAAAAGACTTTGGTAACCATTCGCTATGAAGGATATTCTTGAACAAAACCCCAATACAATAATGAAATACATTATTTCATGTATTCCATGACTATATTTGCATTTTGACAATTGTTATAAAATATCTTTTCTGAAAATATGGCCTCTTAGAAGAAGGATGCTCTCTGCAGACAAATCCGTGCTGCCCTGCACTGACCTGGGACACCTGGGACCCCAAGAACTCTGGGCTTGGGCTGAGTTCCTGAGATGACCAGTCCTTCAATTGCACCCAGCTCAGCCCTGCCTAGCCCCTGCTCATTTGTATGTTCTCAGAGGACAACCCATAGCCTGAAGACTTAGTAATAGACTGGTCACAACCTATGTAGGATCAGTCCCCATGAGGACACAGAAGGACATAAGGGCCTCCACTCAGCTCCTGGGGCTCCTGCTGCTCTGGCTCCCAGGGAAGGAAGGGGAAATCCAGGATTCACTCAGTGCTGCTGGCCCTTCTTGGAAGTCCTCCCATATACGGTTAGCTGTGTGGACATTTGCTTTTCTGTTTCCACTCTTAAGTGCCAGGTGTGACATCTGGATGACCCAGTCCCCATCCTCCCTGCCTGCATCTCTGGGAGACAGTGTCACTATCACTTGCCAGGCAAGTCAGGACATTAGAAATATTTACACTGGTATCGGTAGAAACCAGGACAATCTCCTTAGCTTCTGATCTAATATACTTACAATTTGCACTCTGGGGTTCTCTCAAGGTTCAGTGGCAGTGGGTTTGGGACGGATTTCACTCCGACAATCACTGGCGTGGAGCCTGAAGATGTTGGAACTTATTACTGTCAACAAAGTTACAGTGCCCCTTTCACAGTGTTACAACACACACTGGAAGGTTTTGATCTTGAGCCCTAAATAATCGTCTACCCCACCACTTTCTTTCCTGCTCACCTCAGCTCCAGCAGCGCAGACGTGACATTGCCTCACCTGTTTTCATTAAGAGCAAACGTGATTATACCTGAGAAATCTAAGATATGCCATTTGTTGAGATTTATCAAGTAAAGAAACTACTTTTGTATTCATGTATTCATGCCTAAGTAAGTTTACAATTTTTGGGCTATTCAAGTGTTTTCACCAGGTTCTGAATTATTTCTGAATTTAAAGACAAAATTTTGTCATGAAATTTGTCGAAGATGTATACTAAACTGATGTCACACCACTGCCACATTCAGGATGCCCTGGAGAATTGAAATCACAACAGTGGGTGTACTCCACGGGTTACACCTCTGGAGACTTTGCAAAGAGTGATCGGCACCTCGAGGGCACTGACTACCTCTTTTGGCAGATTATCAGGCCTTAAAAAGTGGTATGGTTGGGTACCATATGGCTGGCCACAGTTCGAGTCCTGGACCTGGAAGCTTAAAAATCACACTGGGCATTTGTTGTATGCATGCCAAAATCCTAGGAGGAGAATGGAGGAGAAGGGAATAAAGTGTAGCCAATCATCTGGGTGATGATTTTGAACTTTGCTTCTCACTGTCTCTCTCTCTCTCTCTCTGTCCCTCCCCAGTGAATGCATGACTCCATAGAAAAACCTAAAAAAAAAAAAATAAAACAACAGGATTGGAGACAAAAGGGTTTATGTTGATGTACTTGATTGAGCCAACAGACAATGTATTTTGGATGAAAAATTCATTTTGTATACTGTAATGATGTATAGCATATTAATGTTAAAAAATAAAAACAAATTAAAAAAAAAAGAAAAGCTGACTAGACATTTCAAACTGGGCTAAGATTGAAAATAATGGCTTTCCAGGTTAATATTGATCTGAAAGCCATACTGAGCATGGGGCTTTTAATTGGTAAGATGGTCCAATATGTAGATTTTAGTTGTGTTTCTAGATTTAGCAATAAAATTCAGACATAGAGTCAATAATATGAATTTCAGCTAACAAGGCTTACATGGTTACTTTCATTTCTGACAATCCACATTTCTATGTAGGATGAACAGTCCCGAACCATTAACATTATTCCACTCCTCAGGGCTCAGGCTAACAGACAATGTCCAGGTGATCACAGTAGGCAGCAGGACTGTACATTTCCTACACTTCCCGTGTGATGGCCCTAGGCATGCGCCTTCCTTCCTCCTTGGTCACAGCAGCTGCAATTGCCTGGTGCTCTGTTCAGACTGCATGGTCTATTTCTGAGAATGTTACACGGGGTTCAAGAGTCCTAAAAGACTTCAGTGTCCTGAAATCTAACTATACTGACACACAAACTTTTCAAAGAAATTTATCTGCAATATGATTCTTGAATCTTGTCTCTAAAGTAGGTGATACTAGAGACAAAGAACTAGGCAAAATGAAGTAACGTCTGAGGAAATAATAACAATGTCTGCAATTATGGACACACCATCTTCCCTGCCAGGTACCATTGACTGACGCCTTCAAGACCTACTATGTGTTCAATACTGAACTAAGGGCTTAATAATCTAAAGCAATTAATCCCACATATCCTTGATAGTGTTTTCAAACTTTTGTTTTTTAACTCCAACTTCACTTTTGCTGTGATATCCACACTGATAAAAAATTTAAAAAATAAATTAATTTAAAAAATTTAAACAGAACAAAAAAAGAAAAGAGGTCAGAGATTCTCAGAGTTTAGCTTCCTCAAGGTACCAGTGCTTGTAGGGAGGCAGGTGGAAACAGACTTAAGATTGGACTTCATCATTCCTATTCATTAATTCACTCATTCATGTTACAAGTACTTATAACTGAAGACAATCAGGTATGCCTGCTGTAATTAAGTGAATACAGAGTGCAGCTCGATTAATATAAACAGTACCTGCCTCCCCCCACCCACTTCCCAGATCAAGGTGCACACCTCCTCCAGCACCCCAGCAAAGTTCCCAGCCTTCTTCCTTGTCAGTGCCGTGCTCTATCCACCAATGTGTTAGACCTACCTGTCCTGTTTTCTATCGCATTCGCCAGTCTCCCTGTTCTTGAACTTTATGTAAATAGAATCATATAGTGTCCACTCTTTAGTGTCTTGTTTCTTTTGATCCATATATTTTTTGAACTAAATTTATAGTGTTTCTGTGGCAATCAGGTGTTCCTTTCTTACTGTGGAAAATGATCTTTTATATGAATATAGCACCATTTATTCTTCAATAATGACTTGTTCTCAAACTGAGACTTATATAAATTTTAGGAATATCCATGTAACTGTCACTTCTCTTGGGTATATTCCTAGGAGTAGAAGTACCTTGTCATGAGTTTGGTGTAAATTTTGCTTAAATAAACACCACATACAATTTACCATAATGCTCAACACCATCACACTCAAATAACCATGTTATAAAAGATCCAGTTGCTGTCAAATCTTTTCTTAAAACTGTAAACATTTTTTTTTTTGAGAGGTTTTTTTGCTATAGGGCGCGTGCGCTTGTCAAACAGACAGAGAGAGACATAGAGACAGAAAGCAAGAAATCACACCCCAGGGGGGATGGTCACTTCTCTTCCATTCTCCTCTTGGGATCTTGGGCATGCACGCACACGCGCCCCGCGTGAGTTTTAAGTCACCAGGTCCAGGACACGAACCGCAGTCGACTATGTGGGAGTCCAGCGACATAGCCATTATGCTAACTGCTGGTTCCCAAAACTGTAAACTTTTTATTTTAACTATTTGATAAGTTTAAAATGGTTACCATGATTAGGACCAGCAGTTAGCATAATGGCTATGTTGCTGGACTCCCATGTAGTCGACCGCAGTTCGAGTCTTGGACCCGGTGGCTTAAACTCACACCGGGATGTGTACATGTGTGTCCAAGATCCAGAGAGGAGAATGGAGAAGAAGGGATTGTGGCATGGCCATCTCCCCCTGGGGGGTGATTTCTCCCTTTCTGTCTCTCTGTCTCTGTCTTTCTGGCGAGCGCACGTATCCTATAGCAAAAACCTCTAAAAAAGAAAAAAAATGGTACCATGTTTAAAACTTACATGTCCCTGGTAAGAACTGATGTTGAGTAAGCTTTTATGTATTATTTTTCATACACACACACATACACACACACACACACACACACACACACACACAGTTTTGAAGTTCTTGATTATAGCTTAGTCACAGTTTTCTCTTGGGGTGTGTGTGTGTGTGTGTCTGATTATATGTGTCTTATATTCAATAATTCTTTCCATTTTCAGGGTGTAAATATTTTCTCCTATATTCTTTCTCTAGAGCATTTTTTATTTCTCACATGTGGACTATGGTCACCATTTATTTCTAATTTGCCTAGTGTCAAGCAGGTCAAACATTTTATTTCTAAATCTACAAATGTATATATAGTAAGAGGGCCCCACTCCCCTGTTCTCTCTTTCCACACTGCTGCACCCACCAGGGGATTTGCATACTGTCCCCTCGGGAGCGCCTTCCCTTGCAAGTTTGAGATAAAAGTCAGCTCTGATCTCTGGGCTGCTCAGGACTCCCCAGTTCAGCTCTCAAAATGGGGTTCCCTGCTCAGCTCCTGGGGCTGCTAATGCTCTGGGTCCCAGGTGAGGGGACAGAGGGCTGGAGAAGGGGGTCAGATTGGTGGGTGGGCTATGTACCCCACTGCTTCCACTCTGCTTCTGTCCACATGTGAGATGTTCCCATCTTGTCCTCAGGGTGGGGCATGTGAGGTTCAGATCTGTGAGAGTGAGGAAGCTTCCAGAAGAAGCGAGAACCTGTAGTTCAGTGAAGATTGTTCACATAGAGAGAAATTGGGTGTAGGGGAGTTCTAGAGCCCCCTGCAGTTTATAAATATGGGTCTCTTTTAGAAATGGAATATTTTTCATGTATATATCAAAATGACAAAAAAAGTTACATATAGAGTCTGAAATAAGAGAGGTAGAAATAACTCACTATGTTTATATATAACCTTCTTTTTCTCTCATTATTTCAGGATCTAGTGGGGATATTGTGATGACCCAGACTCCACTCTCCCTGCCTGTCATCCTTGGAGAAACAGTCTCAATCTCTTGCAAGTCTAGCCAGAGCCTTCTACACAGTAATGGAAACACCTATTTATACTGGTTACTGCAGAAGCCTAGCCAGGAACCAAGGATGTTACTCTATAAGGTTTCCAATCGGTACTCTGGCGTCTCAGACAGGTTCAGTGGCAGTGGGTCAGGGACAGATTTCACACTTAAAATCAGCAGGGTGGAGGCTGAGGATGCTGGAGTTTATTACTGCGCACAAAGTACATCATGGTCTCCCACAGTGATACAGCCCTGAACACAAACCTCCTTGCTTGGAGGGGCCCAGCTGCCCTCATGTGCTGTCTGTCCGGGGATAAGCATTGCAGCTTCTGAGCTTATATAAGAGGAAGGTGCTAGAGCGCTCTGGGCATTAGGTGGCTGCTGTCTGAGCCCCGAGTGCCCTACCCACAGCTCACACTCCTGCCATCTGTGTCCTGTCAGCTGCAGCAGCCTCAGTCTGGAATCTGGAGCTGGAGGACAGGGTGGTCCCATCAAGGTGAGGGGACATGATCACGTGGTGGTTCATAAAGGAACTGATAAAAGCTCATCCTAATCTTTCCTCCCTCCTTACACTTGTCAGTTCAGATTAATCCACACATGATAGAAATGAACAGATTTATAGAAACACATGTTTGGTATAGCTTGAGGTATATATATATTTTCTGATAGGATATTTGCTAATAATCAGAAATGGTATTTTCCCACTTCCCAACTTCCAGCTTTTCTTGTTTGCTAATCTGTCTTCCCACTCTGTAAAAATTGGACAGATAGGATTCTACACCAGCCTTCTCATAAGGAGCAGCTGTCTAAGGAAACTACTAATCTGTCTTCCCACTCTGTAAAGATTGGACAGATGGGATTCTACACAAGTCTTCTCATAAGGAGCAGCTGTCTAAGGAAACTTAGTAAAAATCTTGGTTTTTGATAATTCAAATAGACTTCTGTAAATTCATATCAGATGCAAGATTCTAATGCTAAAATTCTTTGATTTGTACAATTACCTATGACTGACAGAAAATGGAACTATTTAACATTCCTAAAATTATGAAAAAGTAGAAATCATAGGGCCAATTCAATTATTTGATGGTCAAGTGCACCACTTCCGACATGGCCAAGTACAGTTCAAATTCTAGGCCCTACAGCTTGAAAAACACATGCAGTAAGTGTGCATGTGTCCTCAAATCCCTGAGGGATGGAGAAAGGAGGATAAGGGGTCCCAGCATGGCAGCACCCCATTGGAGGGGATATATTCTCTGTCTTCCTCCCTTTCTCTCTTTTTCTATTTGTCTCTTTCTAGTTAGACCCTACACCCTCTGATGATTAAAAAAAATTGTATTGAAAATAAACCATAAATGAGAAAACACAGAGCTTGGGATTTGCCCCTTGTCCCACTGGAAAAATACAGCATTGTAATTTTGACTTCAGGAATGAGAGCCAAAAAGGAATACCATGGACCTGAGCTTTAGGACAATTATTTTACTTTTTGGCTTACGTATGGTGGTGCTAGATAGTTGTGGGTGTTGTGGATTGATGATGTGAACCTAAAACGAAGTCCAGATGTTTTTCCTGTGAATAATCACAGAGTTCAAGGGAACACTGCATGGCTTCCAAAGATTGGCCATGTTCCCATGTAAGTTTCATGAGAAGTAGTGAATGGAGAAGGTTTTTAGGTCTGAAATCATCAAAACTTAGGTGAATTTTCTGTGTAAAGAAAATGGAAGTCATGTCATCTAATCCCATTTAACCCAGCATAGCTGAGAATGTAATACTTACTCTGCCCTGAGATGTGATCCAGTAGAGATGACATCTTCAAGATTGTGGGGTGCAGAATGTGATGACAAGTTAAAGGAAAGGGCCATCAGGTCTACAGCAACAGGAGAACAGTAGAGATGGAGACCCGTGTCCATGATTCAGGCATGAATGAAGGATTTTCTGACAGATTTGGTTTGTGGCAGGAGCACCCTTAGCAGGTGGGAGGTTTCTGCCTTTCTAGCCCAGCATCCCCAGCCTGCCTGCTGACTCCGACCTCAGAGAGTGTACAATGAAAACCACTGGCCCTGTATAGCTGCTGTGGCTCAGTTGATTCTCCTTTCCCAGGTGGCTTCCTCTGTCTATAAC
>NW_006160024.1:3423977-3451357 GCF_000334495.1 Tupaia belangeri chinensis
ACGCGACCCTTAAGAGCTGTGACACTGTGTCATCTCTGTGCTGTACCGTGCTGCCCACAATAAACGGATGACAC
Source organism: Tupaia belangeri chinensis (assembly GCF_000334495.1). Lineage (NCBI taxonomy): Eukaryota > Metazoa > Chordata > Mammalia > Scandentia > Tupaiidae > Tupaia > Tupaia belangeri. The sequence goes on from NW_006160024.1 coordinate 3,424,052, forward strand.
TGTCGTCTCTGTGCTGTAACACTACGCCACTTGTCCCGGCTCTCACTCCTTCACTCAGGAAACCTGTTCGGCTGTCCCCCCGGGTCGGGACAGTGAGAGATCAGCCTCAGGAAGGATTGCCATGACATAATCCCTTCTCTATTCTCCTCTCAGGTGTTCTTTACACACACACACACACACACACACACACACACACACTCGTCTGACATGAGTTTTAAGCCACTCGGTCCAGGACATGAACTGCAGTTGACTATGAGGTAATCCAGAGACATAACCATTCTACCATCTGGTGCACCCCAGGAACAGGTTTAAAACTTAAATTCAGAAGGATGTAGACTGACAGTGCTGGGGCTATAACTGCATGCAGACTCTGCCGCACCCTCCCACTGCCCCAGGTTCAAACCTGCCTATTGGTGGCATTAGTTCATGTTTAATCCCCCAAGGGAGCTCACACAACTGCCAGAGCTCATCTGGATTCTCAGCTGCCCAGATGTATCATCTGTAAGGCAGACACCAGTGAGCAAGATGTTAGAGACATCAAGGAAAATATTTGTAGCTGAGGGCTCTGGGTTATGAGTCTCAGCTGCATCTCAGGCACCTTCCTTAAGACTCAGTTGTCTATGGGAACAGCATGTGAGACAGCCCAAAATCCCAAGAGAGAATGGTGGAGAAATTGTTGCAGCATAGCCATCCCCACTGGGAGATGATTTTTCACTTTCTGTCTCTCTGTCTCTCTCTGTCTCTGTGGCAAATGTGTGCACAGTTTAGCAACACTCTCCCTTACAAAAGAAGAATAAAGAAAAGGAAAGGAATAGGAAAAGAAGAATAAGAAAATAAAAAGAAAAAATAAAGAAAAAGAAAAAAGAAAGGACTCTCTGGGCCTGTGGCTTAGCAGTTAGGGCACCCATATCCCATATGACTGGCTGTGGATCAAAGTCTACATGTGTATGCATGCCCCAAATCCCAACATGAACAAGAAAGGAAGAGAAGGAATTGTGGTGTGACCATGCCGCATGAGGGGTCCTTCCTCTGCCTCCTACCTTCATCTCCCGTCTCTTATCAGTGATCACACACAATCTCTGGAAAAACAAGAAAAAGAAAGAATCAAGTCTGGAATAATTAGAGACAATAAAATACATGCTTATAACAGAATACGGGTAAATATAAAATAATGTAAGCCTATCTAGATCCTAATGAAAAAATGTGTATTATACTGCCATTTTCATTGATTTAAAATTTAATTTTTAAAAACTTAATACCAAAGCTGGAATTGCCACTTCATAATTGAACTAGAAGAATAAACATTCACTTTCATTCATGATATAGTAGCTCTTAGCCTATTATCACAAATACTGCAACAAATAGAGAAGAAAAAAATAAGTTTGAAATCAAGTCTATAATGATATTCAGGAACTATGGAAGGAAACTGAGGAAAACCTGAAATTCAAAAAAAAGAATAGACCATGTAGGTGAACTGAAGTTTGTCTTTACTTTGTCCCTCTGTCCTGGGAAGAAGTTAGCTTGGAGAGAAAGTGACAAAAAGTTAAAGTAAAAACACAAATATTTCTGCAACTTTATTTCTACCTAGGATGTTGGAGAAAGGACATAAAGCAAAGGACTAAGATACTAAAAAGTCCAAGGAAACTTATCTTGAGAAGGACAGAAAACTCATTTTCTTCATTCAGAAGCAGAGACCATTGTTATATAAACTCACCTTTGTAATGAAAGGTGAAACATACCTCCTCTCCTGCTCAGAGAAACACCATCACCTGTTGGGCCAATGTGAGTGTCAAAGCCAATGTCAAAAATACCTCTCTGGGGACCAGCAGTTCACATAATGGTTATGTTGCTGGACTCCCATGTAGCTGACTGCAGTTTGAGTCCTGGATCTGGTGGCTTAAACTCACGCCGGGCGCATATGCATGCGTGTCCAAGATCCCGAGAGAAGAATGGAGAAGGGAAGGAGAAGGGATTGCGGCATGGTCATCCCCCCTGGGGAGTGATTTCTTGATTTCTGTCTCTCTGTCTCTGTCTTTCTGGTGAGAAAAAAAAAAAAACAAACAAAAAAACCAAAAACCTCTCTGGACTGGTTCCAGCAGAAAGGTCGACAACCTGGGGCACCTAATATTCCAGGTTCCCCACTTACAGTCCAAGGTCCCCTGTGGTTCTGTGGCTACCTTCAGTGACCTGGAGGTGGATGATGTCACTGCCATTACTACTGTGGTGGCCAAGGGACAGACCCTGCCTAACAATTAGCAGTCTGTTGGTCCTGGTGATATTGCTGATTATGACGGTCTATAACCAAGCCGCCTTACATGGTAAGTACCAGCCACACAGGAGCACGCACATTTCACGATAATTCAGCAGTGCTGTGGCACTGGCTGCATCTGAGTGCTCAATAGCACTCCGGTGAACCTATGGTTCATGATTTCACACTGGGCAGCACAAAGGCAGATATCGTCATTACAGGAAATTTAATGAGTCAGTGTTGGTCCACAGGATGAATTTGAGCCTTCGGGTTGTTAAGCGCATAGCACAAACCTCTCCAGTTGTTAATCTAGAAGCCTGGCAGGTCCCAGATGCTTCCCAAATGGTGCGGTTACGCTGGTTCTCAGAGCTGCTCTGGATGGCTTTCCGGGAAGGAAAAAGTGAGGCGGGTTGACAGGGCTAGACAAGGAGTCCTGTGCCATTATGCCCTTCAGCTTTCTCCAGAAAATTTTCATAAAAATCACATCTTTGTGGGGACTGCCGGGGTCTCCCGCCCCTGGTCCCCCTCCGGGGCCCGGCCTCCCTGGCCTCTCCGGTGCTGGATGTCCCGGAGGCCAGAAACAAGGTTGAAGAACTTGCAACTTGAGAAGATGATAGCTACCAGCCCTGCATTACCTCAGGGGAAAACAAGAACTACTCTGCCATTCTTAAGGAAGCCAGATACCCAAGGACAACTCACACTGCAGATGCCCACAACACCATTCCTGGTAACTACAAGATGACTGCTGTGCCGCATCAGCTGATAATCATCCCTGCGTACCAGAACTGCTTTCCTGAAACTGCATTCCCTGGAGACTCACCTACACTTGTGGATCTGCAGGAGACCCTCCCTTAATCCAACCCTGAATAGAATCTATGCTCCCTATTGTCAAAAACTTTATGAGCTGATAATTGGAACTCGTGGCCTCTCTCCCTTTACTTGTATGTATCACTTTTTCAATAACTCTTCTGGAAGACAACTGTATATAGCAGAGATAGTGTAATGGGAAAGTGGGAAAGGGCAGAGGGAAAAACATAGGGAAAAAAAAAAAGAGGAAGAGAAAAAAAAACATATATATACATAAGCATGAAAGTAGAAATGGAATATTATTGATGATAACATGCTTGATTAAGTCACTATGCAATCTATTCTAGATGGGAAATTACATTTAGTACGTTGTGATGATGCTCAGGGAATGAATCAGTAAGTCCTTTTTGAACATTTCTGATATGGTTGAATAGATAGGGCTGCAACATGAAAAAAAAAAATTCAACGATTAAAAAAACCAAAAAAACAAAAAACCAAAAAAACCACATCTTTGTGGATCCATCTCTCATGGATCACTGAACCTGACCGCTGGCTATCTTGCGACTCATATCTTTCCTAATTCCTGGCTCATCTTTTGTTTTTAACTGGATAAGGTATAATTTTTTTGTTCCCAACCAAACAAGGCCCAAATGTGGATGTAATAGAATCAGCTTCATGAATAACAGTGAAGAGAAGCTCACAATCAAGGTTCACTAGGACCAAGCATCAAGGGATGCTTTGTCACAAAAGACCACTAGATGGCACTTCAACCCCTCAAAAAACAAAAGAGACAGGCTAGGCCTTAGAAATACTAAGAGAATAATAGGATGATACTGTTCAATCATCAATAGGAAGCCCATAAAGCATGAAGGGGGTCTCTGTGGTGACCAGGAACACTTGGAGGGACTGTGAGTAGGCTTCTTGTGTGTTCTGTGCTCTGAGACCAAAAGCCTGGCCATTCTCTGTTCTCCTGTCTTGTCTGTACCCCAAGAGCTTATGGATTGAACTATAACCCCCAAATTCATCTTTGGAAGCACGATCCCCCAGTGTGTCCTTATTTAGACATTGAGTCTAAGAATACAATTAAACAAGGCCATAAGGGTGGCTACTGATCTAATAGGACTAGTGTGTTAATTAAAGAGATACCAGAGAGTACAGGCCCCAAGAAAATCTGGCAAAGACACAGCAAATGTGACCACCTTCAATCCAGGATGAGGTCTTGTCTAGAAAACAAACTATGCTGGACTTAATCTTTTACTTTCCAGACTCCAGAAATGTGAAAAGGGATTTCTGCTGGTTAAGCCATTCAGCTTCTGGTACCTTGGTGTAGCAACCAATGGTGTATGATACGCCATCCCAGCCCTCTGAGCCGGATCAGCCTCAGGAGACACTCTATGGGCATGGGACCAGTTGTGTTCCTCCTCCTTCTGCTGTTATGACTCTCTGGAAAAGCAAGAGGACTCAGGTTCATGCTAAGTTTGTCTCCGTTAAATGCAAATATCTCCATGAAGATAAAGTGTTAGTCTGTTTGCTTCATGATCAGAATTACATCTAAGGAATAAACTTTGTTTTAAGGGTTATGTATGTTATTGATGGTAAAGTATGTGTGTGGATGGTGGTGGGTAGAGAAAGAGAAGCACAATCAACAGGGTCTCATCATGCCACAATTCCACTTCACTAGTGATCCACCTCCTCAGGACTGCTGTACATCTAAAGAATAAACTTTGCTTTAAGGTTATGTATGTTATTGATAGTAAAGTATGTGTGTGGATGGTGGTGGGTAGAGAAAGAGAAGCACAATCAATAGGGTCTCATCATGCCACAATTCCACTTCACTAGTGATCCACCTCCTCAGGACTGCTGGGCCTGTGCACACACACCTAAAGTAATTTTAAGTGGACTCAGGGATTTGGACTCACACCTGGCTACGTGACTTCCATCACTGCTGTTCAGTTGATAAGCAACTTTGTCACAAGGTGAGGCCAATTCTGCCTTGGCATTAATGTTTGAGGATGTTTTTGCTTGTTCCCAGACAATCTCTAGCCCCAAAAGATAGCAGCTGGGTGAGAAAAAGGTGGACCTCCCATCCTAGCTGACTGCAGCTGCATGAGTGAGCTCCATAACCAGCCAAGCACCCTCAGCAAGAGAAATAAACTATTGTTTCCATTTTTTGTGTTTGGGGTGCTCTGTTATGCTACACTAGATAATGGAACCATCAGTAATTAAATCCATCTAAAGCATCTATTCAGACCATAGCTAAGCTCTAATCTCCTCCATCTTTTCCTCTGTGTAGATGTGATTTCAATGCAAGGCAACAGCTCTTCAACCCAAAGCTGCTTCATCAGGTATGAAAACACAGACTGAATAAATGGAAATCTGTTCAGCATTTTATATCATCTGTGCAACTGCAGAAGCAGGGAAGACATCTCCAGCCTTGAAAGGGTTTCTTGGTTTAAGAGCCTGTAATGATGAGAAACCAGCTGAGGTGCTACTGGCTGTAAGTCATCCCAATGTTCCAGCCTTCCACTCCATAGATGGCAAAGAAGAAGTCAAAGACAAAGTCGCTTCTCCAGAACCTGGAAGGGGTGCCAACAACCACAACAAAAGGCTACAAAATGAGCAGCTTCAGTCTTTGGGAGACTAGAACCCCTTCCATGAGTTCTAATCTCCTGGGGCTTCAGTAGGCACCAGGCACAGAGGTACCTTCCTCTGTGCTGCTTCTGCATGCAATAGGGACAAAATCACCTCAGAATGCTGCAGGGTCTCTGGAAACTGAGGCAAGAGAATTGTCCCACTGCAGTCGGCAAGGACATCTCATCCAGACAGCACATGTCATCCTTAAACATGGCAGAAATGAGTGTCTCTGACCTTCTATAGGCTTAAACTCAGAACAGGAATCCACACAGAAATCTTGCTAATGTATCCTTAAGCACAGAGGATCCAAGTATAGAACATCCCCACCTTGAGGGCCCCAAGTGTGGGTCCTTCCTTCAAAGCCTAAACAAAATCCAGTGAGTCTCTCGAGAGGGTGGACATGCACAGGGAGCATAAAAAGAGCACTCTTTGGTCCTCATGGAGTCAGAGGACATTTTTGAGACAGCTTGATCCTTCACCCTGTTTTTTGCCTTGGGTTCTGTGCCTTCATTTTCCAATAAGAGTTAAGGCACAATGGCTCTACACACTATACTGTAATTTCCTGAGCAAGACTGGACATATTATCTCTCTGACTGGTTAAAGAGCCCACTCATGATCTACAGTGGGAAATATGCTCAGCCTGAAAGCCCATCACCAAGAGGCAGAGGAGCTGGTCTAGGAAACTCATCTCAGAGCATCCATAGAACCTGTTGCTCTGGACCTAAGAGAAAGAGGAAGATAATCCTAGGACTGGGCTTGAATTAGGACCCACATCCCAGGATTAAGTAAGCAGAGTTTCCCTGGAAGTCAATTTGCATGTCTGAGTTACTGAATAAGAGCTCCTCTTTAAGGTCCTCCCAGGCCTGGCAGGCTCAGTTCACCTGCAGCTTGAGGAGGCAGTAGAGCTGACAGAGGTGGTTCTGGTCCCACAGAGCCTAAGGCTGACTAAGCAGGACAGTATTACTGCTCCATTTACAGAGATCTTTCCAGAACTTAGGACCGGGTCATCATGGACCAGCCAGAGGTCAGCAGACTGGTCACTCCATATTCTACTCTCACAGGGAGAGGAATTTGATCTGTCTTCTGCACTTATTAGATGCCATGTTAAGCAGTGTCTGACGCCCACATAGGCCAGTCAGTTAACTAAAGAGTGAAAAAACAATGTGTTTTCATATAGAGCCTTCTGGGGTCCTCTGGGCATCCTTCACTGTGGGAATCTATTAGGAAGAGTACTCCTTGAACTCCTGCAACTTGCACTAGGTGGGACAGTTGCAAGAAATAGGTGGGAGTGTGCAATCTTCTATTAGCCTTGAGTAAGTAGCTAAGGCTAAGCTATGAGCACATAGGCAATTGCTTGATTTCAATATCCTAAATCAGAGGTCTCAAACCTGAGTGTGTGTGTGTGTGTGTGTGGGGGGGGAGTAGTGACCTTACCAATCTGTGGTCTGTTAGGAGCCAGGTCACACAACAGGAGGTGAGTGGTAAGTGAACAAAGCTTCATCTGTATTTACAGCCTCTCCCCATTGTTTGCACTATCATCCTTGCTCCATCTCCTGTCAGGTCAGCAGCAGCATTAGATTTTCATAGGAGCCTCCAGATGGGACCATCTTGTTGCAGGTAAAGAAACTAAGGGCTCCCACTGATTCTGCATTGTGGTGAGTTGTATAGCTATTTCATTGTAAAGTACGATGCAATAATCATGTAGAAATAAAGTGCAAGATCATTATAAAGTTATTGAATCATCCCCAAACCATTCCCCTTCTCAATCACCATGGTCTGTAGAAAAATTATTTTCAACAAAACTGGTCTCTGTTACTAAAAAGTTTGGAGATTGCTATACTAAATTATAGAGACAATTCAAAATTGTATTTATATTTTAGAGATTTTGCTCATCTCTGAGAAAATTGATTCTTCTACAAATCTTTTCAAAACATTTCCAAATGGCTTTTGAGGGACCAGCAGATGGCATAATGGTTATGTCACTAGACTCCCACATAGTTGACCAAAGTTTGAGTTCCAGACCTGAAGGCTTAAAATGCACACCAGGTGCATGTGAGTTCATGCCCAAAAACCTGAGAGGAGAATGGATTGCAGTGTGGCCATCCTCCCTGGGTGGTGATTTCTTGCTTTCTGTCTCTCTGTCTTTCTTTCTCTCTGGCAAATACACACACTCTATAGCAAAAATCTCTCTTAAAAACAAACAAAACCTGGATGGCTCATATTACCATCATATGTTAAAATTTCTGTTTTTCCAAATCCTTCTTGGTTTCATTTAGTGTTAGCTGATTTATTTATCTATCTATCTATCATCTATCTATCTATCTATCTATCATCTATCCATCCATCCATCCATCCATAGAGAGTTAACACACACCCAATCCACAAAAGCTAAAACTACGGAGGCCTGAAGGTACTTGTGATCTTATTATGTGCTGTGAGAGTTGACCCCTGCTGTTCTAGAGCTAGAAGCTTCCATAGTCTCTGCCTGATTTTCTCTCTTCCCATCACTCCAGCATCCCTTTTCATTGTGTCATCTCTCTGACTCTATTGTAAAGACTCTTGTTATGTTGGTCTGATCTAGATAATTCAAAATAATCTCCAGATCTCAAAGTCTTTATATTAATCAAATCTGCCAAATTTCTTTTGACATATAAAGTAACATTTATATGATTCAGAGATTAGGACATGAATATCTTTTGGATTAGGGGCATTATTCTTTCCTCTTTTGCTGGGGTCCAGCCTCGGTGGGGGTGGGTTGACTCGATGGAGGCGGCGAAGGTGAACAGAAGACAAAGGCCTCGGTGCCTTTTCATGCATGTCCTGCAGCTCTCTGAGGAGTGACAACTGCTAGGAATCATCGTGCGTTTTTATTGAAAATGTGTTACATGCAAGTAAATGGAAGAGGGACTAGTGTTTCAATTATCAGCTCATAAAGTTTTAACAATAGAGAACATAGATTCTATTTAGGGTTGGATTAAGGGTGAGTGTGCAATCTCCTATTAGCCTTGAGTAAGTAGCTAAGGCTAAGCTATGAGCACATAGGCAATTGCTTGATTTCAATATCCTAAATCAGAGGTCTCAAACCTGAGTGTGTGTGTGTGTGTGTGTGGGGGGGGAGTAGTGACCTTACCAATCTGTGGTCTGTTAGGAGCCAGGTCACACAACAGGAGGTGAGTGGTAAGTGAACAAAGCTTCATCTGTATTTACAGCCTCTCCCCATTGTTTGCACTATCATCCTTGCTCCATCTCCTGTCAGGTCAGCAGCAGCATTAGATTTTCATAGGAGCCTCCAGATGGGACCATCTTGTTGCAGGTAAAGAAACTAAGGGCTCCCACTGATTCTGCATCGTGATGAGTTGTATAGCTATTTCATTGTAAAGTACGATGCAATAATCATGTAGAAATAAAGTGCAAGATCATTATAAAGTTATTGAATCATCCCCAAACCATTCCCCTTCTCAATCACCATGGTCTGTAGAAAAATTGTTTTCAACAAAACTGGTTTCTGTTACAAAAAAGTTTGGGGATTGCTATACTAAATTATAGAGACAATTCAAAATTGTATTTATATTTTAGAGATTTTGCTCATCTCCTGAGCTAAGATACTCTGAGAAAATTGATTCTTCTACAAATCTTTTCAAAACATTTCCAAATGGCTTTTGAGGGACCAGCAGATGGCATAATGGTTATGTCACTAGACTCCCACATAGTTGACCAAAGTTTGAGTTCCAGACCTGAAGGCTTAAAATGCACACCAGGTGCATGTGAGTTCATGCCCAAAAACCTGAGAGGAGAATGGATTGCAGTGTGGCCATCCTCCCTGGGTGGTGATTTCTTGCTTTCTGTCTCTCTGTCTTTCTTTCTCTCTGGCAAATGTACTCACCCTATGCCAAAATGTCTCTAAAAGAAGAATATCTTTTGAAACTAATTGAGAAAAATACAATAAAAATGATGCTCTCATATCTTGGATAATTCCATAACTCAGTCACCCTGTACCAGATGTGCTATCCAGTGTAACGGGAGGCACTGGTGCATCCTGTTGTGTCAGAGTTAACACACACCCAATCTACAAAGGCTAAAGCTACAGAGGCCTGAAGGTACTTGTGATCTTATCATGTGCTGCAAGAGTTGACCCCTGCTGTTCTAGAGCTAGAAGGTTCCATAGTCTTTGCCTGATTTTCTCTCCTTCCATCACTCCAGCAAATCTTTCCATTGTGTCATCTCTCTGACTCTATTGTAAAGACTCTTGTTATGTTGGTCTGACCTAGATAATTCAGAATAATCTCCAGATCTCAAAGTCTCTATATTAATCAAATCTGCCAAGTTTCTTTTGACATATAAAGTAACATTTATATGATTCAGAGATTAGGAAATGAATATCTTTTGGACTAGGGGCATTATTCTTTCCTCCTTCACCTCTGGTCATCTCCACCACTATTGTTCCCCACAGTAGTATTTTAAAACAAAACAAAAGCACAAGATACCTGTAGTCTAGTCTAAAGAGAGCTAGATCTCAAATGACCAACCATGGTTTGAATCCTAGCCCTGACAGTCTGAAAAACATGCCAGCACATGTGCAGGGATTCCCCAAACCCCAACACAATGGAAAACTGGAGAAGAGATTGTGGCATGACCATGCCATGTGCAGGGTGGTGGTAGTGGTATCCTCTCCCTCTCTGTCCTTCTGTCCCTCTGTCTCACTCTGGCAAGTGCACTTACTCTCTGGTAATTAAAAAACAAAATCACAAGACTTATTTATGAAGCAAGACAGTGGAACATATCTGAGATTTGGAGCACTCTAATGTGTGAGAGTTTACTTTGGGGGAAGGAATGTTTTTGCTATAGGGCACGTGTCTTTGCCAGAGAGATAGAACAAGAGAAATTATCCCCCAGGGAGAATGATTACTCCATAATCCTCTCTCCTTCATTCTCCTCTTAGGATCTTGTTCATGCACACACATGTGCCCAGCATAAATTTTAAGCTACTGGGTACAGGACTCAAACCACTGTCAGCTATGTGGTAGCTTAGCACCTTGACCACTAGACCACATGCTAGACTCAAATATGTGGGTTTCAATGGCTAGAGGAATTTTATTCCACTATAGTAAAGACTGCAATGGCACATACCTTTTTGTTAAAATCTTCAGTTTTTCTTTTTTCTTTTTTGGGAGAGGTATTTTTGCTATAGGGTACATGCACTCACCAGAAAGACAGAGAGAGACAGAGAGACAGAAAGCGAGAAATCACCCTCCAGGGGGATGGCCATGCTACAATACTTTCTCCTCCATTCTCCTCTTGGGATCTTGGGCATGCACGCACATGCGCCTGGTGTGAGTTTAAGCCACCAGGTCCAGGACTCAAACCACGGTTGGCTACACGGGAATCCAGTGACATAGCCATTACGCCCAGCCAACTGCTAATCCCTTCTTTTCTCTTTTACTCAAAAGTAAGGAATTTTGACTCAATCAAAAACAAACAAACAAAAACAAAAACAAAGGAATCCATGATAAAGATTCCCAAAAGTAAGTTAAACCCTTTCTGAATTGTCCTATGCATCAGAAAAGAAATGACATGAACTCAGACCACAAATATCTTCCAAGAATAAGAATTAATCTACTGTCATAAATTGGGTCTACTGGAAACAAGGATTCCTGTGAAGAGCATATTTATAAGGTACAAAGGAAACAGAGAGGGAAGGAGGAAAGTGAGACGAAGTAGAGAAAATGGATGGTGAAGGGCAAGCCAACTATCACTGAGCCCTACTGCAGTTAAAACCTGCCTGGAAACGTAAGAAAAATGTTTCTAATTTATCCCACTTGAAAAGTGAGAGAGTTGGAGTGTATGTATATACACCGCCTTCTGTTGGCACTGACAGATGCTGAGCTAGAAGATGCTTATTCCAGACCCTGAGCTCTGCCCTGGACACAGGCAGAGCAGCCTTCATCAGCTTCAGAATGAGCACAAACCATAGATATAACCAGTAGAGGTCAGCAGAAGTAGAGTGAAGGGGAGAGTTTGAGGGACCCAACAGTGACTGCTAATCTATCCATGAAGAAGATGTGAGATTTCCATCCAGAGCCACATCTATCTGGAACTGGATCCTTAAAGCCAGTTGCAATCAAAGTCCCCTGAAATTCAGCCCCCTATGGACAAGCAGCAGGAGGTATGTGCACAGCGGCACTACCCCAGTCATGCATGCAGTAATTCTCCCAGTTTCCAGACACTAACTCGTTGGCTCTGTTCTTCATCATCTGCTGCTGAACTAGGCTGGGACACCCAGGACCAAGGCAAAGGTGAGAAATACAGTGGTTCAAATAAGTGCCAAATTTTATTTGAATCCAAGATGGCATCCCCATTTACTAATAAAAAGTGAAAGAGAAAAGTGTCACTCGTGCTGCACAGCAGAAATGTGCACCCAGTAAGACCCACCCTCACTTTACTCAGAGGCCCCCCCCCTTCACTTCTGTCCAGATGGCCAGGCCCTAGAACAATTCACTTAAGCCCCCAGGACCATGCCAGTAAGGGTCAGCTCAGAATATTTCCCAGGTTATGTGATCTGGTTCTTCTCAGATGGAGAGAATTGGTGTTTGGGTCCTGGACTGATCCAGGGTTTCAAGGTTCCCTGAGTTGGCTTCTGTAGTTGCCAGCAGAAACAGTGAATTGTTGAAGTCAAATCTGACATCTCTAGTCAGTCCTTCATGCTGAGTATTTCCTGGTGGGACAACAGCGCAAAATGACAGAACATGGGTAGAATGGAGGGGTCTCTGTCATGAGCTGTATGGCTGAACATGTGTTCTGAATTGGGGCAGTCATAGAATACAGTCATAGAATAGAGAATAAACATAGAAAGAAAACACAAAGACGCTCAAGTAGAAAAATTATTTAAATAATTCCATGTGTTATTATTACTATGTTTAATTGACCAGAGAGAGAAAGAGAAAGTGAGAAAGCAAGCTGCCAGGTCGAGGACTTGTACCAAGGTTAGTCACCTGGAAGTCCAGCACATTAACCACTAAGCCCCCTACTGTGTTTATTCTTTAAAGGGCAGATAAAAGGGGATAAGGAGAAGTGGAATGCAAAGCCAGTTGTTTTCAGATGTTAATTGGCTAAAGATGTGAAGACCTCTGGGACCATAGAGTTCTGTGTAAGCTTTTTCTTATCTTGGCCACCATTGTGTTTGCTCAGCTCAGTAGCCCTCTACAGGTCTCCATTTGATAGTGACGACCACTCCCTGTAGTCCTTGGATATTAAAGTGACCTGTAGATTAGGATGATGGGAATGGGTGAGGAAACTTGGAATTGTCTTTGTGTATCTGCAGTAAGCTGCTTGACTTTATATGAGTAAAAACAATAGGTTAGGATAGTTAAAAAGCACTTTGACTATATGTAGCATAGTCCCAATAAATGTCCTTTCTTATCTAAAAACAAACAAACAAACAAATACTTTCACATTAACAGAAATGTAACACAGCACCAGTATTCACCTCACCCAAACATTTGAGAGTATGATGAAGACCTGAGGCCCCATCCTTTAAGACTTCAGTATCTGGGACCAGCAGATGCTGTAATGAATGCATTGCTGGATTCCCACATAGCTGTCCAAGGTTCGAATCCCAGACCTGGAGGCTAGAAACTCACGCCAGATGAGCGTGCATGTGTGGCCAAAATCCCAAGAGCAGAATGGAGAAGGGATTGCAGTGTGGCCATCCTCTCTGGGGGGTCATTTTCCCCCTTTCTGTCTTCTCCCTCTCTCTTTGTCTCACTGGAGAGCACACACACTATAGCAAAATCTCATTAAAAAAAAAAAGACTTCAGTAACCATTTTGCTATGAAGAAGGATATTCTTGAATATCTGGAATCCCAATACGACAATAAAGTACACTACTCCATGGCTGTACTTTGCATTTTGACAATTGTTACAAAATTATTTTTTTCTGAAAATATGGTCTTTGAGGTGAATCATGCTCTCTGAAGACAAATCTGTGCTGCTGGGCTCAGACCTGGGACCCCCGGGGCACTGGCCTGGACTGAGTCCTTGAGATGAACCAGTCCTGCAGCTGCACCTGGCCTAGCCACCCCTTTCTCATTTGCATATTGAGACCATTACGCTAACTGCTGGTTCCCAAGAAGGATATTCTTGAATATCTGGAATCCCAATATGATGATAAAGTACACTACTCCATGGCTGTACTTTGCATTTTGACAATTGTTACAAAATTATTTTTTTCTGAAAATATGGTCTTTGAGGTGAATCATGCTCTCTGAAGACAAATCTGTGCTGCTGGGCTCAGACCTGGGACCCCCGGGGCACTGGCCTGGACTGAGTCCTTGAGATGAACCAGTCCTGCAGCTGCACCTGGCCTAGCCACCCCTTTCTCATTTGCATATTGAGATTTATCAAGTAAAACATGGCACTAAAGATATTCTACACAGGATTATACTTTTTAATTTTTTTCTTTAATCTTTTCTATAGGGCATGTGCATTCACTGGAGAGACAGAGAGAGAGGGAGAAAGTCAGAAAACACCCTGCTGGGGGGATGGCTGTGCCACAATCCCTTCTCCTCCATTTTTCTCCTGGCATTTTAGACACTGATGCACACATGCCTGTTGAGATTTTTATTCTGAGATTCAAATCGCACAGTTGACTATGTGGGATCCCGCCACCTGAACCACCGTGCCATCGGCTGATCCAGGATTTTATTTTTAAATATATAAATAAGAATCTGAACTACAACTTTTAAGATTTTTTTAAATATAGAAATAAAAATCTGAACTTTTAAGATTTCTGAGAGTATAATGAAGAACCTAAATGCAGGGAACCAGCAGTTAGCATAATGACTATGTTGCTGGACTCCCACGTAGTCAACCGCGGTTCGCGTCCCAGACCCAGTAGCTTAAAACTCATGCCGGGCACATGTGCGTGCGTGCCCAAGATCCTGAGAGGAGAATGGAGGAGAAGGGATTGCGGTGTGACCATCCCCCCTGGGGGCTGATTTCTCGCTTTCTGTCTCTATGTCTCTCTCTGTCTGTCTGGCGAGCGCACGCATCCTATAGCCAAATTTTCTCCAAAAAAAAAAAAAAAAGAAATAAATGCAGAAACTAGACACAAGTAGTGTTTGAAGCCAGAGCACATATGCCACTGAAAATAATGGGCTACCTCACCATGTGGTCCTCAGACTGTCCAGGGAGCAAGGGTGGGGTGAGTCTGTAGTCCTCCCCTTTCACCAGGTGACTCTCTTGTCCTCTCCTCTGCTCCTGTGTCTGGCTGCACGTGCTGATGGCTGATACTGAATCATGGTCTCTGACTTCTCTCAGGGCGGGCTCTCACTGATCATGGTTATAGTGAATAGGAGCGAGAAAGGGATTCTGGTACATGAGTTTCCAGAATGGTGAAGATCTGAGTCATTCACAGTTCTCAGCCCCAGGTGTTCACTATGTCCCAGTGCTCAGACTGTATCCAGTTAGATAATGGCCTTCAATACAATTACATGCACTTCCAAATATCAGTAAATCTGGAATCATATTGAGAACATTTCATGGAGTCATATGTAAACAAAAAATGAAAATTTGCATTAAAAACATAGATGTGTGGGAGCCAGCAGGTGGTGTAGTGGTTAAGGCTCTGGACTCCCAAGTGACCAACTATAGTTCAAGTTCCATACCCAGCAGCTTAAAACTCATGAGGGGCACGTGTCCATGCTTACCAAAAATCCCATGAGGAGAATAAAGGAGAAGGTATTGTGGCATGGCCATCTCTCCTGGTGGGTGATTTCTTGCTTTCTGCTTTTTTCTGTCTCTTTAGTGAGCATCACATGCCCTATGGCAAAAATCTCTCTTTAGAATACGTGTGTGAGTGTATGTGTGTATGTGTGTGTGTGTGCATGCTTGTGTGTATTTGATATATTATCAATGTATATACACACATGTATGATGTATAATATACATAATGGTGAATGAAAAATCTTCTTGGCAGTATGTATACACACACAAGAATGTAATATTTTTTTCCCCTTAATGGACAAAACCTTGCTACTGGAAATCTGGTCAAACTCCAGCAGCAGCAGCAGCCTGAATATACATGCTACAAATGCAAAATATCTGATCCATCTGAGACCTTCTACTAGGTTGTCTGAAAAGTAGTGACTCATTTTTTCTATGTTTTCCAAGGGTCATTTATTTATATAAAGAATAAAGATCAGTCAATGATATATTACCCACTTTCTTCAACAACCTTTTGTCATCTTTTAGTTAGCTCCATAAATCCTCCTTCATGGAAGGACCTGTCTTTATCAGCAAAAAGATGAACAAGGTGCTGATTTACAGCCTCACTTAAATTAAACGTTCTTCCACGCAAAGAGTTTAGAAGAGAGTGAAACAAGTGGAAGTCTGATAGCGCAAGGTCAGGTGAGTACAGTGGTGTGGAAATATATCCCATCCAAGTTCCAGTCATTTTTGACAGGTGATCAAACTTGTGTGTGGTCTCACAACTCTGAGTTCATGAGGAACCCAAATATCGAGCTTCCTTATGTGTCCCAGCTTCCACAGATAGTCATGAACACTTAAATGATGAATAATCAATGTTCCTGCAATCTCTCATATCGTGCAATGTGGGTTTTACTTGATCAATGCCTTTATTTTGTTCTCATTAGCCTCAGTGGATTTCCTTGACCGAGAAGTATCTTTGAGATCAAAATCACCAGCATGAAATTTTGTGAACCATCATTGGCACTGGCATTCTTGTAGAGCATTGTCACCATACTGTATGCAACTTTTCACAAGCTTAATGTGTGTTCTTCCCTTTTCAGAAGTAAAACAGTAAAATAGGGCAAAACTGCAGTGGCCCCCAGGACTGTACATTTCCTACACGCCCCCTCCCATGTGACAGTCCTCAGTATGCACCTTCCTCCCTCCTTGGTCACAGCAGCTGCAATCTCCCTGTGCTCTGTTCAGACTGCATGGTCTATTTCTAAGAATGTTTCCCAAGGTTCGAGAGTCCTAAAAGACTCTCGAAATGTCTCTTGAAATCTTTTATTGCCATGCAAAGTTTTCAAAGACATTTATCTGTATTATGTTCCTTGAGTCTTTTCTCTAAGGTAGGTGATACTATAGGCAGAAAACTACAGAAATAAAGTAATATCCAAGGAAATAATAACAATTTCTGCAACTATGGACACATCATCTACACTGCCAAGTACCACTGACAGAAGTCTTCAAGGCTTACTATGTATCCAATACTGAACTAAGGACTTAATGATCTAAAGCGATTTAGCACACCTATCCTCGATAGAAAAGTCAGAGACTCTCAGAATTTGGCTTCCCCAAGGTACCAGTGCTTATAGGGAAGCAGGTGGAAACAGACCTAATAGTCCCATTCATTCATTTGTGTTAAAAGTGCATATAGCTAAACACAATCACATATATCTACTGTATTTAAGTGAATACAGAGTGCAGCTCCACGAACATAAACAGTACCTGCCTCCCCACACCCACTTTCCAGATCAAGATGCTCATTTTCTTCAGCACCCCAGCAAAGTTCCCAGGCTCATTCCTTGTCAGTGCCGTGCTCCACCCACCAGTGTGTTAGACCATATCTTTCCTGTTTTCTATCACATTCATCATTTTTCCTATTCTTGAACTTTAAATAGAATCATACAGTATCTACTCTTTAATGTCTTGCATCTTTTGATCAATGTATTTTTTGAACTAAATTTATACTGTATCTGTGGCAATCATGTGTTCCTTTTTTACTGTGGAAAAATGATCTTTTCTATGAATATAGTACAATTTATTCTTTAGTTATGAGTTGTTCTCAGTTTGAGACTAAAATTTGAGGTATAACTTGTAGATGTCACTCCTCTTGGATATATTTCTAGGAGTAGATGTGCCTTTTCATAATGTTGGTGTAAATTTTACTAAAGTAAACAGCATTCATAATTTACCATAACCTTCATGTATTCACACTCAATCATGTAACAAACATTCCAGTTAATCTTTAGTTGATCTTTGCTTGAAACTGTCAAACTTATTACAACTATTAATAAATCTAAATTGGTACCATGATTAAAAATTATACTTCCTTGCTAAATATTGATACTGAATAAGATTTTATGTGCTTATTTTTCATAAAATCATACACATATGGTTTTAAAGTTCTTGATTATAGTTTAGTCCAATTCATCACTTTTTTTTTCTCTTGTGTTTGTTTTCTGTGGTTATATGTGTATTATGTTCAATAAATTTTGCCACCTTCAGGGCTAAAGATTTTCTCTTATTCTTTTGTTTTAGAGCATCATTTTACTTTTTATTTCTCACATGTGGACTATGGTCACCATTTATTTCTATTTTGTCTAGTGTCAAGCAAGTCAAATATTTTATTTTTAAGTCCATATATGTAGTAAGAGGGCCTCACTCTCCTGTTTTCTCTTTCCACACTGCTGTACCCTCCAGGGGATTTGCATACTGTCCCCTAGGGAGCACCTTTCCTTGTAAGTCTAAGATAAAAGTCAGCTCTGATCTCTGGACTGCTCAGGACTCCCCAGTTCATCCCTCAATATGGGGTTCCCTGCTCATCTCCTGGGGCTGATAATGCTCTGGGTTGTAGGTAAGGGTGCAGAGGACTGAAGAAGGGGGTCAGATTGGTGGGTGGGCTATGGACCCCACTGCTTCCACTCTGCTCTGTCCACGTGTGAGATGGGTCCATCTTGTCTTCAGGGTGGGGCATGTAAAGTTTAGATCTGTGAGAGTGAGGAAGCTTCCAGAAGAAGCTAGAACCTGTGGCTCAGTGAAGATTGTTCACATAGAGAAAGCTGGTTGCAGGAGAGTGCTGGAGGCCCCCTGTGGCTTGTAAATGTGTGTGTCTTTTGAAAAATGGAGTACTTTTCATGTATAGATCAAAATGACAAAAAAAGAAGTTATTTATATAGACTGAAATAATACATGAAAATGACTCATGATGTTAATATATAACCTTTATCTCTCTCTCATTATTTCAGGATCCCGTGGGGATATTGTGATGACCCAGACTCCACTCTCCTTGCCCGTCATCCTTGGAGAATCAGTCTCAATCTCTTGCAGGTCTAGCCGGAGCCTCCTAAGCAGTGATGGAAACACATATTTAAACTGGTTGCTGCAGAAGCCTGGCCAGGCACCAAGGCTGTTAATATATATGGTTTCCAATCGGTTTTCTGACGTCCCAGACAGGTTCAGTGGCAGTGGGTCAGGGACAGATTTCACACTCAAAATCAGCAGAGTAGAGGCTGAGGATGCTGGAGTTTATTACTGTCTGCAAGTTATACAATATCCTCCCACAGTGATACAACCCCAAACACAAACCTCCCTGCTTGGAGTGGCCCAGCTGCCTTCAGGGGCTCTCTGTCTGGGGAACAGCACAACAGATTCTGAGTCTGCATAAGATGAAGATGTTGGAGAGCTCAGGGCACTAGGTGGCTGCTGTCTGAGCTCCAAGCGCCCTGCCCACAGCTCAGGCTCCAGCCATCTGTGGCCCTGTCAGCTGCAGCAGCCTCAGTCTGGAATCTGGAGCAGAAGGACAGGGTTGTCCCTTCAATGTGAGGGTTATGATCACGTGGTGGTTCATAATGAACTGAAGAACAGTTCATCCTAATCTTTCTTTCTTTCTTTCTTACATTTGTCAATTCACATTAATAGCATAAATGACAGAAATGAACAGATTTGTGGCAACTCATTTTTTTCATTTCTGATAGAATATTTGCTAATGTTCAGGAATAGTATTTTCTCAATTCCCAATTTCCTACTTTTCTTGTTTACTATTCATCTTCCCTCTCTATAGGATTAGAGAGAGAGTATTCTGTACAAGCCATCCTTAGGAGAAGCTGTGCAAGGAAACTTAGTACAAACCTTGGTTGCTTCGAGTTCAAATAGACTATTGTAAACTCATATCAGACTTAGTCTAATGCTAAAATTCTGTGATTTGTGCAATTACCTATGGCTGATACAAAATGGCACTATTCTGACATTACTAAAATTGTGTATTGAAAGTAAAAATCATAAGGCCAGCTCAATGATCTGATGGTCAAGGGAGTAGCATCCTACAGGGCCAACTGGACCTGAGTTCTGGACCCCACAGCTTGCAAAACAAATTTGGTGGGTGTACATGTGTCCCCCAAATCCTTAAGGGATGAAAAAAGTAGAATAAGAGATCACAGTGTGACAGCACTCCATTGGAGGGGATGCATTCTCTGTCTTCCTCCCTCTCTCTCTCTCCATTTGTTTCTTCTAATGAGAGTCTATGCCCTCTGATGGTATAAAAAAATTAAAATAAAACGTAAATGAGGGACCAGAAGTTGATGTAATGGCTATGTTGCTGGGCTCCCATGTAGTCGATTGTGGTTCAAGTCCTGGACCTGGTGGCTTAAACTCAATGGCAAAAACCTCTAAAAAAAAAATGAATAAAAAGACACAGAGCTCAAAATTTACCCCATGTCCCACTGGAAGATTACCATGCTGTCATGGTAATTTTGATTTAGAAATGAGAGCAAAAGGTAATACAATAGACTTTGGGCTTACATTTGGTAGAGCTGGGATAATATTAGGTATTGTGAATTGATAATATTAACCTAAAACGAAGTCCAGATATTTTTCCTATGAATAATCACAGAGTTAAAAGGAGCACTTCCTGGCTTCCAACGATTAGACTGGTGACCCTGCAAGTTTCATAGGAAAGTAGTGAATGGAGAAGGTGGTTAGGTCTGAAACCATCAAAGCTTATGTAAAGTAGCTGTGCAAAGGAATGGAGGTCATGGCACCCAGTCCCAGTCAACCCAGCACAGCAGAGAGCTAATAGTTACTCCACCCTGGGGGGTGATTTCTCCCTTTCTATCTCTCTATCTCTCTCTGTCTTTCTGGTGAGCGCATGTACCCTATAGCAAAAAACCTCTCCCCCCCCAAAAAAAAGAAACATGGAAAATGGTTATACAAATCAGATATAATGTGGGAAGTGGGTGGAAATTTAATTAGTCAACGTTGGTCTATAAGATTAATTTGAGCCTTCAGGTGTTATAGCTCAGAGCACAAACTTCACCAGTTGGTATAGTCCAGAATTCTGAATGGTCCTAGTGCTTCCTGGATGATGCAGTTGAGCTGGTACTCAGAGCTGCTCTGGATGGGTTTCTGGGATGGGAGAAATGAGGCTGGGCTGACAGAACTAGAGGCCTCTGCCATTATGCATTTCCACTTTTTCCAGAAACTTTTCCTAAAAATCACGTCTTTGTGGAACCATCTCTCATGCCTGGATCATTGATCTGGCACTTAACTATCTAGTAACTCATATCTTTCCTAATTCCTGGATGTCTGTTTATCTTTTATTCTTAACTAGATGAGGAATTATTTTTTGTTCCCACAAACCTCGCCTAGGGATGGATGTAATAGAATCATCTTCATGAATAACAGTGAAGAGATTCATGGTCAAGGCTCACTAGGACCCAGGATCAAGGGATGCTTTGTCACAGAAGACCATTAGGTGGCAGTCCAACCCCTCAATAAACAAAAGAGACAGGCCAGGCCTTAGAAATACTAGGAAAGTAATAGGATAATACTGTCCCATTATCAATACGGAGCCCATAAGGCATGAAGGGTGTCTCTGTGGTGACCAGGGACACTTGGAGGGGCTGCAAGTGGGCTTCTTATGGGAAACTCTTGCTGTGTGCTCTGTGCTCTGAGACTGGAAACCTGGCCATTCTCTTTCCTCCTGTTTGTCTGTGTTCCAAGAGCCCATCTTCTATAGATTGAACTATAACCTCCAAATTCATCTGTGGAATCCCCATCCCCAGTGTGGCCTTATTTGGAGATTGAGTCAAATGAGGCTGTCTTGGTGGGGTACTGATCTAATAGGCCTAGTGCATTAATAAAAGAGACACTAGGAAGCTATCTTTGTTCCTGCTCACAGGCACCAAGGAAAAGCCTGATAATAGAACTAGCAGATAGCATAATGTTTATGTCACATGTAGTCAACCATAGTTTGAGTCCAGAACCCAGCAGCTTAAAACTCACATTGGGCACATAGGTGTGGATGCCCAAAATCCTGAGAGGAGAATGGTAAAGAAGGGATTGCAGTGTGACCATCCTCCCTGTGGGCTTATTTCTCGCTTGCTCGCTCGCTCTCTCTCTCATGCGTGTGCACAAACACACGTGCCCTATAGCAAAAATTTCTAAAAAAAAAAAAAAAAAAGTCTTATTTTTGCCTAGCAAAGGCAATCACCTAAAAACCAAGATGAGGTTTTATCTTGAAACCAAACCATGCTGACTTTATAGATGAAGATCTACAGATTCCAGGTTTTGATTTCCTATATTACAGCCTTCATACTAACAGCTCTGTTTGATTCTTTTTTGTGGTGTGTATTTACTTTTTCAGATCATGCAAGAACTTCCTCACCTCCTGGAAATCACCATCTCTTTTCTCCTGTATACTCTGGAGTTCATTGTCTCTCTATTCTTGCATCTCTGTTAGATTTGTCACTATGAATATTCTAAATTCTTTATCTGACATTTCCATGAGTTCTACTGTACTGTCTGTAGATGAAGAGTAGTTATTCTTTTCACTTGGTGGAGAGGTATTCTCTTGCTTTCTCATATTTCTTGTGTCTCTGCAGTGATTTCTAGTCATCTGATAGGTGTTGTATTTCTTCCTAATTTTTGAAGTTCAATCTGAGCGTCCAGAGGCATGCTGGAAGAGGTGATCTGCAATCTCTCATTCGTTCTATTTTTCACTCTTTGTGTGTCAGATTTTGTGGGACTTGAGGAATATTCTGACTCTAATAGTAGCCAGAGGTTTGCTTATTGCTCATGGAGACCTGTCTAGACATTCAGTGCATGGAGGCTGAGCAGCCAAGGTATGAAGTTAAAAGA
Source organism: Tupaia belangeri chinensis (assembly GCF_000334495.1). Lineage (NCBI taxonomy): Eukaryota > Metazoa > Chordata > Mammalia > Scandentia > Tupaiidae > Tupaia > Tupaia belangeri. The sequence continues at coordinate 3,446,622 of NW_006160024.1, forward strand.
AAAAAGAAAAGAGAAGAGAAGAAGAAGAAAAAAGAAAGAAAAAAGGACAATAAAAAATTTATATTTGGGTAAGATTCAAACGTATCTTGTTGAGAATTTTGCACCTATATTCATCAGAGATATTGTTCTGTAGTTTTCCTTTTCTATCATTTCTCTATCTATTTTGGGAATGAGGATGAAGAAGGCTTCATAAAATGAATTTGGGAGGTTTCCTTCCTTTTGGATCTTTATAAATCACTTGAGTAGAATAGGGGTTAACTCTTCCCTAAAAGTTTTGTAGAATTCAGAAGTGAAGCCATCAGGACCTGGGCTTTTCTTTGTTGGGGGGTTATTTATTACTGATTCAATCTCATGGCTTGTTATGATCTATTCAGGCTTTCTATGTCCTTCTGATTCAATCTTGGTAGATTTTATGCATTAGGAATTTGTCCATCTCCTCAATGTTCTCTTATTTGTTGGCATATAGTCGCTCATAGCATCCTCTATTGATGTTTCATATTTCTATTGTGTCTGTTGTAATATTGTCTTTTTCATTCATATTTTATTTATCTTGTTTCTTTCATCTTCTTAATCAGTCTAGCCAAGGGTGTGTCAATCTTGTTAATATTTTCAAAGAACCAGTTTTTGTTTCCATTTATTTTCTTTCTATTTAATTTATTTTCTATTTAATTTATTTCTGCTTGACTCTTTTTTTCTAAGAATTATTTTACTTCATTCTATTTATTTATTCATCTATTTTAATTTGACCAGAGAGAGGGAGAGAGAGGGAGAGAAAGAGAAAGTGAGAAAGTAAACCACCAGGTCTGGGACTTGAACCATGATTTGCCATGTGGTTGTATCCAGTGCACTAGCCACCACACTGCTTGCTGGTCCCCTCAACTATTATATCTTTTCTCCTGGCATTTATTTGGGTTTTGTTGTTGCCATTTTCCCAGTTTCCTGAGACATGATGTTAGGTTGTCTGCTTGCCACCTTTCCGTGTTTTTCTTATGCACACTAATTGCTATGAATTTCCTTCTTGTGACTACTTTTGTGGTGTCCCACAGATTATGGAAACTTATGTACTCATTATCATTTGTTTCCATAATTTTTTTTTTATTTCAGACTAAATTTCTTCAGTAACTGAGAAGTCATTGAGAAGTAGGTTATTTAGTTTCCATGCATGTGTGTATTTTAAAGGTTTTTTTACTGAAATTAATATCAAGTTTCAGTCTATCACTGTCAAAGATGCAGGATAGAGTTTCTATGCCTTTGAATCTGTAAAGGATTGATTTGTGTCCTATCATATATATGGTCAATCTTTGAAAAAGTTCTATGCTGGGTGAGAAAGATGTATAGATTGTGGTCTTAGGGTGAAAGGTTCAATGTATGTATGTCAGGCCCATTTGATTTATAGTATCAAGTAGGTCCTGTATATCTCTGATTATTTTTTATCTAGAAGATCTGTCCAAAGAGATAATGGGGTGTTGCAACTATAGTGTTGCAGTCTGTCTTTCCTTTTAGCTCTAGCAGTTTTCCTTCATGTATTTAGGTGCTCCTGAGTTGGATGCATAGATATTTATAAGCGTTATGTCTTCTTGATGAATTAGCCCTTTACTACTATATAATGCCGTTCTTTTCTCTTCTTACAGTCTTTGTCTTAAAGCCTTTTTTGTCTTAAATCTATATCACAACTCCAGCCCTTTTAAGATTTCCATTTGCATGGAATACCTTTTTCCAACACTTCACTTTTAGTCTATGTATGTCTTTATCCATAAGCTGTATTTCTTCTAGTGTACATATAAAAAGTTTCTGTTTTTCTTTTCTTCTCTTTTCTTTTCCATTAAGCCAATCTGTATCTATTGAATGAAGAATTTAATCCATTATTGTTCAATGTTATTATGGATATTTCAGGACATGTTCCTATCATTAAGTGAGCAATTTTGTTAGTTGTTTTTTGTTCTCTTATAACCGTCCATCTGATTTTTTAGTTTTCCTGGTATACTACTCCCTTCAGAACCTCTTGAAGAGCTGGTCTAGAGTTGGTAAATTCTTTCAGGTTTTGTTTACCCGAGAATGTTTTTTATTTGTTTTTCCCATATGAAGGATAATCTTGCTGGGTATAGTATTCTTGGTTGAAATTGTTTTTCATTTAACACTTTGACTATATTTCCCCATTCTTTTCTTGCCTGCATTGTTTCAGATGAGAGGTCTGATGTTAGCTTAATGGAATAATCGTTGTAAATAACTTGACATTTCCCTCTTGCCAATTTGAGTATCTTGTCTTTGTTTATGGTTTTGGCCAACTTCATTATGATTTGACTTGGAGAGGATTTTATTGACTTGATTCTATTTGAGGTCCCATGCATTTCTTGGGTCTATATATGTGAATACCTCTCTATGTTTGGATAGTTTTCTTCCAGGATTTCACCCAATAGATTATAACTGCCCTTACTATTTTTTTCACCATGTGGATACCAATTTTCTGGATGTTTGAGTGTTTAATAGCATCTAGTATTTTTCATATATTGTCCTCTTTTTTCTTAGTTATTTTCTCAGTCTTGATAATTTTTTTCTAGATCAGAGGTTTTGTCTTCCACACTTGAAATTTGATCTTCTTCATGATCTTATCTGCTTTTAATACTTTTGAGGGAGCTTTTAATTTCCTATATCACGGTCTTCATCTCTAACAATTCCATTTCATTTTTTTTGTAATGGTGTATCTTTCTTCTTTCAGATTTTGAAAGGACTTTCTCATCACCTGGAGCTTATTGTCTCTTTTCTCTTGCATCTCATTTAGTTTTGTCACCACAAATATTCTGAATTGTTTATCAGACATTCCCATGAGTTCTGTTGTGTTTCCTGTGGGTGATGAGGAATTGTGTTTTTCCTTGGGGGAGAGACATTTTGTTGGTTGCTTATATTTCCTGTGCCTCTGCGATGGCTCCTAGTCATCTGGTAATCTATATGTTCCTTTCTAAATTATTCAAGGTATCTCTGAGCATTCAAAGGTGTGCAGGAGTAGGAAATTGGCAATCTCTCTTTTGTTCTGCCTCCCTGTTGCTCACCAGCACCCTGCACTGTTGTCACTGGCCCTAGGTGACCCAAAGTCCTCCCTGTTTCTAGAGAGCAGATGCACCTGACACTGAGCTGCTAAACTTCAACTCATCAACAAAGAAGAGATCTAGTGCCACTTGATATACAAAACACCAAAGTCCTGAGAGTCCATATGCAAGTGGAGGAGAGGATGAGGGGGAGAGGATGAGCCAAGGGTCCCAGCCCTTAACCCCTAAAGCCACAGGAAGCCTGCTGTCAGACAAACTGAAGTCTTAAAGAATGAGGTTCTTTGGTCTTCATCACACTCTCAAATGTTTCTGTTAGTTTGAATACTTGGTGCTGTTTTATAACATTTCTGTTAATGTGAAATTAATTCTTTTTTTAAGACAAGAAAGAATATTTATTGGGAATATTGTGTTTATGTTCAAAGTGATTTTTAATTATCCTAACCTATTATTTTTACCCCTGTGAAGTCAAGAAGCTCACTACAGATAAACAAAGATAATTCCAAGTTTTCTCAATGCATATGCCATTCACCCAAATCCATCTTCCACATCTATAAGTCATTTTAATATCCAAGGACTACAGGAAGTGCTCCTAAGCATTGAAAAGAGAGCCCTATAGTTACGCATGTTTTGACATTTGTTGTAATTTCCCACCAGGAAATAATCAGCATGAGTGGCTGACTAGTGATGTCAGATTTGATTTCTTCAACAATTCGCTCTTTCTGCTGGCAACTAGAGCGGCCAATTAGGGTAACCTTGAAATCAGGATCAGTCCAGTCCCCAAGCATCAGTTCTCCTCAAATGAGAAGAACAATATCAAAGCACCCAGGAAATGCTCTGAACTGACCTTAGCAGCATAGTCCTGGGGGCTCAAGTGCAGCTGTTCTAGGGCCTAGCTGTCTGGACAGAGATGAAAGGGAAGACTCTGGGGAAAGTGAAGGCGACTCTTACTGGGCGCACATTTCTACTGTGCAGCATGAATGACACTTTTCTCTTTTACTTTTTATTAGTGAGTGGGGATAGCATTTTGGATGCAAATAAAACTCAACACGAATTTGAACCCCTATATTTCCCACCTCTGCCTTGACCCTGGGAGTCCCAGCCTAGTTCAGCAGAAGACAATGAGGCACAGAGGCATCCTCATTTGCCCCTGGATCCTGGGAACTCTGGGGAGAATTACTACACACATGAATAAGGTGGTCCAGCTTGTGCACATACCTTCTGCTGCTTGTCTTTAGGGGCTGAAACTCAGAGGACTTTGATTGCAACTGGATTCAAGGGTCCAGTTTCAGGTAGATGTGGCTCTGGATATAAATCTCACATCTTCCTCCTGGATAGATTAGCAGTCACTGTTGCGATCCTCAAACTCTCCCCTTCACTCTACTTCTGCTGACTTCTACTGGTTATATCTATGCTTTGTGCTCATTCTGAAGCTGATGAAGACAGCTCTGTATGGATCCAGAACAGAGTTCAGGGTCTAAAAAGAGCATCTTCAAGCTCAGTCTCAATCAGTGCTGACAGGAGGAGATGCATATACATCTCAGCTTTCTTGCCTTTCAGGTGAAGTAAGTTAGAAGCCCCCCCCCTTTTTTTTTTGTTTCCAGGTAAGGTTGAACTCCTGTTGGGCTCAGAAGTAGCTGTTTTGCTGATTTGCCCTTTACCAACCACCTTCTGTACCCTGTCTCACTTTCCTCT
>NW_006160024.1:3451480-3458675 GCF_000334495.1 Tupaia belangeri chinensis
TATTTTGGAGAAGTTTTTGCTATAGGGCACCTGCACTCACCAGAAAAAGAGAGATAGAGAGACAGAAAGTGAGAAATCACTCCCCAGGGGGATGGTCAAGCCATAATACCTTCTCCTCTAGCCTCCTCTTGGGATCTTAGGCATGTATACATGTACCAGTCATGAGTTTAAGCCACTGGGTCTAGGACTCGAATCGAGGTTGACTACATGGGTTCCAGCAACGTAGCCATTATGCCATCTTCTAGTCCTGATTTGTCACTTCTTAGTTAACTGACTGCCCTATGGGGGCTCCAGTCAATGGTTAACATGGCATCCGATTAGAGCAGAAGACATATCAGGTTCCTTCCCCTGTGAGAATAGAATGTAGAGTGACTATTCTGCTGACCTCTGTCTGGATCCATGGTGACCTAGGTCCTATTTTCTGGAGAGATCTCTGGAAATGGAGCAGCAACACTGTACCACTTAGTCATCCTTAGGCTCTGGGACCAGAGCCCTCTAGCTCTGTATTGCCTGAAACTGCAAGTGGACTGAGCTTGCCTTGTGTCCTCTGTGCCTAAGGATACATTAGCAAGATTTCTGTGTCAATTCTTAGACAGAGTGTAAGCCCAAAGAAGGCCAGAGAGACTCATTTCTATCATGTTTAAGGATGACATGTGCTGTCTGGATGAGGTGTCCTTGCAGACTGCAGAGGGAAGATCATCTTGGCTCAGTCTCCAGAGACCCAGCAGCATCCTGAGGTGTCTTTGTTCCCATCACCTGCAGAAGCAGCACAAAAAAAGGTACCTCCATACCTGTGCCTACAGAAGTCCCAGGAGATGTTGGAACTCGTGGAGGGGGTCCTGGTCTCCCAGAGACTGAGGCTGCTCATTTTGTGGGCTTCTGTCAAGGTTGCTGGCATCCCTTTCAGATTCTGGGGAAGTGACTCTGGCTTTGACTTTTTCTTTGGCATCTATGGAGTGTAAGCTGGGGATGTTGGGGTGATTTCCAGATAGTAGCACCTCTCCTACTCTCTCACAGTACAGGTACTCTAACAAAAATACCATTACTGGGGATCTGGACACCCATTCCAGCTAAGAAATTTGCCCTGAGGCAGGCTGCCTGCTGCTAGAAGGCTGTGCGGCAGAGCCTTGTTCCCTTCCCCCCTTGCCTTTGAACTCTTAGGTGTATTGCTTGGGACTTTGAGACAACCTTGTGCCCCTCCTCGCCCCATCTGGACATCCATTCCTGAAAAAAAAAGAGACTGTGGCTTATTCCTGTTACACACCTCTGATTCTAAGACTTCAGCTTTTTCTGAAGCAGCGGTGTGCATTGTGCACCACATAGTCTCATCTATGTTCCTGAGTTAAAGCTCTGCAGCTCAGTCTCAGGCACACCTGTTCTCTAGAAACAAGGAGGACTTTGAATCATCTAAGAGCAGTGACAGCAGTGCAGGTTGTTGGTGAGCATCAGGGAGGTAGAGGAGCAAGGAGATTGCCAATCACCTCCTCCTGCATACCTCTGATGGCTCAGAATTAACTGGAAGAGTTTACGAAGGCATGTATAAATCACCAGAGGACTAGAAACCATCAAGAGGCACAAGAAATTTAAGCAACCAGCAGAATATTTCTCCCCTATCGGAAAACATCAATTCCTCATCATCCACAAACGACAATGGAATTCATGAAAATGTCAGATAAACAATTGAGGATATTTATAATGACAAAAATAAATGAGATTCAAAAGAAGAGAGACAATGAGCTCCACGAGATCTTGAAACAGACCTAATATTGGACTTCATCATTCCTATTCATCAATTCATTCATTCATGTAAAAAGTACCTATAACTAAACACAGTCACATATATCTAATGTAAATAAGTGAATACCGAGTGTAGCTCGATGAATATAAACAGCATTTGCCTCCCTCCACCCATTTCCCAGACCAAGATGCACATTTTTCTCCAGCACCTCATGAAAGCTCCCAAGCTCTTCCCTTTTCAGTGCCGTGCCCCACCCACCAGTGATTTAGACGGTTCCTATCCTGTTTTCTATCACATCTGTCAGTTTTCCTATTCTTGGAACTTTATGTAAATAGAATCAGCTACTATCTACTCTTTAGTATCTTGCTCTTTTGACCATATATTTTTGGAACTAAATGTATAGTGTTTCTGTGGCAATCGTGTGTTCCTTTTGCACTGTGGAAAAATAATCTTTTCTATAACTATAGCACTGCTTATTCTTCAGATATGACTTGTTTACATATTGAGACTGATAAAATTTTAGGACTATCCTTGTAGATCTCATTTATCTTGGATATATTCCTAGGAGGGGAAGTTTCTTGTCATAAGGTTGGTGTAAATTTTGTTGGAGTGAACACTGCTTGCAATTTACCACAACACTCAACACATTCACACTCAAAAACCACGTAACAAAAAGTTCCAGTTGCTGTCAATCTTTGCTTGAAACTGTCAAACTTTATTATAACTGTTTGATGAATCTAAAGTGATACTGTGATCAAAACTTACACTTCCCTAGTAAGTATTGATGTTAAGTAAGCTTTCACATATTTATTTTTCATACACACATATGGTTTTAAAGTTCTTGATTATAGTTTAGTCTAATGCATCATTTTATTCCCTTGTATTAGTTTGTGTGATCATGTGTATCTTATTTTCAATAAATCTTTCTAACTTCAGGGCCTAAGGATTTTCTCCTATTCTTATTTTCTAGACCGTTATTTTATTTCTTATTTCTCACATGTGGACTATGGTCTATTATTTATTTCTACTATTGTCTAGTGTGAAACAGGTCAAAAATTTTATTTTTCTATCCACATATATATATAGTAAGTGGGCCCCACTCTCCTGTTCTCTTTCCACACTGCTGCACTCACCAGGGGATTTGCATACTATCCCGTAGGGAGCACCTTCCCTTGCAAGTCTGGAATAAAAGTCAGCTCTGATCTCTTGACTGCTCAGGATTCTCCTGTTCAACTCTAAACATGGGGTTCCCTGTTCAGCTCCTGGGGCTGCTAATGCTCTGGGTACCTGGTGAGAGTGCAAGAGGGTTGAAAGAGAGGGGTCAGATGGGAGGGTGAGCTACATACCCTACTCTTCCACTGTGCTCTGTCCCTGGGTGAGATGTTCCATAATTGTCCTCTAGGATGGCACAGGTGAGGTGTAGATCTGTGGGAGTGAGGAAGTTCCAGAGGGAATGAGAACCTGTGATCTAGTGAAGATTGTTCACACAGAAAGTTGGGTATAGGAGAGTTCTTGAGGCCCCTGGTGACTTGTAAATATGTGTCCTTCTTAAAAATGGAATGCTTTCATGTGTAGTTCACAATGACAAAAAAAGTTATTTATATAGCCTGAAACAGTAAAATATAAAAATAACTCATGATGTTTATATATACCCTTGCATTTTTTTCTCATTATTTCAGGATCCAGTGGGGATATTGTGATGACTCAGACTCCACTCTCCCTGTCCATCAACCCTGGAGAGCCAGCCTCCATCTCCTGCAGGTCTAGCCAAAGCCTCTTACACAGTAATGGAAACATCTATTTGCAGTGGCTGCTGCATAAGCCTGGCCAGGCTCCAAGGTTGTTGATTAATAAGGCTTCCAACCGGCTCTCTGATGTCCCAGACAGGTTCAGTGGCAGTGGGTCAGGGACAGATTTCACACTCAAAATCAGCAGGGTGGAGGCTGAGGATGTTGGAGTTTATTACTGCACACAAGATATGCAACAGCCTCCCACAGTGATACAGCCTCATACACGAAGCTCCCTACTTGGTATGTGGCCCACCTGCCCACGTGTGTTGTTTGTCTAGAGAGCAGCCCAGCAGATGCTCTGAGTATGTGTAAGAGGAAAGTGTTGGAGACCTCAGGGGACTAGGTTGCTGCTGTCTGTCCTGTGGTGCTTTGGCTACAGCTCGGGCTCCAGCCATCTATGGTCCCATCATCCACAGCAGCCTCAGTGTGGAATCTGCAGCAGGAAGACAGAGTGGCCCCAACAAATGATGAAGGTATGATGAAGTGATGATTCATGACAGAACTGAATAAGAACTCATTCTAATCTTTCCTCCTTTCTTACATTTGTCAATTCAGATTAATCAACATAAATGACAGACAAAGGACAACACATGTGGAATTCATCTTGAGAACTATCAACTTTTTACATATTTTTAACAGGAAAATACTGGCTACTACTCAGAAAATTTTATCTTCCCACTTTCCCAACTTCCTACTTTTCTGACTTGCTACATGTCTTTCGGTGAGGTGTAGATCTGTGGGAGTGAGGAAGTTCCAGAGGAAACGAGAACCTGTGATCTAGTGAAGGTTGTTCACACAGAAAGTTGGGTATAGGAGAGTTCTTGAGGCCCCTGGTGACTTGTAAATATGTGTCCTTCTTAAAAATGGAATGCTTTCATGTGTAGTTCACAATGACAAAAAAAGTTATTTATATAGCCTGAAACAGTAAAATATAAAAATAACTCATGATGTTTATATATACCCTTGCATTTTTTTCTCATTATTTCAGGATCCAGTGGGGATATTGTGATGACTCAGACTCCACTCTCCCTGTCCATCAACCCTGGAGAGCCAGCCTCCATCTCCTGCAGGTCTAGCCAAAGCCTCTTACACAGTAATGGAAACATCTATTTGCAGTGGCTGCTACATAAGCCTGGCCAGGCTCCAAGGTTGTTGATTAATAAGGCTTCCAACCGGCTCTCTGATGTCCCAGACAGGTTCAGTGGCAGTGGGTCAGGGACAGATTTCACACTCAAAATCAGCAGGGTGGAGGCTGAGGATGTTGGAGTTTATTACTGCACACAAGATATGCAACAGCCTCCCACAGTGAGACAGCCTCATACTCAAAGCTCGCTACTTGGTGTGTGGCCCACCTGCCCACGTGTGTTGTTTGTCTAGAGAGCAGCCCAGCAGATGCTCTGAGTATGTGTAAGAGGGAAGTGTTGGAGACCTCAGGGGACTAGGTTGCTGTTGTCTGTCCTGTGGTGCTTTGGCTACAGCTCGGGCTCCCGCCATCTATGGCCCCATCATCCACAGCAGCCTCAGTGTGGAATCTGCAGCAGGAAGACAGAGTGGCCCCAACAAATGATGAAGGTATGATGAAGTGATGATTCATGACAGAACTGAATAAGAACTCATTCTAATCTTTCCTCCTTTCTTACATTTGTCAATTCAGATTAATCAACATAAATGACAGACAAAGGACAACACATGTGGAATTCATCTTGAGAACTATCAACTTTTTACATATTTTTAACAGGAAAATACTGGCTACTACTCAGAAAATTTTATCTGCCCACTTTCCCAACTTACTACTTTTCTAAGACACAACCATATTGAATTTAGGCCAACTAGTGGTCTCCAAGTATTCAAGTGAAAGGAATAGTTACAGTGATTCCTTGGACTGTTCTTCCCTGAGGTAATGCAGGGCTGGTAGCCATAGTCTTCTCACTGTCCATAGGTAGAGAAAATCCTTCTATACAGTATATTTCTCAATTGGTTTAAGACAGCTAAAGATTCTTTCTGTTGCTTATGGTTGTAAGTTCCCCCCGGAGAAGGGGCGGGGGATCGTGCAGGGCCGGGGGAGGCCCTAGGCGTGGAGCCAGGTTTTGAAATTCTAAGAGTTGTGTTTTAAAAATAAAAAGCAGAAGGGATCCAGTTGCTAATGGAGAGCAGCTGGAAATTTTCCCACTGGTGTTCTCCTGCCTCCCATCTGTGCTTTCAGATTCCTTTCTTTTCTCACTCTTTGCCAGGGCCTTCCTGAGTCTCAATCACTGGCAGAAGAGAGGCCAAGTGGTCCAGTTGCTGATGGAGGGTGGCTCTGAATTTCCTGCTGGTGCCTTTCAAACACCCAGGTGTAGCTTCAGATTCCACAGCTCACTGACCCACACACTGTATGACTTGTGCTTCTTCCATTACATAATTCCAGGCCATTCCCAAGTGCATCTTATGCTGAGAGGTTGTTAGAGGAACCAAGCATCTGATCTGGCTAGATACACTCTTCTCTGATTGAAAGACGTAAGAAAGGATGAACGGGTGGAGTGGTGGTTAAGGTGCTGGACACTCCCACATGGTCAACAACAGTTCTAGTCCTGGAGCTTGATTTCTCACTTTCCTTCTCTCTCTGTCCCTCTCTGGCCAAAATTAAAATAAATGAATGAATAATTAAAATTAAATAAATAATTCTTTAAAGGGAAAAAACAAAGAAAGGTGCAAAAGCACAGCTGATAAGAACTGTCCTTTTCCCCTGATACCACAACACCTACTCAAAAAAGTAGGAAGAAGCATGTATTTCATCACATGACTAAACACCAGAGGAATAGAAATATGAAAAAGCAAGGTAATACTTCTCCCTCAAGGGAACACAACTTCTCATGAGTCACAGCACAATAGAACAGACAAAATATCAGAAAAAGAATTGATCAGAAATAAATGAAATAGAAAATAAACAAATAAAGAAAATAAATGAAAGCAAAAGCTGGTTCTTTGAAAAGATAAACAAAATTGACACACCACTAGCTAGACTAATTAAGACGACCAGAGAAAGGAACCAGGCAAATCAAACTGGCAATGAAGCAGGCAATATAACAACAGACATAATAGAAATACAAACAATCATTAGCAGATACTATGAACGACTATAGGTGAACAAATAAGAAAATCTGGATGAGAGGACAAATTCCTGGACACAATCTACCAAGATTGAGTCAGGAGAACATAGGAAGACTGAATAGACCCATAGCGAGCAATGAGATTGAATCAACAATAAATAACCTCCCAACAAAGGAAAACCCTTGTCCTGATGGCTTTACCTCTGAATTCTACAAAACTTTAAAAAAACTTTTTATCCATTCTACTCAAGTTACTTCTTAACATCAAAAAAGATGGAACACTCCCAAATTTATTCTCTGAAGCCTCCATCACCCTTATCCTTAAAACAGACAAGGACATGAAAAGGAAGAAATATCTCTGATAATATAGACTCAAAAATTCTCAACAAGGGTGTTTCAACATATGCAAAACCATAAATACATCATATGGTGCAATACACCAGCTTAGCAGAAAGAAAGTTAAAAACTATGTGATCAAATAACGATAAAGGCTAGAGGGGATGTGGTGAAAGGGGAACACTCTACACTTTTGGTGGGAATGTAAATTGGTCCAGCCACTGTGGAGAACAATATGGAGG
>NW_006160024.1:3458997-3461482 GCF_000334495.1 Tupaia belangeri chinensis
GGAGGGGAAGAGTGTAGGAAAGGAAATTTGGGGAAAAAAATAGAGAGGTAAGACATTTGTGAGACGCAGATATGGTTTATTATTTGTTGATGAGGATGTGTATAGTATTCTCAACTGGGCTGGAGTAAGGTGTATATCATGCTGAGTAAAGTCTCTTTACAATCTAAATGATGTACAATGATTAAATGTATACATAATAAATATATATATAAATAAAAAATACACAAAAAGATAAAAATTTTTAAAAAGTGATCATATCAATTGATGCAGAAAAAATGTTTGATAAAATACATTCCTTCATGATTAAAACCTCAGCAAAATCAGCATAGAAGAGTCATTTCTCAACACAATAAAGGCTATCTTTGGGGGCTCATCAGGTGGCATTGTGGTTGAAGATGTTGGATTCCCATATGACTGACCAAGGTTCGAGTCCCAGACCTCTCAGCTTGCTTTCTCACTTTTCCTTTCTCTCTCTCTCTCTCTGTCTGTCTCTGATCAAATTAATTATAATAATAACAAATGAAATGACATAAATAAATAATTCCTTTTAAAAAAACAGGTATCTTTGAAAAACCCATAGCTAACATCATTCTGAATAGGGAAAAGCTGAAAGCTTTTCCACTGAACACTGATACAAGGAAAGACTGCCCACTTTCTCCACTCCTTCTCAATATAGTACTAGAAGTCCTTGCCAATGGAATCAGAAAAAAGAGCAAAATAAAGGTATTTAATAGGAAAATAAGAGGTGAAATTATTTCTATTTGCAGATGACATGATTGTATATAATATCTATCAAAAATTTTCTGGAAATAATAAATGAATACAGTAAAGTTACAGGATACAAAACCAAAATACAAAACTCTATAGCATTTCTATATATAAACAACAAGGTGACTGAGATGGAACTGAATAAAGTAATTCTATTTACCATATCCACTAAAAGCATGTGATATCTAGAAATAAATCTAACCAAAAAAGTCAAAGATCTCCACAAGGAACACTATGAGAAGCTAAAAAAAAAAAAAAAAAAATAAAAAGACATAAAAACGTGGAAGAACATCTCACATTCCTGGATCAGAAAAATTAATATAATCAAAATGGCAATTCTACCCAAATTAATCTACATATTTAATGCAATTCCAATCAAAGTACCAGAGACATTCTCTACAGATTTAGAAAAGACAATCATAGAATTTTTCTGGAATCATAAAAGACTCCATATTACCAAAGCCATACTGTGCAAGAAGAGTGGAGTAGGAGGCATCTCACTTCTGACCCCAAAATATAGTACAAAGCTGTGATAAGCAAAACAGTGTAGTATTGGCACAAAAACAGACATGTGGACAAATGGAACAGAATAGAGTTCTAGAAATAAACCCCAAAACATAAAGCCAAATGATTTTTGACAAAGAGTATCAGTCAATCCACTAGGAAAAAGAAAACCTCTTTAGCAAATGGTGCTGGGAAAACTAGGTATTCACCTGCAGAAAGATGAATCAGAAACCCTACCTCTCACCATGGACAAAAGCAAACTCAAAGTGGATCAAAGATCTAAACCTAAGAGCTCAAACTATAAAACTACCAGTGGAAAACAATGGAGAAACTGGGAGACATTGTGGTAGGCAAAAGTCTTCTTAAATAAAACCCCCAAAGCACAGTCAATAATCACAGAAATAGACAAGTGGGATTGCATCACATTAAGAAGTTTCTGCACAGAGAAAGACACAGTAATTAGTTTGAATCAACAACACTTGGAATGGGAGAATATTTTTGTTAATTGTGCCTCAGATAAGGGACTGATAACCAGAATGCACAGAGAACTCATTCCCCCCCCAAAAAAATCAACCTAATTAAAAGATGGAAAAATTAGCTGAAAAAACAACTCTATAAAGAAGAATATGAATAGCCAAAAAGCATATGAAAATATGCTCCACATCTCTCATCATAAGGGAGACGCAGATAAAAACTACAATGAGATGAAACCTAACCCCTGTCAGAATGACTAAGATTAAAAAACAAAAATGATAAGTGCTGGCTAGGATGTGGTGATAGGGGAACTCTCCTACACTGATGGTGGAAATGTAAATTGGTCCAGCCACTGTGGAGAACAATATGGAGATTCTCCAAAGATCTACAAATAGAACTACCATATGATCCAGCAATCCCTCTCCTGGGTATCTGTCCAAAGGACAGGAGAATACTTAGTCAGAAAAGTGCTTGCACAGTTATATTTATTAAGGCATTATTCATAATTGCTAAGACATGGAACCAACCCAAATGTCCACAAATAGATGAATGGATTCAAAAAGTGTGGCACATATATTTGTGGACATACTCAACCATAAAAAAACAAGACCCTTACTTTTTTTTTTTTTTGAGAGGTTTTTGTTATAGGATGCATGTGCTTGACAGAAATACAGAGAGAGACAGAGAGACAGGGGATTCTGGGCACGCACACACACACACACACACACACACACACACA
>NW_006160024.1:3462374-3466466 GCF_000334495.1 Tupaia belangeri chinensis
CGAATGGACACAGGCCCCCTAAAAGAAAAAAATATAAAAAAAAAAAAAAAAAAAGAAGGACTGAAGGTATGGCTATATCAGAAAACTAGAAAAATAATTATAGAAATAAGAGAACAAAAAGCTACCAAGAAAATGGCAAACAAAATGGAAGATGTATATTCACAAATATCAATAATAATGTTGGATATTAATGGATTAAATTCTCCAATTAAAAGACGACACAGACTGACTGAATTATTTTTTAAAAAAAGGAACTGTATGCTGCTTACAAGAACACATCACACTGATGAAAACATACACAGATCGAAAGTGAAGGGATGAGAAAAGATATTCCATGGAAATGGAAACCAAAACAAGGCTAGAGAGGCAACACTGATATAAGACAAAATAGACTTCAAGACAAAAGTTGTAAGAAGAGACAAGGGGCATTACATAGTACTAAAAGGGTTAACTCACCAAGAAGATATAACACTTGTAAATATCTACACAGCCAACACTAGAGCATCCGAATACATGAAGGAGAGACCCCTAGATCTAAAGGGAGACATAGACTGCAACACATCATTATCAGGGTTCTCAATACCCTGCTATCTCCTTCGATTAGATCATCGAGGCAAAAAATAAAAAGAGAGCAGCTCTAAATGATAACATAAACCAAATGGACTTGACAGATATTGATAGAACATTTCACCCAACTACCACAAAATAAACATTTTTCTCTCACTCACGTGGAACATTCTCCAAGACTGACCACAGAATAGAGCATAAAACAAATCTTTAAAAATCCAAATGTACAGAAACTATTTCCAACATCTTTTCTCACCACAATGGAATTAAACTTGAAATCTACTACTAAAACAGTCCTTGAAAATGTACAAATGCATAGAAATTGAACAATATACTCCTGAATGAATTCACAACCACTGAAGAAATTAAGACTGAAATCAAAAGATTCATTGTAACCAATAATAGTGAAGACAAGCATTTCCATACACTTTCAGGACACAGCAAAAATCAGTTATGAGACAGAAGTTCATAGAAGGTAGTGCCCACAGAAAAAAAAAAAGAAACCAAGCAAAGCAAAGCAAAAACTAGAAAGGTGGCAAATGAACAATCTAAAAACACATTTCAGAGAGAAAAAAATACCAGGAGAAAATAAAATCATAAAGATTAGAGCAGAAATAAATAAAATAGAGAATGAAACAACAAAATAGAAAATAAATGAAACCAAAACTTGGTTCTATGAGAAAATAAAATTGACCCATCATCAGTTAGACTAATCAAGAAGGGGCCAGCAGTTGGCGTAATGGCTATGTCACTGGACTCTTTGATGGCAGTTCGAGTCTCAGACTTGGTGGCTTAAACTAGTGTGCGTGCCTGCCCAAGATCCTGAGAGGAGAATGGAGGAAAAGGGATTGCGGCGTGGCCATCCCCCTGAGGGAATGATTTCTCGCTTTCTGTCTCTCTGTCCTCTGTCTTTCTGGTGAGCACATGTGCCCTATAGCAAAACAAACAAACAAACAAAACAAAACAAAAAACAAACAAACAAACAAAAAAACCTTTCCCCCCCACCAAAATAAATCAAGAAAAGCAGAATAAAACCAAATAAAATCAGCAATGAAACAGGCAATATTATAGCAGACGTAATAGGAATACAGAAGATCATAAGAGACTACTACAAACAAGTATACACCAACAAACAAGAAAACCTAGATGAGATGGACGAATTTCTGGACTCAAATAATTTACCACAATCAAATCAAGTAGGCATAGGAAGCCTGAATAAAACAGTAACAAGCAATGAGGTTGAATCAGTAATAAACAGTCTCCCTGCAAAGAAAAGCCCATGTCTCAATGACTTCAATTCCTAAATCTATAAAACTTTTAAAGAATAATTCCAATTTCTGTTCAAACTATTTCTAAAGATCCAAAAGGAAGGAACCCACTCAAATTTATTCTATGAAGCCTTCATCACCCTAACGCCCAAACCAGATGAGGACACAACAAAAAAAGAAAAGTATAGACCAATATCTCTAATGAATATATATGCAAAAATTATCAACAAAATACTAGCAAATCCATGACACATACACAAAAATTATACACCACAACCAGGTAGCCTTTATTCCAGGAATGCAAGGGTGGTTCAAAGGGAGACACAGACTGCAACATAATAATTGAAACCTATACAAAATCATAAACTTAACATACTATATTAACAGAAGGAAAGATCAAAATATATGATCATATCAATTGAGGCAAAAAAAAAAAAGCATTCCATCATGATTAAGACAATAATCAGCATCACAGGGACTTTTCTCCACACAGTGAAAACCACATATTAAAAACCTATAGCTAACATCATACTGAATGGGAAAAAATTGACAGTGTTTCCACTAAAAACTGGAACAAGTCTAGCCTGCCTACTTTTTCTTCTCTTTTTCAATTTAGTACTGAAAGTAATAGCCAATGTAATCAGATGAAAGAATAAAGTAAAAGGGAAATAAAGAAGTGAAATTTTCACTATTTACAGATGAGATGACTATATACATAGAAAACCTCAAAAAAAAAAAGTCTGGAAATGATAAATGAATACAGTAAATTGACATGATACAAAATAAACACAGAAAAATCTATATCATTTCTATACACTGACAATGAGCAGACCAAGATAAATATGAAGAAAGCAATCCCAGTTACAAAAACTACAGATAGATAGAGATGATAGATAGATGATAGATAGAGATAGATAGATAAATAAAGTATCTAGAAACAAACCTATCCAAAGAAGTAAAAGACCTGTATGAGGAAAACTATGAAAATCTCAAAACAGAAACTGAAAGGGGTACAAAACAATGAGAAGATATCCCATGCTCCTGGATTGGAAGAATTAATATAATAAAAATGTCAATTCTATCCAAATTAATCTACAAATTTAATGCAATTCCAATAAAACTACCAGATGTATTCCTCTCAGAAACACAAAAGAAATGATATGATTTATCTTGACTAGTAAAAGGCTTTGTATCACCAAAGTAATATTGAGCAAGAATAAAGTAGCAAATATCTCTCCTTTCTCACTTCAAAAAATATTACAAAGCTGTAATAGTCAAAATAGCATGGAACTGGCACAAAAAGAAAACAGGCATGTAGACCAATGAAACAGAACAGATAGAGCCCATAAATAAGCCCCAAACACATCCAACTGATTTTTAACAAACACAACAAGACACTCAAGTGGAGAAAAGGAAATCTCTTCAGCAAATGCTGCTGGAAAAACTGGATACCAACTTGCAGAATAATGAACTTGGATCTTTATCTTTCTCTATTAACAAAAATCAACTTAAAATGGATCAAAATCTGAATGTAAAACCTGAAACTATAAAATGGCTGGTAGAAAGCACCAGAAACCCTTGGAGATACTGGAGTAGGAAAAGAATGTTTAAATAAGACTCCCCAAAGCAATGACAATAATCCAAAAAATAGATGAGTGGGACTATATTGGATTAAAAAGCTTCTGTACAACAAAAGAAACAATTAGAGTGAGGAGACAATCCTCCAAGTGAAAAAAATATTTACAAACTATGCCTCAGATAAGGGACTGATAACCAGAATATACAGGGAACTCAAGCAGCTCATTTGCAAACAAATAATAGTAATAATAGTAATAATAATAATCAACCCAATTAAAAGACAAGCAATGAACTGAACAGATAACTCTCCAAAGAAGACACAAGAATATCCAAAAAGCATTCAAAAATGCTCAGTATCTCTGATCTTAAGGGAAATGGAAATCAAGATTACAATGAGATAACACTTAATCCTACTCATAATGACTAAGCTTTAAAAAATAGTGATAAGTGCTAGTGAGGCTGCTGTGAAAAGTAGACCCCCCCTAGCTTTCGCCTCAGTCTCGAGCTGTAGCTGGTCGCCGAGCGTATGCGCTCCAGGATCTTCAGTGCTCGCAGCCGCCATCAACGTCGCTGGAATTCCTCAAGACTCATCTGCGCCACCCGCCCGCCACACACTCTGCCATCATAAGCCGCCATCATGGTGAAGCTCGCTAAGGCTGGTAAAAATCAAGGTGACCCC
>NW_006160024.1:3468367-3474643 GCF_000334495.1 Tupaia belangeri chinensis
TCGGGGGTCGAGGTGGAGGCAGAGGAGGCAGAGGTGGATTTAGTGGCAGAGACCGAGGAGGCTTTGGAGGGCGAGTAGCTTCCGAGGAGGCAGAGGAGGAGGAGGAGACCACAAGCCACAAGGAAAGAAGACAAAGTTTGAATAGTTTCTCTGTCCCTCTGTCTTCCCTCTTCCATTTGAAAGAAAGGACTCGGGTTTTTACTCTGTTACCTGATCACTGACAGAGCCTTCTGAGGACATTCCAAGACAGTGTGCAGTCCTTAGTCTACTTACAAAGCCATAGAAATAACGTTCAAGAGAGATACTCTTATTGGTTTTGACTGAATATTCAAAAAAAAAAAAAAAGGAGACCCTCCTACACTGTTGGTGGGAATGCAAATTAGTACAGCCACTGTGGAAAACAATATTGAGGATCTTCAAAAACCTCTATTTGTAAATACAACTACCATATGACCTTGTAATTTCATTTCTGAGAATCTTCCCAAAGTACAGGAAAACACAAAGTCAGAAAAACATTTGAATATTCATGTTTATTGCAGCATTATTCACAATTGCTAAGACATTAACTCAAATGTCCAAGAGCAGATGAATAGATTGAAAAAATATGGCATATTTACTACTCAGGTATAAAAAACAGTGAGACTCTAGCATTTGATACAAAATGGACAAATATGGAAGATTTAATGTTAAAAGTGAAGCAAGCCAGACAATGAATATAGGCATCATATTTCCCCCATAAATATATAGCGAGGGGCTCCAGTCTATGGCAAAATCTGAAACACTGGAAAGTACAAAAGAAGAGTTACTGTAGATGCAAGCAATGGTATAGGAAGGAGTGGGTAGTAGGTAGTGGGAGAAGTAGAATCAGGAGAAGAAAGAATATTCAACAGACACAAAAATGAAAAGGTATCTGTTGATAATAATGTGTATGGTAATGTTTCAAACTAGACTAACACACAATATATTTGTATTAGGACAAATCATTATGTAAACTGTAAGGATATACAGTAATTAAATGCAAAAATAATAATTAAATATAAAAAATACAAAGCATAGGGCTGGCTCAGTGACCTGGTGGTTAGGAGAACAGAGTCCCACATGGCCAACCACCATCTGAATCATGGCTTCTAAGACATAAAAATGGCCAAGAAATACATGAAGCAATCTTCAATGTTATTAGTCATCTGAGAAATGTAAATCAAACCACAATGAGGTATCATGTCACTGAAACTAGAACAAATAATATTTCAAAAGGACAAGAGCTATGGAAACCAAAGAGTTAAAAGGATTTATGGCAAATGTTCTTCCGTAACAATAGTGATGCTGAGGAACTGAGAGCTCACAGCCCAGTGTGGTTAAAACTCCCAATTCAGACTTTTGCCTGCTATGTGACTGCCACTGTATTATTTGGATAAGGGTAATCCAGTGACATGGTGTTTAGGGCAGCTAAATTGCACACAGCCTACTCTCAGCTTGAGTCCCAGACCAGATGCTTGAAAAACACACCAGACACACACGTGTGTGTGCCCAAAATCCCAAGAGGAGAATGGAAGAGAAGGAATTGCAGCATGGTCATTTGCCTTAGAGAGTGACTTCTATCTTTCTCTCTCTCTTCCTCTATTTCTCTTTCCTTCCAGTGAGTGCATACACCCTACAGTAAGAGGGTTTTTTTTTAAAAAAAATAATTATTTCTATATGCTTCTAAATACTGTTCCTAATATTCAGTACCCTACTAGTAAACATTCAGTAATATTAGTTATCATTTTTGCTCAACATTTAATTATAGATATATAATTTTTAGTGTATCATCTTTCTTCTTTTTCTTATTATGTTCAATTGCTATACATCATTTAGACTGTAAAGAGATTTTACCCTACATGATAGGTGCCACACACCAGGAGAGTTGAGAACACTATACATGACATCAACAGGCAACAAACTGTATCTGTGTCCCACAAATGTCTTACTTCTCTATTTTTCCCAAATTGCCCTTTCTGCACTCTTCCTCTCTCCCACTCTCCTTCCGCTTTGTCCCCAGTATCTATAACAATTTTCAATGCCTTTCTGTTCTCCAGTCTTTCAGTCTCTACCATGGTCTCTACCATGAAGTGTAGACAGTAAGTATATGTCAAGTGGAGACATACAATGTCTCTGTTTCATAGCCTGACTTGCTTCATTCAGCAGTAAGTCTTCCATGTTTATCCACTGTCTATCAAATGCCAGGGTCTCTTTTTTATGGCTGAATAGTATTCCATGGAGTATATGTGCCACACTTTTTCAATCTGTTCATCTGTTTGTGGATATTTGGGTTGGTTTCATGTCTTAGCAATCATGAATAGTGCCTCAATAAATACAGTTGTGCAAGTGCTTTTCCAACTGAGCATTCTCCTGTCCTTTGGGTAGATACCCAGGAATGGAATTTCTGATAGTTCTATTTGAAAGTCTTTGAGGAACCTCCATTTTGTTCTTCACAGTGGCTGGACCAATTTACATTCTCACCAACAAAGTAGGAGAATTCCTCTTTCACCACATCCTGGAAAGCAGTCACCATTTTTTTTTTTTTTTTTAATCTTCACCATTCTAACTGGGGTTAGGTGGTATCTGCATCTTCCTTATAGTGAGGGGTGTTGAACACTTTTTCACATGCTTTTTGGCTGTTCATTTGTCTTCCTTAAGAGAGTTGTTTACTCAGCTCATTCCCCTATCTTTGAATTGGGTTACACAGTATTTTAAGCACATTTTGTATTTAAATTTATTTCAGAATTTAGACAGGAATCTATCTGCTAAGAACAAATACAAATAGCTGGACCAAATATAAACCATGTATTTGAAGTCACCAGAGCAGCACCAGGTATGACAAAGTCTGCCTACATTCCCACCTCACAAATCTCCAGCCTACACAAAGGGAACATTCTTTTGGCCCCTCTCCCTAGCCATAATCACAGCCAGACCTCTGCCTCTTCCATGTGTCCACACTGCACAGGGGATTTGTTGAGTGAATAATAAACACTTTCTCTGCTTGTCATAGCCAGTGGAATGTCCACCTTAACTTCTTAACTATTATTAATTTTCCTCCTTCATAGAGGGACCAGAAAACATACCAAAAGAGCAAGTGTTTCAGGATACAAGAAAAGAAGAAAAGCCTAGAAAGGTGAGCCCTGCTGTGTGTCTTCAGTGTTCTTTAAGATACATGCAGGCTCAGAAACAGGTGTCCAGAAGTGGAAAAAAATGAAAGAAAGAAGGACAGGATAAAAAGTCTCAAGGGGTGGGAACCAGCAGTTATCGTAATGGCTATGTCGCTGGACTCCCACATAGTTGACCGTGGTTCGCATCCTGGACCCAGTGGCTTAAAACTCACGCTGGACGCGTGGGCATACGTGCCCAAGATCCCGAGAGGAGAATGGAGGAGAAGGGATTGCGGCGTGAGAGGAATGGAGGAGAAGGGATTGCGGTGTGGCCATCCCCCCTGGGGGGTGATTTCTCACTTTCTGTCTCTCTGTCTTTCTCTGTCTGTCTGGCGAGCGCACGCGCCCTATAGCGAAAGCCTCTCCAAAAAAAG
This sequence comes from Tupaia belangeri chinensis, assembly GCF_000334495.1. Taxonomy (NCBI): domain Eukaryota; kingdom Metazoa; phylum Chordata; class Mammalia; order Scandentia; family Tupaiidae; genus Tupaia; species Tupaia belangeri. The sequence goes on from NW_006160024.1 coordinate 3,471,927, forward strand.
AGAAAAGTCTCAGGGGGTGAGTTTCATCAGTCTCATGTGATCCTAGATAAACATTGGCTTTCAGGGACTAGAAAGGAATGGCCCTTACAAATACCAAAGTCTTGAGTTGGAACCCTGTCAGAATTGACCCCTGGGGGGGGAACCCAAGAATAATAGGCAACACCAATGCTGAAGCCCAGATCATAGCGGGGAGTCCTTTACAGCAGGAAGGTGGTGTCTTCTAGCATTTCAGACTCCCAGAACTAAGAGAAATATCCTTGGGAGAGCCTACAATCACCTCTAAGATGTTTTACAGTAAAAGTATGTTTAAAACTACACAAATATTAAATCTGATATCTATCAAAAATACCCAGACATACAAAATCAAGTGGAATAAAAGAGGAAACAGGAACAGATTGAAAGACTTTGCAGCTACTGAAGTAAAAGGATATATGATATTCTTAATGCATTAGATGAAAAAATTGAACATTTTAATAGAACTAACATTATTAAAAATAATTTTAAATGGAAATTTAAAATACAAAGCAACTTAAACAAAAAACTCAATAGACTCAAGTGATAAATTTAACTCTAGATGTGACAGAATCTTAAAAGTAGAACGGTAAACTGGAAGACAGCATTTGAAAGTTTGAGGACACAAATGGGATTCAGAGAGAACGACGTTGAAAAAAATCCGAATAAATAGTGGCAAACACTCTCCAAATGTCATGAGACACATTAATGTGTAGATCAAAGAATTTCAGTGAAAGACATTCAGATAAAATACACACAAAAATAATATCTGCATACATTACAGTGGAAATGCTGAAATAAAATAACAAAGAGAAAATCTTTAAGACAATCTCAATTTATACAGGGAAATAATACTAAGGAATTTGACTATGTTCTCATCATAACCATGGAGGTTAAAAGACACTGCAATAATATATTTAAATGCTGAAAGAAAAAATAAGTGAGCAAAAAAAAATACCCACAGAAACTATGATTCAGAAATAAAAACAAAATAAAAACATTCTCTTGATAAAGATAAAGAAAAGAAATTATTCCATGTAGATAAGCTCTATAAGAATTGTAAGAGGTGAGGCCAGTAGGTGTTATTGTGGTTAAGGCACTGGATTCCCACATGATCGACCACAGTTCGAGTCCAGGACCCAGCTGCTAGAAAGTCAGGCTGGATGCATGTGCATGCGTGCTCAAAATCCTGAAAGGGGGGGGGGACCAGTAGTTAGCCTAATGGCTATGCCGCTGGACTCCCATGTAGTTGACAGCGGTTTGAGTCCGGGACCCGGCGGTTTAAACTCACGCTGGGTACATGTGCGTGCGTGCCCAAGATCCCGAGAGGAGAATGGAAGAGAAGGGATTGCGGCGTGGCCATCCCCCCTGGGGGTGATTTCTTGCTTTTTGTCTCTCTTTCTGGTGAGCACACGCGCCCTGTAGCAAAAACCTCTCCAAAAAAAGAAAAATAAAAAATCCCGAAAGGAGGCTGAGGAGAAAGAATTTCAGTGTGGTCATCTTTCCTGAGGGGCGATTTCCCAATTTCTCTCTTTCTGTCTCTGTCTCTCCAGCAAGCACAAGTGAACCTCTAGAATTTTTTTTTTTAAAAAAAAGAAACAAATGTATGAGGAAATCTTCAGAATCACAGGGTAAAAAGTAACAAACATGAACTCTAAGCCATAGGAAAATATAAAACTCTAAAAAAAAAAAAGTAAAGAAACAAGAAAGAGGCTAAAAACAAATAGAAATTACTTACTTTATTTTCCAAGTTCAGGAAAACCAAACTATGGTGATAGCTGTAAGCATAAAAGTTACTATGGGTAGGTGAAAGAAAGCAGTTTTTGACTGGGTTGAGGGATGCTGGAGACACTGAAAAATTTGAAATAGTCCATAGTTTCACCTAGACCATGAATATATATAAAACTTTATTTATGGTGCATTTAATATTTCTACCCTTTATGTGTGTTTTTACCCTCAGTTAAGTATTTTTTTAAATCCTAGATTTTATTTTCAAAGAACATATTTTTTCCAAAAAAAGAAGGTTCACCCAGACTTCACCCTCCTTCTCCCGTCTACCCAGGAACCAGGATAAGCCAATCAGCAACCAACTACATCTCAGTTAAAAGTGGTCCCTTTCAGGGATTTTGACGGCCAAAGACCCTCTACCCATACTTCACCCTCCTACTCCCTGTCTAACCAGGAGTCAGACTACAGGTTATCTCCTTCTGCATTCCTCTGATTGCTCAGATTTAACTACAAAAAATATGAAAAAAATGTATAATCCACCAGATGACCAGAAACCACCGCAGAGGCACAAGAAATATGAGAAATGAAGAAAATATCTCTCCTCTAATGGAAAAGATTAACTCCTCTTCCTCCACAGAGGATACAAGAGAACTCATGGAAATATCAGTTATAGACTAACTCCTCTTCCTTCACAGAGGATACAAGAGAACTCATGGAAATATCAGTTATAGACTATAAAATATTCATAGTGACAAAGCTAACAGAGATGCAAGAGAATAGAGATAACAAACTCTAAAAGATGCAGGAGAAAAGAGCCCTGCTTTCCATGACGTGAGGAAGTTCTTGCACGATTTGAAAGAGGAGATACATATTATAAAAAAGAATCAGATGGACGAGGCCGGTAAGTGGTGTGGTGGTTAAGGGCGCTGGACTCCCACATGGCTGACCACGGTTCAAGTCTCAGATCTGGTGGCTTG
>NW_006160024.1:3474673-3480380 GCF_000334495.1 Tupaia belangeri chinensis
CTCTGATCAAACTGGAAAATAATAATGATAATAATAATAAATAAAGTTAAGTAAAATAATTCTTTAAAAAAAAAGAATCAGATGGAATTGTTAGAGATGAAGGCTGTAATATAGCAAGTCAAAACTTCCATTGAAAGTGTCAAAAGCAGATTATATCTCAGATGTAGAAGCTAAAACCTCTGACCTAGAAAAATTCTCCAAAAAGACTGAGAAAAGAACCAGAAAAAAAAAATGAGAATAACATACAAGTTATACTAGATACCATTAAACGCCCAAACATCTGGATCATCAGCATCCTTGAAAGTGAAGAAACTAATAAGGGCATAGATAATCTATTCCATGAAATCTTGGAAGAGAACTTTCCAAACCTAGACAGGCACTCAAATATCCAGACCTGTGAAATACAAAGGACCCCACATAGAATCGACCCAAGAATATCTTCCCTGAGGCACATCAAAGCCAGATTGACCACAGAGACAAGATACTAAAAGTAGCAAGAGAGAAATGTCAACTTACTTTCAAAGGATATCCCATAAGGCTAACGTCAGACCTCTCATCAGAAACAATGCAAGCAAGGAAAGAATGTGAATATATTCAAAGTGTTAAGTGAAAAACAATTTCAACCAAGAATACTATACCCAGTAAGATTATCTTTCATATGGGAAAAAAAGACAAAAACATTCTCAGATAAACAAAACCTAAAAGAATTTACCAACACCATACCAACTGTCTAAAAAGTGTTGAAGGGAGTGTTATACCAGGAAAACTAAAATTGAACCCACAGAAATAAGAGTACAAGAAACAACCAAGGGAATGGCCAGCCTAATGGAAGGGACAAGTCCAGAGTTTACATGGGAAGATCAGACCACAGTAACACTGAAAATTCAATAGAAGAGAGATTAATTACGTGAGTCTGAACTAGTGAAATAGATTTTTTTTTACTTTAGACTAAAACATTGCTGATTTTATTTGATGCTTTGATTTCCATATTTAAGGATTTTTGTCTTCTCTTGAGCTGTTGATAGGTTCATCTACCTACTATTTGAACTAAATTCTAACCTTTTTCTGGCTTTAATTTTTAAACAAATTTTTCTTAACATTTTTAAATTTTGATCTATTAAAACTAAAACTTTTTTGAAATTAAAAAAATGCATTACAAAAGTATCTATTCATACCTATTTAATGACTGCAGTAAGCTATATAGTCCCAGTGAGGTGCTACTTTATAATATGTTCACTTTACTCACTGAGATTTATACCTAAAGTCAGACATGCATTCATAAATATGTACATATCAGCTGTGCTTGCAATAGAAAATCTTTAAATTAATTAAGATCTTTAGTGAGCCAATAAAATGTGATTAAAAAAAGGCGTAGAAAACAACTGTATATACCAGAGGCAGTGTGGAAGAAGAGGGAGAATTGGCAGCGAGTGAGAGGTAGGGAATCAAGGGGGCAAAAAAACCCCAAAAATATAAGAAATAAAAGCTTGAAAATTATTTATTGATGATAACATGTATAGTAATATCCTTGACTGAGCCAATATACAATGTATACTGGATGGGAAATCTCATTTTGTATACTGTATTGATGAACAGTGAATGACTATAAATAAATATAAATTTTAAAAAATACAGTTGAAAAATATTTTATCTTATAATGCTGTCTTTAATGCCAGCATCAAATTCTCCTTAATTCTAAAACTGTTTAAACTATTTACTCAGTTGTACATTATCACTGAAAAGTTAGGACACTTATAAGGCTCTATAGTCTCTAACTAACGTGCCGCTGAGTAGTATGTCAGGAATGCTGAGGGTAGATCATTTTTTAAAGATATCTGCCTTGATTTCTAATACACCTGAACCATCAGGACCAAGTAAATTTATACTGCAGTTGGACTAGCTAGGAAGCAGGAAGTTAAACCACTGGCTTGCTTTTAAAAAACAGTGTAATTTTATCAAACTCTTATTTAAAATTAAATGTATCTGAAAAATTTGAAGTTAAACTACAAAGTGATATTTGGAATGGGGCTTCAGTCAAAATACTAAATACTTTTCATGCAGGAGAAGAAGAACAAGTCAACAGATATGTAAACCTCTTATGCGCAAAAAAGCCTTAGGACTCAGAACAATTTTATCTTTCATATGATTCAAACAGTAATAAAGTTTTATCATCTTACACATGTATAATATTCCATGAGGAAAAGCACCAGGCCTGTTCTATTCATTATTGTACACCTAGGGACACTATTTATTGTTAACGAGTAGTTAGTACTTACTATAATAACATTTCCTTTTATTACTATTAATATTACAGAATGAACCACTTCATAGGAGTCCAGTAAATATTTGCTGAACAAATAAAAAAAAGTTCATCAACTATTTCAAGAAATTTATTCTTACTGAATAAAAGTGTAAAATACACTTGGGAGAGGTTAGACATGGCCCAGAGATAACTAGCACCACTCTGTGGCTGTCCAACAGGGGAAGATTCCACGTGTGAGTCTGGAGGATCCTGGGCATGGACGCACTCATTGTCTGGGGCTGGCTGAGGCTGGGGTAAATCAGAGTCAAGACATTGTTGTTGAGGTGCTGTCTCTCTATCTCTACCTCATGGAATAAATAAATAAATAAATAAATAAATAAATAAATAAATAAATAAATACATGAACTTTTAAAAGTGCCTGGGAAAGTGCTAAAGATTAGAAACAGATGTAAAAGAAGGAAATATTAAAATACTTCTGATCTCATGTTCAGGCACTGTACCTTTTCATCTCTATTAATTTTTCTTTAGACGCTGAACACGTTTTGGGCCAGTTTGCTCACAGAAGAGGGCCCCACTCTCCTGTTCTCTCTTTCCACACCTCTGCACCCACCAGGGGATTTGCATACTGTCCCCTAGGGAGCACCTTCCTTTGCAAATCTGAGATAAAAGTCAGCTCTGATCACTGGACTGCTCAGGACTCCCCAGTTCAGCTCTCAAAATGAGGTTCCCTGCTCAGCTCCTGGGGTTGCTAATACTCTGGGTCCCTGGTGAGGAAACAAGAGGGCTGAAGAAGAGGGGTCAGATAAGAGTGTGATCTATGCACCCGCTGTCCATGTATGGGATGTTCCTGACTTGTCCTCCAGGAAGGCATATGAGAGGTTTAGGTCTGTGACAGTGAGGGAGGCTCCAGAAAGAACAAGGACTTATGTAGCATGGTAAAGATCATCACACAGAAAACTTTGTTTGGTATAGACTCGCAGAGGCCTCCTGGTAGTTTACAGATCTTGGATCCTTTTCAGAAATGGAGTATTTTGGTGTAACCATCAAAATGTTGAGATGGTATAGCCTGAAATTTTTAAAATGTGAATGATGCTTGTATATGATCTTGCATTTCTCTCTCATTATTTCAGGATCCAGTGGGGATGTTGTGATGACCCAGACTCCACTCTCCCTGCCCGTCATCCCTGGAGAGACGGTCTCTATCTCCTGCAAGTCTAGTCAGAGCCTCCTACACAGTAATGGAAACACCTATTTGAGTTGGTTGCTGCAGAAGCCAGGCCAGGCTCCACAAGGCCTGATATACAAGGTTTCTAACAGGATCTCTGGGGTCTCAGACAGGTTCAGTGGCAGTGGGTCAGGGACAGATTTCACACTCAAAATCAGCAGGGTGGAGGCTGAGGATGTTGGAGTTTATTACTGCGTGCAAGGTACAAAACTACCTCACACAGTGATACAGCCCTGAACACAAACTTCCCCGCTTGGAGTGGCCCAGCTGCCCTCATGTGCTCTCTGTCTGGGGAGCAGCAACAGCAGCCCCTCCTGTGTAAGAGGAAGGTGCTGGAGAGCTCAGGGCACTAGGTGGCTGCTGTCTGGTCCATGAGTGCCCTGCCCACAGCTCACGCTCTAGCCATTTGTGTCCTGTCAGCTGCAGCAGCCTCAGTCTGGAATCTGGAGCTGGAGGGCAGGGGGGTCTCTTCCATGTGCGGGGGCAGGACTTCAATGTGCGGGGACAGGATCATGTGGTGGTTCATAAAGGAACTGATAAAAACTCATCCTTTTCTTTCCTCCCTCCTTACACTTGTCAGTTCAGACAGAAAGCGAGAAGTCACCCCCTCAGCGGGCATGGCCACCACACTGCAATCCCTTCTCCTCCGTTCTCCTCTCGGAATCTTGGGCATGCACACACACGTGCCCGGCGTGAGTTTTAAGCCACTGGGTCCGGAACACGAACCGGGGTCGACTACATGGGAGTTCAGCGACATAGCCAGTACGCTAACTGCTGGTCCCTCAGCTTCTTTTTTCTGATAGAATATTTGCTAATAGTCAGAAAATGGTATTTTCACACTCTCCCAACATCCTACTTTTTCTGTTTTTTACCTGTCTTCCCGCTGTAAAGATCAGAGAGATAGCATTTTACACAAGCCATCTTTAGGAAGAACTGTCTGGGGACATTTAGGAAAAATCTTAGTTGTTAAAAATTAAAATAGACCTTTGTAAATTCTTATCAGTTGCAAGATACTAATGCTAACATTTTTGGTTTTCTCCCTGTGGCTGATAGAAAAGAGAAGTTTTTGACATTCCAAAAATTGAATATTAAAAATAAAAACCTTAAGGTCAGCTCAATGACCTGACAGTTAAGGAAGCCGGATCCCACATAGCCAACTGCAGTTGGAATGCTGGACCCTGCAGCTTGAAAAACCTATTTAGTGAGTATGCATTTGTCTCCTAGATTCCTGAGGAATGGAGAATGAGAAATGGATTGCACCCAATTGGGGGAGATGCATTCTTCATCTCCCCCTTTCACTCTTTCTCTCTCTGTGTCTCTTTTGGTGAGACCACATGCTCTTGGGTATTTAAAAAATAATAAAAGGGGACCAGCAGGTGGCGTGATGGTTAAGACGCTGGACACTCCCACATGACCAACTGCAGTTTGAATACCGACCTGGTGGCTTGCTTTCTCACTTTCCTTCTCTCGCTCTGTGTATCTCTCTCTGGTCAAATTAAAATAAATGAATGAATAAATAAAATTAAATAACTAATTTTAAAAATAATAATAATAAAAAATTAAAATCAAATATCAAAAAACACAGAGCTCAGAATAGACCCCATATCCAAATAGAATATAGCATGATATTTTTTTACTTTAGGAATGAGAACAAAAATGGAACACTGTGGATCTGAGCTTTGGCACAATCCTTCTACTTTTTGGCTTACATTTAGTGGAGCTAGGATAGTAGTGGATGTTATAAATTGATTATATGAACCTAAAACAAAGCCCAGATGTTTCTCCTGTGAATAACTACAGAATTAAAGGGAGCACTGCCTGGCTTCCAAGGATTAGCCACGTGCACCTGCAAGTGTCACGGGAAAGTAGTGAATGGAGAAGCTTATGTGAAGTTGTCAGAAGTTGCAAAGAAAATGGAGGTCACGTCAACCAATCTCATTCAACCTAGCATATCTGAGAGCTTCTAATACTCTGTCCCAACATGTGATCCAGGAGAGATGATGTCTTTGAGTGTGTAGAGAACAGAATGTGCAGTGAAGCTAAAGGAAAGGGCCATCAAGGTCTACACCAACAGGAGAACAGTGGAGATGAAGACCCATGCCCATGATTGAGGCATGAATTAAGGATGGTCTGGCAGATTTGGGGGGAGCACCCTGAGTAGTTGGGGGGGGATTCTGCCTTTCTAACCCAGCACCCCCAGCCTTCCTGCTGGCTCTGAC
>NW_006160024.1:3484972-3485371 GCF_000334495.1 Tupaia belangeri chinensis
AGTTGTATGGACACAACTGGGGTCTACTTTATAGTATGTTCATTCTACTCCCTGGGGTTTATGCCTAGGATCAGATTTGGATACATGTGTAAGGATATGTCAGCTGTGCTAGCTAGAGGATATACTTGGACTAATTGAGTTCATTGGTAGAACAATTGAATGGGGAGGGCGGAAGGCATTGAGGGCAATCATGAATGTTAGGGACAATGGAGGAGGAAGATGGGATATGGCAGAGGATGGGGATGGGGAATCTTGGATGGCAAAACAAAAGGCAAGATATGCAGGACACGGGAATTGGGAAATCATCTACCGAGAACATGTATGTTGATGTGCTTGATTGAGCCAATGCACAATGTATTTTGGATGGAAAATTCATATGTGTGTTGTGATGAGAAAAAA
>NW_006160024.1:3485394-3486353 GCF_000334495.1 Tupaia belangeri chinensis
GTTGTTAGATAACCAATAAAAATAAATAATTTTTACCAGCCCCATAGCCTAAAATTCCACCAATTAGAAATAGATGAGAATCGAGACGAGAGGATTGTGTTTTTTGTGGCTTTTTTTTCTCCCCCCCCGGGGGGTGTTTCTCTCTCTTTCTCTCTCTCTCATGCACTCCCTCTGTCTCTCACCAACACACCATCATCCATGGACTCCATCTATTGCTGGTCTCTTCAGTGATTCCCACATCATGATAGAAACACCTGTTCCTGAAGAACTCAAGCCTAGCTCTACAGCTCCTGACCTATAAGATTTCCTACAAATTTCTGGCTCCCAGGCAGAACTAGTGACAGTGATCAGGAGCAGATTTCACACTTAAAATGGGCAGGTTGGAGGCTGGTAATGTTGACAATCATTGTGTGTAGAATCTGCAACCCCTCCCACAGCCCTAGGCTCAAATCTGACTGCTTGACATTAGTTCATATTTAACACCCCAAGGGAGGTTAAACGCAACTGCACAACTGCCAGAGCTCAGTTGCCCAGATGTATTATCTATGGAGCAGACACCAGTGCGCAAGATGTCAGAGAACTCAGGGGAATATTTGCAGCTGAGGATAGAACCTGAGTATTTCAGCTGCATCTCAGGCACCTTCCTTAAGACGCAGTCGTCTGCAAGTGCCTTGGACCTGGTAAGACCTGCAGGAGAATGGAGGGAGTTCAAATGTCCCCTGAGACATGAGACAAGATGGAAAACAAAGTTAAATAAAAACTTTTATTAATACTCTCTCCCTTTGTCCACTCATTAGATAAGTGCATTCAGAATCACCCCCCCACCCCTCCCCGTGACTAATTTATGGTGACATTAAACTAATATGTTGTTTGGGTTTTATCTTGGTCTAATAGTTACGAGGACACATGCAGCTGGGTTACTTTGCTCTTTCTCCCCCAGACATTCCCATTTCCTCTTT
>NW_006160024.1:3486576-3488603 GCF_000334495.1 Tupaia belangeri chinensis
ACTGTGGCTTATCAGTTAAAACAGCCAGATTCCATATGGCTGGCAGAGGGTCAAATTCTGATCTTGGCACTTGAAAATTGGGCCAGGTACTTGTTTGTGCATGCCCAAAATCACAACATGACCAGGAAATGGAAGAGAAGAATTTGAGCATGACCAATGCCTCATCAGGGGTGCTTTCTCTACTGCCATTTTCATTGATCTAGACTTTAATTTTTAAAAACTTAATATCAAAGCTTGATTGCTACATCATACTTTAATTAGAAGAATAAACTTCCATTTTCATTTAGGGTATAGCTCTTAGCAGATTATCACAAATATTGCAACAAATATAGAAGAAAATAATAACAAAATTGAAATGAATCTTAAAATGAAATTCAGGAGCTATGGAAGAAAATAAATTAAGACCTGATTGCCAACACCAGACTGTCTGTAGCAGCAGGCCCTAAGGCCTGGGACCCATGGCTCATCCACTGTCCCCTTGTGTCTGGGCTTCAGATTTGTGTCTTGGGACTTTAAGGTGAACTTGTGCCCTTACTCACCCCATCTGGAGACCGTTTCAAGTTAGCTTGCTGGATACCAGGTTGCTTATGGCTATAGGCCCTAATTGCTGGACCCTTCGCTCATCCTTCCCTACCACTTGCATTTGGACTCTCAGAACTCAGTGTTTTAAATAGTGAATGGTGCCATCACATGCAAGCTTTTCTTTGCTCCTGAGGTGAAGTTCATTAGCTCAGTTGGAGGCTCACCTCTCTTTAGAAACAGAGAGGACTTTGGGTCACCCAGGACCAGTGACATCAGTGCAGGGTACTAGTGAACAACAGGGAGGCATACCAGAAGAGAGATCATCAACTTTCTACTCGTGCACACCTTTGAACACTCAGAAGTACCTTGAATAAGTTAGGAAGGAATGTATAGATCACCAGATGACTAGGAACAATCACAGAGGCACAAGAAATATGAGCGACCAACAAAATGTCTCTCCCCCAAAGGAAAATGTCAATCCCACATCACCCACAGACAACACAATGGACGTTGTGGACATGTTGGATAAGCAATTCAGAATATTTGTAGTGACCAAACTAACTGAGATGCAAGAGAAAAGAGACAATGATCTCTAGGAGATGAGGAAGTCCTTTCATGATTTGAAAAAAAAATTTACACCTTAAAAAAAAGAATCAAATAGAACTTCTAGGGATGAAGAATGTGATACAGGAAATAAAAACCTCCCTTGAAAGTGTTAAAAGTAGATTAGATCATGCAGAAGATTGAATCTCGAATATAGGAGATAAAACTTCTGACCTACATGAAAGTATCAAGAAGATTGGGAAAACACCCAAGAAAATGAGGATAATATATAAGGAATACTGGATATCATGAAGTGCACCAAAATCCAGATAGTTGGCATGCAAGAAGAGGAAAAAAATAAAAAGGACATTGATAATTTATTTCATGAAACCCTGGAAGAAAATTTTGAAACCTAGAAAGGCATTCCAATATCCAGATCTAGAAAACACATAGGATCCAAATAGAATCAACCCAAGAAGATCCTCTCCAAGGCACATCACAGCCAGATTGGCAAAAACAACAAACACAAGATAGTAAAATTGGCAAGAGGAAAATGTCAAATTACTTACAAAGGTCACCCTATTATGCTAACATTGGAACTATGGTCAAAAACAATGCAGGCAAGGAAAGAATGGGAACATGTAGTCAAAGTGTTGAATGAAAAACAATTTCAGCCAAGAACACTATACATGGCAAGATTATCTTTCATATACGCAAAAAAGATAAAAATATTCTTGAATAAACAAAATCTGAAAGAGTTTACCAAAACCAGATGGGCTCTTCAAGAGGTTCTGAAGGGAGTGCTGTACCAGGAAAACTAAGAAGTCAGGTGGACAGTTATAAGAGAACAAAAAACAACCAAGAAAACAGCTCACATAATGATAGGAACAGGTCTGGAAATATTGATAATAACATTGAATGGTAATGGATTAAATTCTCCAATTAAGAGACACAGATTGGCC
>NW_006160024.1:3488627-3490954 GCF_000334495.1 Tupaia belangeri chinensis
AAACAAAACAGAAACCCTCTATCTGTTGCCTACAAGAAATATATCTTATGTAAAAAGACATACAGAGACTAAAAGCGAAGGGCTAGAAAAAGATATTCCCTGCAAATGGAAATCAAAAAAGGGCTGGAGTTGCAATACTGATTTCAGACAAAATAGACTTCAAGACAAAGACTGTAAGAAAATACCAAGAAAGGCATTGTATAGTAGTAAATGGGTTAATTCAGCAAGAAGACATAACACTTATAAATATTTATACACCCAACTCAGGTGCATCTAAATAGGTGAAGTAAAAACTGCTGGAGCTAAAAGGACAGAATGGGAGCAACACTATACTTGTTGGGGATCTCAACAATCCATTATCTCCTTTAGACAGATCTAGACAAAAAAACAGAGAGATACAGGACCTAATGATATGATAAAACAAATGGGCTTAATAGATATCTATAGAACTTTCCACCCTAAGACCACAAAATATATATATATATATATTTTCCAATTTATTTGCATTCATTCACTGTACATCATTACAGCATACACAATGAGATTTTCCATCCAGAGTACACTGTATATTGTCTCAATCAAGCACATCAACAAACATGTTATACAAGAAACAACCTCAAAAACACACAAACACATGGAAACTGAAAAACCTACTTCTGAATGACTTCTTGACTATTGAAGAAGTTAAGTCTGAAATTAAAAAAAAGAAAATTGGAAACAAATAATAATGAGTACATGAGTTTCCATAATCTGTGGAACATGGCAAAAGCAGTCATAAGAGGGAAATTATAGCAATTAGTGCATATAAGTAAAAGATGGAAAGGTGGCAAATAGATAGTCTAACATCAAGCCTCAGGAAATTGGAACAACAATGCCAGGCAAAAAGAAAGAATAAAGATTCGAGCAGAAATAAATGAAAGAGAAAATAAACAAACCATTTACAAAATAAATAAAAGCAAAAGCTGGTTCTTTGAAAACATTAGCAAGATTGACACACCATTGGTTAGACTGATACAGAAGAAAGAAAGAAACCAGAGAAATCAAATACATGATGAAACAGGCCACATTACAACAGATATAAAAGAAATACAAAATGTCATTAGAGGATACTATGAATGACTACATGCCAACAAACAAGAGAACATGGAGGAGATCAACAAATTCCTGGGTGCATATAATCTCCCAAGATCGAATCAGGAGGGCATAGAAAACCTGAATAGATCCATAACAATCCATGAGCTCGAATCAATAATAAATAGCAACCAAAAAAGAAAAGCCAAAGTCCAGACAGCTTCAATTATGAAATCTACAAAACTTTAAAGGAAGAGTTAACCCCATCCTACTCAAATTATTTCTAATGATTCAAAAGGAAGAAAACACCCAAATTCATTTTATGAAGTCTCCATCAACCTCATTCCCAAAACAGATAAAGACATGACAAAAAAAGAAAACTACAGACCAATATAGTTGATGAATATAGATACAAAAATTCTCAACAAGATACTTGCAAATCATATCCAACAACATATAACAAAGATTATTCATTATACCAGGTAGGCTTTATTCCAGGGATTCAAGGGTGGTTCAACGTACACAAGACCATAAATGTAATACACCATATTAAGAGAAAGAAAGATAAAAACCATATAGTCATTTCAATGATGAAGAGAAAAAAATTGATAAAATACAACATCCTTTCATAATTAAGACTCTCAGGAAGATTGGTACAGAAGGGACATACACAATAAAAGCCATATATGAAAAACCTATAGCTAACAGTATCTTGAATAGGGAAAATCTACAAGCTATTCCACTAAAAACTGGTACTAGACAAGGCTGCCCCATTTCTCCACTGCTATTAATTCAATGCTGGAAGTCTTAGTTAATGCAATCAGAAAAGAGACTAATATAAAAGGCATTCAAATAGGCAAAGAAAAGTTGAAAATATCTTTATTTGCAGATGACATGATGACATTCTTAGAAGACCCAATGTTTTCCATGAAAATATGTCTCAAAGAAATAAATTAATACAGAGAAGTGGCAGGATACAAAATCAACATCCAAAAATCTATAGCATTTCTATATATGAACAAGTTGAATGAAGTAGAAAAAGGAATCCCTTTTACCATAGCTGCAAAATGTATAAGATACCTACGGATAAACCTAACTAAGGAAGTCAAAGACCTTTACAAAGAAAACTATGAAAATCTTTTTAAAAAATATAGAAAAGGACATTTAAAAAAGTGGAAGGATAGCCCATGTTCCTGGATTAAAAGAATTAACATAATCAAAATGGCAATTCTACCCAAATTAATCTACATATTTAA
>NW_006160024.1:3491928-3494233 GCF_000334495.1 Tupaia belangeri chinensis
TAACAAGAAAGAAGGTGGAGCTAAGGGCCAGAGAAAAACTGGGCCTCTTTAAAAAAAAAAAAAAAGGGGGAAAAAAGGAAATATTACCAAAAAAAAAAAAAGGGAAGACAGAAGCAGGGAGAGACAGGAACTGAGAGACAGAGAGAGAAGGCTGGGCGTGCAGAGGAGGGCTCCCTACCGCTAGCTCGTTTGCTGGAGGCTGAATTATTAGTAGAAAATCTTCATTCCCTTAAAAATCTAGTTCGCAGTAGCCATGTGGAACCTTGTTCTGAAGGCCCGTGGCTTCTTCAAAAATATATATTTTTCTCACCACAGCATGGAACCTTTTCAAAGATTGACACAAATCAAGCCTTTAAAGATTCAGAGGCAAAAAAACTATATCCAGCATCTTCTCGGACCATGATGGAATTAAAGTCAATATTAATTACAAGAAACAACCTCAAAAACACACAAACACATGGAAACTGAAAAACCTACTTCTGAATGATTTCTTGACTATTGAAGAAGTTAAGTCTGAAATTAAAAAAAAAGAAAATTGGAAACAAATAATAATGAGTACATGAGTTTCCATAGTCTGTAGAACATGGCAAAAGCAGTCATAAGAGGGAAATTATAGCAATTAGTGCATATAAGTAAAAGATGGAAAGGTGGCAAATAGATAGTCTAACATCAAGCCTCAGGAAATTGGAACAACAATGCCAGGCAAAAAGAAAGAATAAAGATTCGAGCAGAAATAAATGAAAGAGAAAATAAACAAACCATTTAGAAAATAAATGAAAGCAAAAGCTGGTTCTTTGAAAAGATTAAGATTGACACACCATTGGTTAGACTGATAAAGAAGAAAGAAAGAAACCAGAGAAATCAAATACATGATGAAACAGGCCACATTACAACAGATATAAAAGAAATACAAAATATCATTAGAGGATACTATGAATGACTACATGCCAACAAACAAGAGAACATGGAGGAGATCAACAAATTCCTGGGTGCATATAATCTCCCAAGATCGAATCAGGAGGGCATAGAAAACCTGAATAGATCCATAACAATCCATGAGCTCGAATCAATAATAAATAGCAACCAAAAAAGAAAAGCCAAAGTCCAGACAGCTTCAATTATGAAATCTACAAAACTTTAAAGGAAGAGTTAACCCCATCCTACTCAAATTATTTCTAATGATTCAAAAGGAAGAAAACACCCAAATTCATTTTATGAAGTCTCCATCAACCTCATTCCCAAAACAGATAAAGACATGACAAAAAAAGAAAACTACAGACCAATATAGTTGATGAATATAGATACAAAAATTCTCAACAAGATACTTGCAAATCATATCCAACAACATATAACAAAGATTATTCATTATACCAGGTAGGCTTTATTCCAGGGATTCAAGGGTGGTTCAACGTACACAAGACCATAAATGTAATACACCACATTAAGAGAAAGAAAGATAAAAACCATATAGTCATTTCAATGATGAAGAGAAAAAAATTGATAAAATACAACATCCTTTCATAATTAAGACTCTCAGGAAGATTGGTACAGAAGGGACATACACAATAAAAGCCATATATGAAAAACCTATAGCTAACAGTATCTTGAATAGGGAAAATCTACAAGCTATTCCACTAAAAACTGGTACTAGACAAGGCTGCCCCATTTCTCCACTGCTATTAATTCAATGCTGGAAGTCTTAGTTAATGCAATCAGAAAAGAGACTAATATAAAAGGCATTCAAATAGGCAAAGAAAAGTTGAAAATATCTTTATTTGCAGATGACATGATGACATTCTTAGAAGACCCAATGTTTTCCATGAAAATATGTCTCAAAGAAATAAATTAATACAGAGAAGTGGCAGGATACAAAATCAACATCCAAAAATCTATAGCATTTCTATATATGAACAAGTTGAATGAAGTAGAAAAAGGAATCCCTTTTACCATAGCTGCAAAATGTATAAGATACCTACGGATAAACCTAACTAAGGAAGTCAAAGACCTTTACAAAGAAAACTATGAAAATCTTTTTAAAAAATATAGAAAAGGACATTTAAAAAAGTGGAAGGATAGCCCATGTTCCTGGATTAAAAGAATTAACATAATCAAAATGGCAATTCTACCCAAATTAATCTACATATTTAACATAATTCCAATAAAAATACCACAGATATTCATCACAGATCTAGAAAAGACAATCATAGAATTTGTCTGGAATGATAAAATACCTCTTTTTTTTTTTTAAGACCTTTGATTGCCAAAGCAATCCTGCCCAAGAAGAGGAGGGTGGGTGGCATCTCAC